>NC_053025.1:51524992-51878711 GCF_003073215.2 Triticum urartu | reverse complement strand
AGGAAGTGCTGTTTCGGCCATCGGGACAAGTTTCGGGGTTATCGGTATTGTATCGGGACCACCGGAGGGGTCCCGGGGGCCCACCGGGTGGGGCCACCTGTCCCGGGGGGCCACATGGGCTGTAGGGGGTGCGCCTTGGCCTAGATGGGCCAAGGGCACCAGCCCCAAAAGCCCATGCGCCTAGGGTTCCACTTAAGGGAAGAGTCCCAATGGTGGAAGGCACCTCTAGGTGCCTTGGGGGGGAGGGAAACCTCCCCTTGGCTGCCGCACCTAGGAGATTGGATCTCCTAGGCTGGCGCACCACCCCCCTTGGCCCTCCTATATATAGTTGAGGAGAGGGAGGACTTCATACCTCAGCCTTTGGTGCTTCCCTCTCCCCTGTTACATCTCTCCCTCGTAGTACACGGCGAAGCCCTGCTACTGTGACGCCCTGCATCCACCACCACGCCGTCGTGCTGCTGGATCTTCATCAACCTCTCCTCCCCCCTTGCTGGATCAAGAAAGGAGGAGACGTCATCCGCTCCATACGTGTGTTGAACGCGGAGGTACCGTCCGTTCGGTGCTAGGATCTCCGGTGATTTGAATCACGTCGTGTTCGACTACATCAACCCCGTTCTTCGAACACTTCCGCTCGCGATCTACAAAGGTATGTAGATGCATCTAATCACTCGTTGCTAGATGAACTCCTAGATGGATCTTGGTGAAACGAGTAGGAAATTTTTTTGTTTTCTGCAACGTTCCCCAACAGTGGTTTCAGAGCTAGGTCTATGCGTAGTTCTCTTGCGCGAGTAGAACACAATTTGTTGTGGGCGTAGATGTTGTCAACTTTCTTGCCGCTACTAGTCTTACCTTGCTTCAACGGTATTGTGGGATGAAGCGGCCCGGACCAACCTTACACGTATGCTTACGTGAGACCGGTTCCACTGACTAACATGCACAAGTTGCATAAGGTGGCTGGCGGGTGTCTGTCTCTCCTACTTTAGTTGGAGCAGATTCGATGAACAGGGTCCTTATGAAGGGTAAATAGAAGTTGACAAATCACGTTGTGGCTTTCACGTAGGTAAGAAAACGTTCTTGTAAAACCCTACTTCAGCCACGTAAAATCTGCAACAACAATTAGAGGACGTCTAACTTGTTTTTGCAGCAAGTGCTTTGTGATATGATATGGCCAAAGTTGTGATGAATGATGAATGATCTATATGTGATGTATGAGATGTTCATGCTATTGTACAAGGAATCACAACTTACATGTCGATGAGTATGACGGTGACAGGATGATCATGAAGCCCCAAGATGGAGATCAAAGGAGCTATGTGATATTGGCCATATCATGTCACTATTATTATTTGATTGCATGTGATGTTTATCATGTTTTGCATCTTGTTTACTTAGAACGACGGTAGTAAATAAGATGATCCCTTACAACAATTTCAAGAAGTGTTCTCCCCTAACTGTGCACCGTTGCTACAGTTCGTCGTTTCGAAGCACCATGTGTTAATCGGGTGTGATAGATCCTTACGTTCACATACAACGGGTGTAAGACAGTTTTACACATGCAAAAACACTTAGGGTTAACTTGACGAGCCTAGCATGTACAGACATGGCCTCGGAACACAGAGACCGAAAGGTCGAACACGAGTCGTATGGAAGATACGATCAACATGAAGATGTTCACCGGCGATGACTAGTCCGTCTCACGTGTTAATCGGACACGGCCTAGTCGACTCGGATCGTGTAACACTTAGATGACTAGAGGGATGTCTAATCTGAGTGGGAGTTCATTAATAATTTGATTAGATGAACTTAATTATCATGAATTTAGTCTAAAATCTTTACAATATGTCTTGTAGATCAAATGGCCAACGTCGTATTCAATTTCAACGCGTTCCTAGAGAAAACCAAGCTGAAAGACGATGGCAGCAACTATACAGACTGGGTCCGGAACCTGAGGATCATCCTCATAGCTGCCAAAAAAGATTATGTCCTACAAGCACCGCTAGGTGATCCACCCGTCCCACAGAACCAAGACGCTATGAACGCTTGGCAGACACGTACTGATGACTACTCCCTCGTTCAGTGCGGCATGCTTTACAGCTTAGAGCCGGGGCTCCAAAAGCATTTTGAGAGACATGGAGCATATGAGATGTTCGAAGAGCTGAAAATGGTTTTTCAAGCTCATGCCCGGATCGAGAGATATGAAGTCTCCGATAAGTTCTTTAGCTGTAAGATGGAGGAAAATAGTTCTGTCAGTGAGCACATACTCACTATGTCTGGGTTACATAACCGCTTGACTCAGCTGGGAGTTAATCTCCCGGATGACGCGGTCATTGACAGAATCCTCCAGTCGCTTCCACCAAGCTACAAGAGCTTTGTGATGAACTTCAATATGTAGGGGATGGTAAAGACCATTCCTGAAGTATTTGCTATGCTGAAATCAGCAGAGGTAGAAGTCAAGAAGGAACATCAAGTGTTGATGATGAATAAAACCACTAAGTTCAAGAAGGGCAAGGGTAAAAAGAACTTCAAGAAGGACGGCAAGGAAGTTGCTGCGCCCGGCAAGCAAGCTGTCGGGAAGAAGTCAAAGAATGGACCCAAGCCTGAGATGGAGTGCTTTTATTGCAAAGGGAAGGGTCACTGGAAGCGGAACTGCCCCAAATACTTAGCGGACAAGAAGGCCGGCAACACCAAAGGTATATTTGATATACATGTAATTGATGTGTACCTTACCAGTGCTCGTAGTAACTCCTGGGTATTTGATACTGGTGCCGTTGCTCATATTTGTAACTCACAGCAGGAGCTGCGGAATAAACGGAGACTGGTGAAGGACGAGGTGACGATGCGCGTCGGGAATGGTTCCAAGGTCGATGTGATCGCCGTCGGCACGCTACCTCTACATTTACCTATGGGATTAGTTATAAACCTCAATAATTGTTATGTAGTGCCATGTTTGAGCATGAACATTGTATCAGGATCTCGTTTAATACGAGATGGCTACTCATTTAAATCCGAGAATAATGGTTGTTCTATTTATATGAGAGATATGTTTTATGGTCATGCTCCGATAGTCAATGGTTTATTCTTAATGAATCTCGAGCGTATTACTACACATATTCATAATGTGAGTACCAAAAGATGTAAGGTTGATAATGATAGTCCCACATACTTGTGGCACTGCCGCCTTGGTCACATAGGTGTCAAACGCATGAAGAAGCTCCATGCAGATGGACTTTTAGAGTCTCTTGATTATGAATCATTTGACACGTGCGAACCATGCCTCATGGGAAAAATGACCAAGACTCCGTTCTCAGGAACAATGGAGCGAGCAACCAACTTATTGGAAATCATACATACTGATGTGTGTGGTCCAATGAGTGTTGACGCTCGCGGTGGCTATCGTTATGTTCTCACCCTCACTGATGACTTGAGTAGATATGGGTATGTCTACTTAATGAAACACAAGTCTGAAACCTTTGAAAAGTTCAAGGAATTTCAGAGTGAGGTTGAGAATCAACGTGACAGGAAAATCAAGTTTCTACGATCAGATCGTGGAGGAGAATACTTGAGTCACGAATTTGGCACACACTTAAGAAAATATGGAATAGTTTCACAACTCACGCCGCCTGGAACACCTCAGCGTAATGGTGTGTCCGAACGTCGTAATTGCACTCTATTAGATATGGTACGATCTATGATGTCTCTTACCGATTTACCGCTATCTTTTTGGGGCTATGCTTTAGAGACTGCAGCATTCACTTTAAATAGGGCTCCGTCGAAATCTGTTGAGACGACACCGTATGAATTATGGTTTGGGAAGAAACCTAAGCTATCGTTTCTAAAAGTTTGGGGATGCGATGCTTATGTCAAGAAACTTCAACCTGAAAAGCTCGAACCCAAGTCGGAAAAATGCGTCTTCATAGGATACCCTAAAGAAACTGCTGGGTATACCTTCTACCTCAGATCCGAAGGCAAGATCTTTATTGCCAGGAATGGATTCTTTCTAGAGAAAGAGTTTCTCTCGAAAGAAGTAAGTGGGAGGAAAGTAGAACTTGATGAAGTATTGCCTCTTGAACCGGTAAATGGCGCAACTCAAGAAAATGTTCCTGAGGTGCCTGCACCGACTAGAGAGGAAGTTATTCATGATGATCAAGATACTTCTGATCAAGCTCCTACTGAAATTCGAAGGTCCACAAGAACACATTCCGCACCAGAGTGGTACGGCAACCCTGTCTTGGAAATCATGTTGTTAGACAACGGTGAACCTTCGAACTATGAAGAAGCGATGGCGGGACCGGATTCCGACAAATGGCTAGAAGCCATGAAATTCGAGATAGGATCCATGTATGAAAACGAAGTATGGACTTTGACTGACTTGCCCGTTGAACGGCGAGCCATAGAAAATAAATGGATCTTTAAGAAGAAGACAGACGCGGATGGTAATGTGACCATCTATAAAGCTCGGCTTGTCGCTAAGGGTTATCGACAAGTTCAAGGGGTTGACTACGATGAGACTTTCTCACCGGTAGCGAAGCTAAAGTCCGTCCGAATCATGTTAGCAATTGCCGCATTCTACGATTATGAAATATGGCAAATGGACGTCAAAACGGCATTCCTTAATGGTTTCCTTAAGGAAGAATTGTATATGATGCAGCCGGAAGGTTTTGTCGATCCTAAGAATGCTGACAAGGTGTGCAAGCTCCAACGCTCGATTTATGGGCTGGTGCAAGCATCTCGGAGTTGGAACATTCGCTTTGATGAGATGATCAAAGCGTTTGGGTTTACGCAGACTTATGGAGAAGCCTGCGTTTACAAGAAAGTGAGTGGGAGCTCTGTAGCATTCCTCATACTATATGTAGATGACATACTTTTAATGGGAAATGATATAGAACTCTTGGACAGCATCAAGACCTACTTGAATAAGAGTTTTTCAATGAAGGACCTTGGAGAAGCTGCTTATATATTAGGCATCAAGATCTATAGGGATAGATCGAGACGCCTCATAGGTCTTCCACAAAGCACGTACCTTGATAAGATTTTGAAGAAGTTCAAAATGGATCAGTCCAAGAAAGGGATCTTGCCTGTTTTGCAAGGTATGAAATTGAGCTCGGCTCAATGCCCGACCACGGCAGAAGATATAGAAGAGATGAGTGTCATCCCCTATGCCTCAGCCATAGGTTCTATTATGTATGCCATGCTGTGTACCAGACCTGATGTAAACCTTGCCGTAAGTTTGGTAGGAAGGTACCAAAGTAATCCCGGCAAGGAACACTGGACAGCGATCAAGAATATCCTGAAGTACCTGAAAAGGACTAAGGAAATGTTTCTCGTTTATGGAGGTGACGAAGAGCTCGTCGTAAAGGGTTACGTTGACGCTAGCTTCGACACAGATCTGGATGACTCTAAGTCACAAACCGGATACGTGTATATGTTGAATGGTGGAGCAGTGAGCTGGTGCAGCTGCAAGCAGAGCGTCGTGGCGGGATCTACATGTGAAGCGGAGTACATGGCAGCCTCGGAGTCAGCACATGAAGCAATATGGGTGAAGGAGTTCATCACCGACCTAGGAGTCATACCCAATGCGTCGGGGCCAATCAAACTCTTTTGTGACAACATTGGGGCTATTGCACTTGCCAAGGAGCCCAGGTTTCACAAGAAGACAAGGCACATCAAGCGTCCCTTCAACTCCATTCGTGAAAATGTTCAAGATGGAGACATAGAGATTTGTAAAGTACATACGGACCTGAATATAGCAGATCCGTTGACTAAACCTCTCCCTAGGGCAAAACATGATCAACACCAGAATTCCATGGGTGTTCGATTCATCACAATGTAACTAGATTATTGACTCTAGTGCAAGTGGGAGACTGTTGGAAATATGCCCTAGAGGCAATAATAAAAGTATTATTATTATATTTATTTGTTCATGATAATTGTCTTTATTCATGCTATAACTGTATTATCCGGAAATCGTAATACACGTGTGAATACATAGACCATAATATGTCCCTAGTAAGCCTCTAGTTGACTAGCTCGTTGATCAACAGATAGTCATGGTTTCCTGGCTATGGACATTGGATGTCATTGATAACGGGATCACATCATTAGGAGAATGATGTGATGGACAAGACCTAATCCTAAAACATAGCATAAGATCGTATAGTTCGTTTGCTAGATTTTTTCCAATGTCAAGTATCTTTCCTTAGACCATGAGATCGTGTAACTCCCGGATACCGTAGGAGTGCTTTGGGTGTACCAAACGTCACAACGTAACTGGGTGACTATAAAGGTAGACTACGGGTATCTCCGAAAGTGTCTGTTGGGTTGACACGGATCAAGACTGGGATTTGTCACTCCGTATGACGGAGAGGTATCACTGGGCCCACTCGGTAATGCATCATCATAATGAGCTCAAAGTGACCAAGTGTCTGGTCAGGGATCATGCATTATGGTACGAGTAAAGTGACTTGCCGGTAACGAGATTGAACGAGGTATTGGGATACCGACGATCGAATCTCGGGCAAGTAACATACCGATTGACAAAGGGAATTGTATACGGGGTTGCTTGAATCCTCGACATCGTGGTTCATCCGATGAGATCATCGTGGAGCATGTGGGAGCCAACATGGGTATCCAGATCCCGCTGTTGGTTATTGACCGAGTCGTCTCGGTCATGTCTGCTGTCTCCCGAACCCGTAGGGTCTACACACTTAAGGTTCGGTGACGCTAGGGTTGTAGAGATATTAGTATCGGTAACCCGAAAGTTGTTCGGAGTCCCGGATGAGATCCCGGACGTCACGAGGAGTTCCGGAATGGTCCGGAGGTAAAGAATTATATATAGGAAGTGCTAGTTTCGGCCATCGGACAAGTTTCGGGGTCACCGGTATTGTACCGGGACCACCGGAAGGGTCCCGGGGTCCACCGGGTGGGGCCACCTATCCCGGAGGGCCCCATGGGCTGAAGTGGGAGGGAACCCAGCCCATAGTGGGCTGGGGCGCCACCCCCTAGGGCCCATGCGGCTAGGGTTGAGGGGAAACCCTAAAGGGGGGCCCCCTTGCTTGGGGGGCAAGCCCCCCACCCTAGGCCGCCGCCCCCTAGTAGATTCCATCTACTAGGGCCGGCGCCCCCCCTAGCACCCCTATATATAGTGGGGGAGAGGAGGGACTTCATACCCAGCCCCTGGCGCCTCCCTCTCTCCCCGTTACGTCTCTCCCTCGTAGTATAGGCGAAGCCCTGCTACTGTGACGCCCTGCATCCACCACCACGCCGTCGTGCTGCTGGATCTTCATCAACCTCTCCTTCCCCCTTGCTGGATCAAGAAGGAGGAGACGTCTCCCGTCCCGTACGTGTGTTGAACGCGGAGGTGCCGTCCGTTCGGCGCTTGGTCATCGGTGATTTGGATCACGTCGTGTTCGACTACATCATCACCGTTCTTTGAACGCTTCCGTGCGCGATCTACAAAGGTATGTAGATGCATCCGATGACTCGTTGCTAGATGAACTCCTAGATGATCTTGGTGAAACGAGTAGGAAATTTTTTTTTTCTGCAACGTTCCCCAACATGCTTGAAATATTAACTTCAACTCCTGGAACATCTCATATGCTCCATGACGTTCAAAACGTCGTTGAAGTCCCGATTCTAAGCCGTAAAGCATGGCACACTGAACTATCGAGTAGTCATCAGCTTTGCTCTGCCAGACATTCATAACATCTGGTGTTGCTCCAGCAGCAGGCCTGGCACCCAGCGGTGCTTCCAGGACGTAATTCTTCTGTGCAGCAATGAGGATAATCCTCAAGTTATGGACCCAGTCCGTGTAATTGCTACCATCATCTTTTAACTTTGCTTTCTCAAGGAACGCATTAAAATTCAACGGAACAACAGCACGGGCCATCTATCTACAATCAAACATATATAAGCAAGATACTATCAGGTACTAAGTTCATGATAAATTTAAGTTCAATTAGTCAAATTACTTAAAGAACTCCCACTTAGACAGACATCCCTCTAATCCTCTAAGTGATCACGTGATCCAAATCAACTAAATCATAACCGATCATCACGTGATATGGAGTAGTTTTCAATGGTGAACATCGTTATGTTGATCATATCTACTATATGATTCACGCTCGACCTTTCGGTCTTCGTATTCCGAGGCCATATCTGCATATGCTAGGCTCTTCAAGTATAACCCGAGTATTCTGCGTGTGCAAAACTGGCTTGCTCCCGTTGTAGATGGACGTAGAGCTTATCACACCCGATCATCACGTGGTGTCTGGGCACGACGAACTTTGGCAACGGTGCATACTCAGGGAGAACACTTCTTGATAATTTAGTGAGAGATCATCTTATAATGCTACCATCAATCAAAGCAAGATAAGATGCATAAAAAGATAAACATCACATGCAATCAATATAAGTGATATGATATGGCCATCATCATCTTGTGCTTGTGATCTCCATCTCCGAAGCATCGTCGTGATCACCATCGTTACCGGCGTGACACCTTGATCTCCATCGTAGCGTCGTTGTCGTCTCGCCAAGTTTGTGCTTCCACGACTATCGCTACCGTTTAGTGATAAAGTAAAGCATTACATCGTGATTGCATTGCATATAATAAAGCGACAACCATATGGCTCCTGTCAGTTACCGATAACTCGGTTACAAAACATGATCATCTCATACAATAAAATTCAGCATCATGTCTTGACCATATCACATCACAACATGCCCTGCAAAAACAAGTTAGACGTCCTCTACTTTGTTGTTGCAAGTTTTACGTGGCTGCTACGGGCTTAAGCAAGAACCAATCTTACCTACGCATCAAAACCACAACGATAGTTTGTCAATTTGACTCCGTTTTAACCTTCGCAAGGACCGGGCGTAGCCACACTCGGTTCAACTAAAGTTGGAGAGACTGTCGCCCGCAAGCCACCTATGTGCAAAGCACGTCGGGAGAACCGGTCTCGCGTAAGCGTACGCGTAATGTCGGTCCGGGTCGTCTCGTCCAACAATACCGCCGAACCAAAGTATGACATGCTGGTAGGCAGTATGACTTATATCGCCCACAACTCACTTGTGTTCTACTCGTGCATATAACATCAACATATAAAACCTAGGCTCGGATGCCACTGTAGGGTTTCGTAGTAATTTCAAAAAATTTCCTACGCACACGCAAGATCATGTGATGCATAGCAACGAGAAGGGGGGAGTGTGATCTACATACCTAGTAGATCGACAATGGAAGCGTTTGGATTATGTAGTCATACGTCTTCACGATCCGACCGATCAAGCACCGAAACTACGGCACCTCCGAGTTCTAGCACACGTTCAGCTCGATGACGATCCCCGGACTCCGATCCAGCAAAGTGTCGGGGAAGAGTTCCGTCAGCACGACGGCGTGGTGACGATCTTGATGTACTACAGCAGCAGGGCTTCGCCTAAACTCCGCTACAATATTATCGAGGACTATGGTGGCTGGGGGCACCGCACACGGCTAAGGAAAAGATCACGTGGATCAACTTGTGTGTCTCTGGGGTGCCCCTGCCTCCGTATATAAAGGACTAAAGGGGGGAGGCTGGCCGGCCATGAGGGGCGCGCCAGGAGAGTCCTACTCCCTCTGGGAGTAGGATCCCCCCCCCCCAATCCTAGTTGGAATAGGATTCGCGGAGGGGGGAAAAGAGGGAGAGGGGCCGGCCCCCTCTCCTTGTCCAATTCGGACCAAGGGAGGGGAGGGGCGCGCGGCCCACTATGGGCTGCCTCTTCTCTTTTCCACTAAGGCCCAATAAGGCCCATCTAGCTCCCCGGGGGGTTCCGGTAACCTCCCGGTACTCCGGTAAAATCCCGATTTCACTCGGAACACTTCCGATATCCAAACATAGGCTTCCAATATATCAATCTTTATGTCTCGACCATTTCGAAACTCCTCGTCATGTCCGTGATCACATCCGGGACTCCGAACAACCTTCGGTACATCAAAATGCATAAACTCATAATATAACTGTCATCGTAACCTTAAGCGTGCGGACCCTACAGGTTCGAGAACAATGTAGACATGACCGAGACACGTCTCCGGTCAATAACCAATAGCGGGACCTGGATGCCCATATTGGCTCCTACATATTCTACGAAGATCTTTATCGGTCAGACCGCATAACAATATACGTCGTTCCCTTTGTCATCGGTGTGTTACTTGCCCGAGATTCGATCATCGATATTCCAATACCTAGTTCAATCTCGTTGTTGGCAAGTCTCTTTACTCGTTCTGTAATACATCATCCCGCAACTAACTCATTAGTCGCAATGCTTGCAAGGCTTAAGTGATGTGCATTACCGAGAGGGCCCAGAGATACCTCTCCGACAATCGGAATGGCAAAACCTAATGTCGAAATACGCCAACCCAACATGTACCTTTGGAGACACCTGTAGTACTCCTTTATAATCACCCAGTTACGTTGTGACGTTTGGTAGCACCCAAAGTGTTCCTCCGGTAAACGGGAGTTGCATAATCTCATAGTTATAGGAACATGTATAAGTCATGAAGAAAGCAACAGCAACATACTAAACGATCGGGTGCTAAGCTAATGGAATGGGTCATGTCAATCAGATCATTCACTTAATGATGTGATCCCGTTAATCAAATAACAACTCATTGTTCATGGTTAGGAAACATAACCATCTTTGATTAACGAGCTAGTCAAGTAGAGGCATACTAGTGACACTTTGTTTGTCTATGTATTCACACATGTATTATGTTTCCGATTAATACAATTCTAGCATGAATAATAAACATTTATCATGATATAAGGAAATAAATAATAACTTTATTATTGCCTCTAGGGCATATTTCCTTCACGAACCGCTGGCAGAAAGCGAGTGGTTGACCACGGAAGTATTTCTGCTGGATGATGCGCAGCCACAAGCCACCTTCTCCATTCGCAATCCGCCACAGCCACTTGGCCAGGAGAGCAATGTTCATGCGCTTGGAGGACATGATCCCGAGACCGCCCTGTTCGCGAGGCTTACAGATCTCTGACCACTTAATCATGTGGTATTTCTGCTTGTCGCCTTCACCCACCAAGAAGAAACGTCCCTAGACTGTGGCAATCTCATGGTGCAGCGTCTCAGGTAAGCTGTCGAAACTCATGATGAATAGGAGCAAGCTGGCGAGATATGAGTTAATGAGTACCGTGCGGGCGGACGTAGAGAGACAACGGCCCTAACGCTACTCCAACCACCCCGCTCGTGCAGCCGCGGGCGCTGGCCGATCCTGTTGAGATCCCCAGCCGCACCCGCTCCCGCACCGCAGCCCTTCACGCCCAAAGCACATCTCGAGTCTTGGGGTCAAGCAGCCCCTCGATGATCTCATGATGCGCACACTGTTCTGGAACATCCGCGGTTTCGGCCAAGACGGCCGACGCCGCCAACTGATAGAGTACATGCGCATTGAACGAATCGACATTGTGGCCATCCAAGAAACAATGCGCATGGAAAATCTCAGCAATTGAGACAAACCACCCACTGTACCGTGAAAAATTAAAGGATCAGCAAAATATCTCCACTAGTTGTTACCACATATCAACACCATAATATCAACTTCCACGATTCTCCTAATGTAAATTTACATCTCCATAGTTTTCAGTGTGAAACAGGAGCAGCAGTAGTAAGCAGTGACACACTTCGCGTCACTTTCAGAGTTAATATCAGAAGTTACTTGCAGTTCCCCACAAGCTAAACAATCCTCTTGATGGAATCTACCCGGTAGTTGATATTTAAATATATTATAACTGAGCACTTTTCCAGCTCTCTCAGGCCACAAGCTTTTCCAACCGTTTGATCGTGACTGTTGAGGATTTCAGACCATTAGATTAGCTGTGAGTCACGCCTAATCCAGCTCCGTTCGCTGACACGGACCGCTAACGGGCTGGGGCAGCTGCTCCCGCAGCAAAATTGCTGTCACGTGGTTTATTGGGCTCATTCTCGCAGGAAGCCCATTGGAAACTCCCTTCGCTCGACGCCCCCTCCCTTCGTCTCGACTTCTCTCTCTCCGCCCCTCCTCATTCTAACCGCGCTTGGGTGGCAGCGGCGGTGAAGTGGCCCCCCCTTTCTGGTGAGATCTATAGCACGACAGGCGGCAGTAGCGGTGAAGTGCCTCCACCTCCAGGTGAGATCTGTTGCGCACACGATCTCTCTCTCTCTCCCTCTCCCCCCTCTCTCTCTCACCATCGCGGATCAGCGCCACCGTAGCCTGTGTTCAATCCCACACCGCCGCCTCTATCTCCCAGTGATGTCGTCTCGCCGCCCTCGGCCTCACCATCAACTGATGCAGGGGAGTGATACTGCCACCTCCATCTCCCCTTTCCCTGCCTCTGAACCCAACTGAGAAGAAACTCATCTCTTCCCCTCTCCCAGGGCATCCTCTCTTACCCTCCCATGGCTCCTCGTCCTCCTCCCATGGCCACCAAATTCTGCAAGGATTTTTTATTCAAGTTGTTCTTTGTCACCAGGTCGCCGGCAAGGTCTTAGTCCATGATTTGTTCGTCTCGCTTTAGAGGTGGGAATGATGTTTCATCACGGATTGCAGAAATAAGTGCCGCGTCTTGACTCAGATTGGTCTGGATTTGTGCAGACGGTGGAGGTGAAGAAGTCTGAGCGAGGGCTCAAGGAGGTGGAGGAAGAGATGGTGGCCAGCACCGCTCCTTCGGCCAGGAAAACGTGGGCACTCCGGTTCGTTCATATCGACTAAATCACGGGGTCGATGAGTCACTATTGCCCAAAGCCAAGCGGTGAATGGCGCTCACGAGCAAAAGCAGTCACATAATCATCTTCAGGGCTAAGATCAACGTGCTCCTGCCTTTAGGCCCTTTGCCATCACGCTCCACTACCTCTCTAGAAACCACAATAATCACACTTATAAATTAATTTTCAGTATTCATCAGAATTGTACAGTATTACTTGCCCTTTTATATTTAATTATTTTTTCTATTTAGTGTTACTTTTGAATCTTTTATAGCACAAGCATCCGTTTCTTCTTATAAATTCTATGTCACGTTTAGTTGCAGTAGCAAGACTGACATGTAGTGCCTTCTATATCCTCAATTTTCTATCTTCAAATGGTTCATATTAAAGCAGATGTACTCAAACATGTAATTATGTTTCCCCAACAATTGTGCTTTATGCTAACATAATTTGAAATGAATCCATGTGTTCTAGGAGGACAAATTCGAGCTCCATATTACTTGGTCTGCTGCTTCTTCTGGGTTGTCTTCTACCTTCCAGTAGATTCTGTGAAGCTCCAATGGCTATCAAACAGGTTAGTGCTCGTGCCCTATTATGCCTCAAGTTAATTATCTTGCGATGCAATTTCATATTTTATGGTCTGATTGCTCTAGGTGGAACTGACCGCTCTACTACAGTGTGATTGCTCTAGATGGAACTAACTGCTCTATTGCACGACATTGCTAGGTCGCCATTGATTTCGATTATGGGCGTGATATTGTGATATTATCCATGAACTGGAGAATGGAGTGAAAACAATTGGTCTACTGATGAACTTGACAGTTAGTATTTTTTATGGCAGATGCATCGAATTTAAGTGTCAGGAGTCTGCCTTTTGATATGCCCTTGTGGTGCGTTGCCTCTCCATTAAATTCTCATGTTCGCGGATTCTGGAGTGTAGTTATATTGTGGCATACCTTTTTAGATGAAAATATAATGGAGTGGTATGTTCCATCACTTGGGACCATGTAATTATATTATTTGATATTTAGTATAGAGTTCTGAACTATCTTGGTTGGGCTTGATTCAGGCAAAAAAATACTTCTGCAAAGTGTTGTAAAAGGAGGAGATGTCTTGCTCTACTGCTGCTTGGTACCAGACGTGAACGACTTCATTAGGAGTTTGCTGCATGGTTGGAGGTCAGCTCAGCTTTTCTATCTGCTTAACTTTTGCGGATATAAAAAATTATGTAGTCTTGAAGCTGAAATTTAGTTGATTGAAAGTAAAGAGATTCAGAGTAAGAGACTTTTTTTTTGCACTCAGGGGACGAGCACGGTAACATGTCTTCTCACTCCAATATTTGTGACTGAATTTGATAAAAGGGTTTTTATCATTTATGCCATCGGTTTCTCCCACTACTCAGTTTTGCCACTAGGAATTTCAACTGCTCAAAAATGCCATCGCTGTGTTAGACATATGTTCAAAAATGCCACTGGACACCATTATTGTGATCTCAAATCTCTTTTGCCATGTTATAATGACATAAATACCTATGAACCAGCATGCCAGCTCTCCTTCTATCTTACTACAATAAAGTGTGGGGCCCACTTGATCCCAATGACGTTCTTATTTTTTTATAAAATTATTCGCTTGGTTACTCCGGACAAGTGGGGCCACACTTATCATTGTGAGATAGAGAGAACTGACATGTGAGTCTAGGCTTATTTTTGTCATATAACATGGTCAATGAGTTTGATGTGAAAATAACGATGTCTAATGGCATTTTTGAGGAAACATCTAACGGAACGTTGGCATTTTTGAGCAAACATCTCACGGATCGATGTCATTTTTGAGTAGTTGTAATTTCTAATGGAAAAACTGAGTAGTGGGACACAACTAGTGGCAAAAATGATAAAAACCCTTGATAAAATTAGGCACTGCATTTTTTTCAAATTATTGGCAAAATACACTCATGGACAGTTTTAAAGAAAACAAAAGTGCGTAATTTTCCTCTGCTTTGTGTTGAAGTCCTCTTGTATAGGGCATTTGAGGTTCTGTTTAGTGCATAATTTGGCGAATCTTTTGCAGCAAACACTTATTTATTTGCTTTGCCATGAAATTTCCTACATATGACCGTCCTGTCTATCCAGGTGCCATAATTTTATGTTTGACATCTAATAAGTTAACTTCAAATTTGAATGCCATGTATAGCATTTTCAGAATTGGAGTGACGGCATCGGTCGTCGCTACTACTTTAGTGATCTAAAACGTCTTATATTAGCTTGCAAACGTAGTATTTGGGTTGTCATTGACATCACACATTGACTGGCGATGTTGCATGTCAGAGGGGTCTACTCATACGTGCAGTTTTCCATTGTCTCTGGTGATTCTTTTCTTTATTCCCCACCTTGCACGTTTGGTATATTCATGGGTTCACCCTTCTTTCTAATATTTTAGTTTACTAAAATCGTAACAATTGGTGTCAAAACCTTATATTCGATGCTATTGCAGATCAGTACCATTACCCTGTTTGCAGATTTTTAGTTAACCTGTATTAGAAGAAATCATACGCCAACTTACAACCCTACTCAAAAAAGATATTAGAAAATCAAATAAAACGTAAGCCAAAAAGATGACCAATACATTGGTACTATTTGGATCATGCTTCTTACATATATGTTTGATTACATTATCTATACAATTCTATAATTGTCCACATTATTTTCCTTAGCTTAACATGCCATTGCATTCCATACATAACTATCCGTTATAACAACAATTATAAGGTGAACCATGTTTGCCGCGACTTGCACATTTTTAGTGTTCAATGGACTAAGACCAGAGTTTTCCCGTCTGTACACATTCTATTTGCATTACATTGTTCTGTAAAATAATACTGACAGCTTCATCATTGTGTTCTACAGGAAGGTAGTTGATGCCACTAGAGATAATAAACCATTTGGATCCCAATACCATACCATGTTGATCTACACCTGGTGTGCTTTCTCTCCTATTTATGCTTTTGTTTCAGTGGTTCTAAGGCTCGCACATAATGATTAAGAAAAGTAGCACAATGTTTTTTGGCTATTTGCTATCGATGGCATGTTGCAGTTTGCCATGGACCATGCTAAACGTGCATCAATCCAAGGAATAATGTACCTTATGGGATTTCTCATATATTTGTAGATTTATTGTATTTTCTTTGAATTGGATTGTAGATCTGTTTTTGTGTTGTCAGAATAAACAATGCATGAATTCGGTAACTGATTTTATAGCTGCAATCTCCTAAGCACAATTACTCATGCTTTATTTTCTAATTTTCAGTTTTCTTTTGTCGTTAAATACTATACAGCTTGGTTTTGTTACCAACTTTAATCCAATCATATATTTACATCAATCACTATTATTTTAGTGACAAAATAGACGGGCGCAGCAACGCACGCCATCATGGTCTAGTCAGGAGTTACGATCACAGGCTTGTTCACCTGCCCCCAGGCTGCAGCAGTGCTTCTTGTTTGTGTCGATTGCTACAGCTTCCTGAGCAAATGTCCACCCGCAGGCGGGGTCGCATCAGATCCAAAGCTCTCGCCCGTGTCCACCCGCAGGCGCTACAACGTGATGCAGAGGGCCAGCTCGTCCTCGTCTACGGCAGCATGGCGGGGGAAATGTACCAATCTTCGTCGCTGGAGCCGTCGAAGTGGCTGCAGGTGCTGGACATGGTCGCCGGAGATTGGGAGTTGACGGATTGGAGAAAGGGGGAACGGAGCAGAGCAGAGTGAAGTAAGGCTAAGGTTCGATCCGGATGGGGTTTTTGTGAAGTCATTGTTGGCCAAAGGTGGGCTGTGTGGACATGACGGACATGCCCGAACCGTCTCTTATCCGCCCTACATTTGGGCTGAAAATGAGGGATGTCGGTCAGCCCATGCGTTTGAGGTCGATTTAAAGCATCCGAATAAGTCGGGTATTTTGACCGGTCCTCCCGCCCGGGCATTTGATGGGTTTGAGGCGCTCGGCCATTAGGGGCTCACGCACGTTTTGGTGAATCACTTTTGGCATTGTGCGGCCATACATGGTCATGGAATTAACGGTCCGTAGATCGTGTAGCTAGCACAACTTGGCATGGGCACCGGACCGGATACATGTTGTTCATGTGCTGTATACTCACACAGGCTTCACTAATGCTCCAGATCTTTCTTCAGTCTGAGTTGGGTTAGAAGCATGGAAGGTATTTGCACCATCACCGTCCTCAATTGGTGAGGCCCTTTGTGAGGTGTGTGTGTGTGGGGGGGGGGGGGGGGGGGGGGGGGGGGGGGGGGGGGGGGTGTATTAATGACGAGACAAATCTGACCTTCTTTTCAAAAGAAAAAATGCAACGGACCGGGTAGCTTCACAACTGCAGCACTAACTTTGTCGGCGTGAACAACAACTGCAGCTCGATTGTAAATGTTGATGACGCTTTCTATGTATTCTCAAACAGGTGTAGCACTCTCCTACTTTGTCATGTAATTTATCTCTTGTTGAATCATATGTGTAGGTTTTCCTCATAAAGAAGAAGAATCATATGCATAGGTAAATGGTAGGTATCTGAGTACACAGCCATGACACATTTTTATGCTCACCGTACCCCTCCGTAATTCTGCGTCATACAGCGGAAGAAATTTAACATGATGAGCGTACATAATCATGCATAGAAGTTGAAGAGAGAATTGTTCGTCGTAATGGTTGGGCTCGTCTCAAATGCGTGATCCTCAAGCTCTTTCCAACGATTTTGTACAACAAGCTGCTATATTTCTTTTCTTCCATGTTTGAGACCTTATGATCATCTCCTAAGCATGCATCATGCATTTAAGGTGAAGCCATCCATTACCATGCATATTTAATAGCATGGCCTGTGAGACGTGGTGTCTAAACTGAGACAAGGAAGCACAGGCTGCAAATGTAGATAGCGACTCAGCCTCTCACTAGCTGCTTAATTACTAGTAGAAGGCAAATCATGGATGTGATATTAGAAGAGAACTGAATTAGTGACGGTATATCAGTGTTATTTTTCTATACAAACGTTCCACTTGAGGATGCGGTCTACTGCTTTGGGACGGGCATAGCTTTCTCTTGTTAATAGTAGCAACAATTCTATTACTTGTCAATGCCCACTACATCTAGTGGCAGAGCTAAGGATGGGTCTCAGTTCTCTAACATAACTCGACAGATCAAAGTACAGCCGACATGGATAGAGATTTACCCTCGGTGAGGATCAGAGTTGTTCGTGCATGGTCTGCTCTTCTTCAGCCTGTAAGCATACGGATAACTACCTGCCTTGTATCACTAGTCAAATTCTAGATTGATGTTGTTGCTGGCAGTTCTACATTGTAGTTTAATTTGCTTGTCCTCGGGGTTTTACATCTCCACAATATTACTATGAATCATTTTTTTAAATATGCACCATATTTGAATCCGCAAAGTGCAGACGCTCCGCTGAAGAATTATCAAAATTGACTTCGCTTGTAAAGTGTATGTGTTGCCTTGGCAACAAACCATAACCACCAAAAGTGAATGCGCTGATGGCACTAGCTACCCGGCACTGAGCGGTGAGAGCACAACACTATGATCCATCACATATGTCGAAACTCGATAGTGGTAAGCCTGAATTGTAGCAGGACTGCATAATCATGAGGCAAAACACACTTTGCAAAAGGGAACATGTATGTTTGCCTGTAATCCTTAATTTGCTCTTCATGAAGCCTATGATTGTACAAAGTGCTAAAGCAAACAGCATAGAATGACAAAACAACAACAAAATGAGTTCTACACAGGCCGCATAAGTGAAAATGACTGTGTGGTGGTAATCACCAGTGAACTCTTGACCAAAGTGACAGATCTCAGAAATTGAGAAAACTCACCCAATGTACCATGAAAATTTAAAGAATCGGCAAAACATCTCCACTTGCTGTCACTACCACATCCATGTCATGATATCAATTTCCACGATTCTCCTAATGCAAATTTACATCTCCACAACCACAGTTCTCAGTGTGAAACAAGAGCAGCGGTAGTAAGTAGTAACACACTTCGCATCACTTTCGGAGGTAATATCAGAAGTTATTTGCAGTTCCCCACAGGCTATCCAATCCTCTTGATGGAGTCTACCAAGTACTCGATATCAGGAGTTAGGATGGCACGCTTGTTCACCTCCCCCAGGCTGCAGCAGTGCTTCTTGTTTGTGTTGATCGCTACAGCCTCTTGAGCAAATGTGCAGTCCAAACCAGCTGAAACCTGCACGTTTTATTCATCTCAAGTACTGCATCATCGAAAGACTAAACATAAGCTGAAAATGCAGCATAAAGAAGTGCAGAATTCTTAAACACTTACATCAAAGAGTGCATCTCCAAGCCTCATCTTCACTTTACCACTCTTGTACACGAGCAGCTTCCCCATGAGACCACCTGGCAAATCTTTTAGCTTACAGCCGTTGATCGACTCGAGTCTCCTCTTCTTGTTGGTTTCTTCTGTTTCAACCCCCTCACTGTCACTGGTGTCCATATCTCCCCCAGCAACTGATACAACCTGCGGTAAAGGAAGAGATGCAGGGAACTGGAAGAAGAGCAACTGTGGTGTATTCATCTTGTCCTCAGTGTCCTGTTAAACAATTGATATAATACATCAGTTTTTAGGCTACTAATACTATACAGCCGGTACAATTAGTTCGATCAATATAAGATACAAAACTAAAAGAGAATGAGTAACCGACAGTTCCATCACAAGAAAAGACAGTTCCATCAACATGTGGTGTTTTTTTTTGCATTGATATGAATACCTGAACAAGAACGGTGTTCCTCGACATGATATCATGCAACATGATATACATACCATTAGCCCAAGTTCTTTAGCTGCAGTTAATTCACCATCTTGTGTTCTGCTGGAAGAAAACTCTCCGAACGCGTCTTTGTCAAAATCTTCTGTACCGAAGATAGAAGAATGTCGATTAAAGCGTTTTTGAAAGGCAAACTGTGAGCATGATGTGGCAAAAAGCCAAAAACTGCAAAAATGAACAACACCATAACCTGGATCTGCAGAGTGGGGCCTCCTCAGAGGGAGAGTAATAGGAGGATAGTTGTAGCTGTGATGGGTAAAGTCCTGCAACAGTTAGGAGATAAGTCAGGTAATTAACAAAACAACCGCCCATCACCCCACCCCTTATGTTATGCTTGTATGAGTTTACTAACCTGAGGTCCAGTGAACTGTTTGGGTAACTTTGCAGCAGAAGACGTAACGCCAGACATCATATACTTGTTAAAAAGGTTTACCTCCTGCTCTTGTTTAACTAGCAGAAGAAATGATACATTGCTCTGTAAATGTTCAGATGAAGGTAAATACGGAACAAATGGGAGTGGCAACCTTAAGCTACTACCTGATGAAGAACTTTTAGGGTTGGGGAAGGATCTTGCAGTTGAAGAGTTCACTTGTCCAAATGCAACCTGAACACAGGCTTCTACAGTCGTAATGGAGCAGTATGTTATTACTAAATTATAAACTGAAAACAACATAATGCCGTTACACCGGCGGTATTGAGATTGTTATAAATATTCATAAACCCATATTTTATGGACGAATCAGTGCTGACTTCTAAATAGAATTTTGATTATCTAACTTGCAACAATTATCTAAGCCTCTAAGGTGCATCATGCTGCATGTCATTAGTTTGGACAAAACCTCCAGTAGAATTATATCCTAGGCTAGTGCCGATTTCATGAGACAACTCCAGAGTCCAGATTTTTCCTGACCAAACATGTCTGCTTAGGCAATGCAAGTTGAATAGATAGCATATTTGAACTAGATGCCTTTGTGCTCCTTGCACTTGGACAGCTCACCATTACCATTTACCCAATAGCTATTCGATATGAACATGGTCAGTATGAAATGTTCAAAAATACAGAGATACTGGTGTCTTATTTGGCACAAATCGTTCAGTGGCTCTCAAGATTCAAAGGAGGTTGTGATTCTAGAATCTTAGGAACTTTGTGTGACAGAAACTGCAGTTAACTGATTAGTTATTTTTCATCAGACGTAGGCTAGTGAATGCAGGATCGAACAGGAAGTACAGTAGATATTGCAAGGCAACCAACATCAATAAAGTACTAACCACTTTTCTCAGCCTTGGATCTTCTTTCGAGGGCACCTTGACTCTGCATATGAAACCACAGAATAAAACACCAGCAACCTAAATCAGGCACGTAGAAATTGGACTCAAGACATACAAGTACCTGTGGTATTCTAAGTTTCATCAGTAACTCCTTATCAATTGTGTCAAGCTCCCTCTCCTCTTCCGGTTCCCTGTAGAATCCCACCATTACTTTCTTTGCACAAGCACTGCGCCTACTTTAAATAGAAAATACTGAGTCGAACAAGCATGCATAAACAGAGCATTGGTTAATGTACATTACATCTTAGGGACAATTTTTGGTGTCTTCTTAGTAGGCACCTTGGGTGAAAATTTAAGTCCGGCCTGCGCGCGAAAAGTAGAAGTAAAGAAATGGTAAGCAGCAAACACACTGAGCTTATATGCATATCATATTTAGCTGGAGAAAACATTCACTTTGCGGCGATTGGGTGGAGTGGAAGCAGAGCCATCCTTCTCTTTCCCTTTTTCAGTCTTGTCGTCCATGAGAACCAAGTGGAAGATCTACAAGAATGACATGATGAGGTAAAAAAACTAAAAAGTTGGGTAAAAGGAATGACATGATGAGGTAAAACTTGGGTACAAGGGCGTCTCCCAAACAAGTTTTGCCAAGTAACACTAGTGCACACTTTGTCCATAGTCAACTCCCATAAAATTCCGAAGTCCTGGCTGGTGACACAGTTAAGCAATAGCTTGAACTTGCTAAGCGATCTCCAGGAGCGGCATACTGCGTGTGGCATGCGCATCCTCCACTCATGCTCATCCGCACGCATGAACACTACTGGCTTGTGAGCTATGAATGTGCAGCAAAAGAATTCCTAGCGCTCACAGAAATAACGCCGAACAGCTTCAGGGCGTCCCCTAAGCCCTCCCGCACCTCACCACGGAGCGGAAACCCCACACCACCAGCAAAAGGTCCGAATTCCAAAACCCGCACAGAGCACGACTGGACGACAAAATTGACGATGGCACAACGATCGCCGGCATTGCAACAGGACAAACTACGAATCCCGGGCCTCCGATCGGTCTGCTACCCTCCCGTCCGGCTCGACCGCCGGCCAGGGCGCCGCCAGCAAGAGGCGCAGCGAAGATAGCGAAGAGCCGAGGCAGAGCAACGCGACGGATCCGGTTGCGGGGGGAGGGCTGCCTCCTTACCTCGGCCGCGGAGAAGGCAGGGCCGAAGAGCGGTGGTGTAGAGAGGCGCGCGGTGGTTCCGGCCGGCCGCGCAGCCGAGGGTGGAGCGATGGAGGTAGGGGAAAGTGGAGAAAGCAGGGGAGGAGGATGCCGATGTCTACAGGCAACAGCTTTGCAGCCGCAGCAGGTGGAGACACGTGTCCCGCCCGCTGAGGGTCCGCTGGAAAAGGCCTGGACGGCGACCGTAAATTAGAATTCCGTTGCTGTCCTGCAGCCAAGTGGCACATACACATCGTGTTTACTCAAGTAAAAAGGTTGACCCAGGACAGACAGCTACATTTTCGAATGTTATTAGAATGGTCACTTTGACAAAAAAAAATTATCCGGGTGGTTTCTATGACTCATTCAGAGAGAAAATCTCCTTCCCAGTTGTCACGAACAAATTATGTGGTCATGTTGAGTGTCTACTATAAGTTTGAAGCACGTGGTGACATGACACACTTATTGCATATATCAAATATTTCTAAAGTGAGTAGATTATGGACATGTGTATGTGTGCCCTTTTCATGTTTTCGCGGTCAATTTGACACTAAATGTTGCAGGGTAAATAAAT
Source organism: Triticum urartu (assembly GCF_003073215.2). Taxonomy (NCBI): domain Eukaryota; kingdom Viridiplantae; phylum Streptophyta; class Magnoliopsida; order Poales; family Poaceae; genus Triticum; species Triticum urartu. Next base: position 51,856,083 of record NC_053025.1, on the reverse strand, counting down.
GTGTTCACAAGACATAAGAAACAAACCTAAAATGCCAAGACAACATGGATTCTACCAATTTTTAGAATCTACTCAGGTGCCTGGCAAACTTGTCATCGACCGATTCCTAGGAGTCAATGTAGCCTGCAAAATCAAGCGCGAAAAGAAGAGCAAACTAAGCATTGCATGAGTGACAGGAGCTACTCTGAATAGCCAAGGAGGACATGCCTATATAAACTCCGAATAGCTCTATTTTTTCCATACAAAAGGAAAAAAACAGAGCTATATATAGCAAAGTTTACACATATATGCATGTAGTGTAGGCAAGTCATCCTTGGCTACCAAATCAGCTATATCCCTCATACAAGGCCCCTCTTCTAAGTTGTAATATCTTTCATCCGTTGCTGCATTGCATTGCACCGTTATATGTGCCCGAGTACTTATAGTAAACACAAAGGTCCTGCATATGCATGAGAAGAATAATCAGAGTCTGGCCATCTTTGACACTTATTAATTATGTATAGACCAGAATATATTCAGTTAGGTTTGGTTTTGGTAGATTCTTATGCTTACTGACGGTGCAGCTTAATAAGGTTGACACGTGCCTACAAGGGTTAAAAGGTTGACTATTTGAGAAATTTCGCATATTGTTTACGACGAGAGAAGCTAATGAATTAGCGCATCTTTCCCTAAGCAGAGTAATTTCTTTTGGAGACGTTGTTTGTGGATAAATTGTATCCCATCCTTCCTTACGGCTTGTGTAATGAAGGATTGTAATCCTGTGTTTTGACTAATAATGCTCTTGATTAAAAAAAGGTGTGTGTGTGTGTGTGTGTGTGTGTGTGTGTCATTTCACATATGTAACTACAATTCTACATGTGTTGGCAAATCAATCTATTCCTTCCCCTTCCGCGACAGCGGGAAGAGAAGTCCAGGTGCCTCAGTCCAGCTAGTACTTTAGGTTAGGGTTTTTCTCTCATGGGGATGGCGTTGTGGCGGATGGCGAGCTTCATGTTCCAGCTGGTTTTCCAGGCTTCGATCCTCCTGAGTTCGTTTGTTGGGATGATGTCGCCGGAGTTTCGGTGTAGATTCATGTCGTCTCCCTGGGATGGCGACGTTAGGATTTCACGTTGTACCTACACAATAGTGAGTTTTTGTGTCACATACTTCAGATCAATTCAATGGTTCAACGGAAACAACTGTAGTTCCAAGACGTTGGTCCTTAGTGGAACGTGCACGAAAACTTTCCGGTCGTCCTCGACAACGTTAGGACAGCTCCGGTAAGCGAGCGGCGTGGCGTTCAGTGGTCCAAGAACCCTGATTGAATTTTTATTATGTTTGTGATGCTTTGTATTTCTGGTGAACTTTTATACTCCTCTATTTCTTTTGACTTCGTGTATTTGATTCGTCTATAGTCAAACTTTGTAAGTTTGACCAAATTTATATTTAAAACATGAATGTGTACAATGCCAAACAAATATAATATGAAAATATTTTCCATGATGATTCTAAAGATATTGATTTTGTATTGTCAATGTTAATAATTTTGTGTGTAAACTTGGTCAAGCTTCAAAAGGTTTGACTTCAGACAAACCTAATACGCGGAATAAAAATAAATGAAGGGAGTAATAGATTTGGATATTTTCGCAAAAGAAAACACTTGGCACAAAAAATGATCAAATCTCTGGTTTGAGATCTTACCTGGCCACGGTGGATTTTTTTAGTAATATAGTTGAAGTACTAACACTAGCAAGGTGTCACTGATGCAGAGAACAGAGGTTTGAACTCTTCGTCAGGAAAAATTGAGAGATGCCAGAGAATACTGAATTTCAAAACTATGTGACTCTAGTCCTCAGTTGACATTCACAAATATAGTGATGTGTGTTTCGGTCCTTCTTGGTATTTCTAAAATAAAAAAAACTGTCAGCTCATGATAAATGATTATATTGATTGTTTTTTTGCGGGAAATAAATAGATTAAGTTGACCTTAAAATTCAAGACAAACTTATGGACCTTCATGGAATTGTTACTCCAACTGTTTATCTTTGCCTTGAGAAATTATTCCGAGTTCCATGAGGAGTTTCGACCGTCTCCTTTTCAAAAAAAATTGAAAATAAAATATTCTCTCCAATCCATATTACTTGTCGCTCACTTTGTACAACTTTGTTGCGTTGGACGTAATGCACGAGAGCCGTGAGAGTAGCATGACAATTTCGAGCGATGGGCCGGCAAGAATCACATGATAGTGTTTTCCAATGGAAATGCGTAGGGCCGATCAATCGGCGGGAAATCACATCCTTATGGCATAATGCGTGTCTTACTTCGGCCATGGTTTCTGATCGTCCACCTGTTGGGCAACTTTCTGAAGTCAATATTCCTTTTGACATCCTGCCTCCGCTGGCCTTCTTCTTTTTGTTCTAACACAATGCACAGACATTACATGATCTAGTCATTCGCAACACTATCAGACATTTCTAGACTTGATTTTTGAGAAAGAAAGAGCCGAAGTTTGTCTTTTGACATCTACTTTCTTCCATCATAGATAGATTAGGAAGGACTAGTACATAAACTTTCCATCTGTGTGTGCATGTGCCAGTGGAATCGTACCATGTTTTATTCGGGACGGCGGGCAGCTGCACGATGCGCAAATCAGGAGCTGCTAGATTGGGAATCTGAGCTCTACCGATAGGCTAGTTTAATTAGCTGGGGTGATTACTCCACTTGTCCTCATGCAAACAAAAGTAGGCCGGCCGGGCTCTGACTTGGCTTTTCTGGTAGCTCGGATGCAGCTAGCAGCTACCAAGATGACACGTGAATTGTTCACTATTTTGGGATTTTAAATAACTCCCTCCGTCCCATAATGTAGTGTCAAAAAACATCTTACATTATAGAACAGAGATAATAGCATGTAATTAGGGGAAGACTCGATGTTAGAGCATAGTCGACGTGCTCGGAGAAAATTTTTTCACGAGTGTGCATATCATATATTAAAGAAGAAAGGCAAAGAAAGCCTCCACCACTTTACACAGTTTGTTGGTACAAATTACTCCTCACTGGTCCCCCACCTCTCCACCCTACTAAAGAAGGGGGTTACATTCCCTTTCATTAGCCCAGCCGAAGCCTACAGTTGGCCCTCTTGCCTCACTCTCCTAAGTAGATACTCTAAGCAAGGGCGCGCCCCATCAAAGATAATACCATTCCTAAGCTTCCACAACTCCCACCATACTAGCACAATAATAGTACGGAGATCTTTGGTGCTCATGCCTTCTAATCCTTACTTGTCCACAGCCCATTTCGCCAACTTGTCCTGTTGAGTGGGAGTCCAATCCGGTTTGCCCAAGGCCTCGCAGATCCTCGCCCAAGCAGTCCTAGCAAAGACGCAAGTGAGTAAAATGTGGTTAATGGTTTCGTCCTCCTGGTCACAGAACGGGCATGCGTCCTGGTGTGGCAACCCTCGCCTCGCTAGTCGGTCGGACGTCCAGCATCGGTCCCTGAGGGCCAACCACGTGAAGAACCTGCACCATGTTGGTGCACGTGATTTCCAAGTTAGATCCGCCGTCACACTTCTTTCTCGACCCCAAAAGCCAGCCTCATAGGCAGATTTGACGGAGAATTGTCCGGTGGCCTCCCACGACCAGACCACCTTGTCAGGCACATCCACCATGGGCTCCCAAGCTGAGACTAGTTGCCATACCACAAAGAACTCGTGCAAAACACGGCAGGTCCGATGTCAGGGCCAACATCCAAAGCCCAACTCCCATTCTCCACCGCCGATGCAACTAACCGGGAGTCTCTGATGCGTTTTGGAACCCGGCTGTATAGGAGCGGTGCAACATCTTGAATCCGGCTGCCATCAAGCCAGCGGTCCTCCCAAAAACGTGTTGCAAGCCCAGAGTTCGCCACACTCCTCATGGCCGCCCCTACACAGCCCCATTGACTCCTCCAGGACCTTGATCTTGAACTCTCTCCATGGCCTCGTCTCATCACTCCTCGCAAGCCACGGCCATCTCGCTTGCATTGCTATGTTCATCCAGCGTAAATTTGGCAAACCAAGGCCACCTGCCCATTTCGGTGTGCACACCGCGTCCCAAGCCACCGCACAATTGCCACCGTTGGCCTCCGCGCGTCTACACCACAAGAAACCTCTGCAAATCTTCCTCATTGCAGCAATTGTTTTTATCGGTAGATCTAGCGCCATCATTGCATGGATCGGCATGGCACATAGCACCGATTGGACCAAGGTAAGTCTGCCGCTCTTTGGCATAAGCGATGCCTTCCACTTTGGTAGCTTATTAGCCATTTGATCCACCAAATACTTCAACTGCATCGCCGATGGCCTCCTTAATGAGAGTGGCAGCCCCAAATACCTAATCGCCGATCGCCGACGTGCTTGGAGAATTGAGGGCGCACATGGGCTTCATGGCTAGCAAGGGCGGCGATACGCATGATGGACATTAGAACAGAGCATCTACATTAAGACCTGACAAATCATAATAGAAAGGCATGCAATAAAGTTATGGCAGCAGATAGACAAAATATAGAGAGTGCTAGCCCTTTGCAATACAGAGTAAAACAATGGTTTGTTCACTTAATTTAAGTTACTGACACAACTCTACGTCTGGTTGAAGGGGGTGAGATTGAACTCGGAACTCATAAGATAAAGTTTTCAATGGTTTGTTCACTTAATTTAAGAACTCAATCACTTAGCAGTTTTAGGCTCTGAGTTTTTTCTCACTAGAATTCTCTCAGATCTATGGGAGAGCAGTTTTAGGCTCTGAGTTTTTTCTCACTGGAATTCTCTCAGATCTATGGGAGACATGGGTTGCTCAGATAATCTCTGCCTAAATTTTATGCGGAGCAGCCACCGGTTTAAGGTTGAGTTAAGAGGGTCTTTATAGTCGGTGGAGCAAACCTGTGGGCCAATATGAACATTGGAGGCTCACTCACATCATCAACACGACACGTGGCTAACGGTAGGATTTCAAAGCAACTCTCTCACGTGGTCTGTCTTCCCGCGCAAGACAACTAGTTGTTTTGCAAGGCAATTGCGCTAAGGAGTCTCGAAGAATAACATCTCGGACTCTGAAGCCAAATGCACTTGTGTTTACGTTCTCAAAGTTTTCAATGAAAGATTTTGGGTTTGGATTGAGCACATACTAGAAGAGTTCAATCTAACTTTCACTTTGACCCCCTCAGTAGTACAGTTTGTCATATTGACTCAAATGGAAGCAAAATAAACTAGTAAACCAAAGTCTACAGTTCTGGCCCATATTCTTCAATGCTTTCATAACATATTTAAGGGTCATAACTCTTTGTTAAACCAAATCCTCACATACTATCGTTGCATACTAACAAAAGATATCGAGGAAGCATATTTAGGGCGCCCGTGTGTACTAGCACATTTAGGTTCATAACTCATCTAGTCCCTTAACTGTTGATACTTCTGGCCCATGTGTGGCCCGTGGTGCCTATTGATCAGTTTCGGCCCGTACCGTCTGCATTTCGGCCAACTTCCGAGATGTGGTTTCTCTGGGCCATTTTCAGCCCTTTGTGTCTACCGACCCATTTACTGCCCCTCGTGTCTATGTGGCATTTTCGGTCTATGGTGGATTTCGGTGCATTCAATCAACCCGTAGGGTGTTTCTAAAAAAACGTAGGGGCTTTTGGACCATTTACAGGTCGTGTTGCTTCTGGTCTCATTTACGGCCCATGATGTATAACAACCCATTTACGACGCGTTGTTCATCTTGGCTGGTTTTGGCCTCCAATGAAGAGCCCTCCGGATAAACAACACAGAAGAACCCTGCCAACCAATGTCAAACAATCGACCAAAAGTGTCAAGAATCAGACAGCTCCGATCTTAATAAAGAGGTTCGCATGAGAACAAGCACATCGATGGCAAGTTCATAGACAAACGACGCGTTTTACTCTTTGAATTTCGCCCAAATGATATACAGTATACAGAATAACCTTTGGGCTTCTGTATCTGATATAGTACTACAAAATCCAATACTAGGAAAAACATGCAGCTCCTATCGAGCTACCTTCCTGAAGCCATTTCCCTCCCGTTGTTGCTGCCCAGACAATCAGCGAGAGACTGTCCAATGGAGTACTAGACACTTGCAGCACAGTACAGCCACCTGCCGTCGCGGCCAAAAGAAATTGGAGGAGCTAATCTCCTCCTCATCAGGCGGTGGTGAACTCCTTGGCCTTGTCGGGGCCGCGGGGGCGGTACGCGGCGATGATCATGGGGTCTAGGAGCAGCGGCAGCAGCTCGTCCTGGATGCACTTGTAGATCTCCCCGCATCGCGTCTGCACGATCTTGGCGAGGTTCATGGCGTTCTGCTTGTCTTGCCGGACGTCGTCCTCGTCCGGCACCGGCCCGTACTCGGTGGCGAGCAGCTTGGAGAGGCGCTCCACGTTGCTCTCCAGCTCCTCCTGGTAGTTCTCGAAGAGGCCCTGCGCGATGGGCAGGCTGCCGCGGTGCGCGGGCCGCGTGCGCACCTTGTCGTCGTCGCCGAACATGTAGTAGGCGAAGACGTAGGAGCGCGAGAGCACCTGGCGCGACTGCAGGAGGCCGCGGTGCGCGTCCGTGAGCCAGCTGGCGTCCTGGATGAGGGGCTGGTCCTGCAGCGCCTCCAGCAGCTTGACCCGCTCGTCGATGGCCGGGCCGAGCTTGTCGTGCTCCAGCTTGTGCGAGTCGCCGTGGATCTTGAAGCGGTCGTAGTAGTGCGTGTAGCGGTGCAGGTTGCGCTTGGCGTTGTCCACCTTCTTCTTCTCCTCCCCGACGAAGCGGTTGCAGCTGTGGCCGTCGATGCTGTCCCAGTTGTGCGCGGACCCCGTGGCGCCGCCGCACTTCCAGCTGCACCGGCCATCATCCATGGATTCATGAGGTTCACAAAGCCAAGCTAAGCTAGGTAGTGATCCATCCATCAGGCCAAGAAGAAGCCATGGATGGGTGGATCGAGATGGAGATGGAAATGGCTGCTTACCATAGACACTGGCCGCACTTGCAGGTGACGAGGTTGCAGCCGCCGTCCTTGACGATGGGCTTGAAGCACTTGGGGCAGCTCTTGGTGTTGGCGAGGATCCAGTTGACGGTCTCCGACTCGCCGTTGCACTTGACCTCCCACATGTCCCACATGGTGCACGGGCACGGCGAGTGCGCGGCGGCCGCGCACGCGAAGCAGAAGCCCAGGCCGCAGGGGCACTCCACCTCGGTGTAGCGCTCGCCAGCGCCCACGCGGATCGCGCGGCCACAGTGCGGGACGCTCGGGCACCACTTCACCGAGTCGTTGTTCTCGAGGTACGACTCGAGGAGGAAGCGGTCAAAGCGCCTGGCCGCGTCGGGGTACTTGCCGGCGAGGAGCTGCTGCACCACGGCCTCGTCGCACACCACCGGGCACTTCACCCCCATGCACCGGATCTGCTTCTTGCCGCTGTCCACCGACGCCTTGAAGTGCTCGGTCCAACCTGAACTCACAAATTAAGAGCGAAAACGACACCATTAAGGATTGACTATCCTTGCACATCACAGAAGTGTCTCTCACTCGGCAAAGAAAGTCTAGTTGCTCAATCAAAGGTCATGAAAACGGGATTATTTATCTAATGGAAACCAGATCAGTTTGTCTAATTCACATCTAAATGTTTTTTAAGGATGTCACATCTAAGCTCCTACAAGTATATAATGTAGCAATAAGAAATAAAAAAACTAGGATAAAAAAAATAGACCACAAACAGAGTGGACATCAGCTTAGATGTGACACTATGTCACATCTAGATGTGTCCTAGACAGACCCAAACCAGATAGATGCATATTTTGTAGGAAAAGTGTGTTTCTTGCGCACGCAAATGCATACAGCTCCGAACTATGAAATCAGACAAATCTAACATTCAACTATCCACAATCACAATGTGGTTCTAACCATTTTAAAGCTATTCTAGATGATGTTGCGCTTGCGTCTGTACGACGTCACTATGTATATCATAGAAAATAGCAGTAAAAGAGCATAACACCATGTGATTAAATTTATGATATTTTGCGTTCTTTTGAAAAGATTGGATTTTTAAAAAACAGACCTTTTCAGAATCATTTCAAGTTTTGTTATATGATAATGCGGCAGACACTGGCACTAGTGGTGGAGCTACGTAAGGGCCGCCCTGCCCAGTCCATTAGAAATGGAGTGCTGGACCCCAGCCCAGGAGCAATTTTCTTAGGAATGGCCCAGGGGTTATTCTACCCCGTTTTCATACTTAATGAGGGTTAGGTTTGTCTAGTATTAGGTGTAATGTGCACTTTCAAATGGACGAGGGGTTGCAAAATACAGTTTATCCTATCTTAGAAATTGTGTGTAACTATATAGGATTTATAAAATGTGCAACTAGACGGTTGCACACAACTCCTTTTTGTACATTTTTAGGATTAATTATGCCAGGACTGGAGTATCACTAGAGAACTAGCCATGAACAGGGTTGCGTGGAAGCTTACTATCCATGTATCAGAACCATGAATTGGTTGCGAGATCTTATGAGTTTCACCTCTAGCCTACCTCAACTTGTTTGGGACTAAATCCTTTGTTGTTGTTGTTGTTGTTGTTGTTGTTGTTGTTGTTGTTTTAGGATTGATTATGCACAACTTAGTCAACTTAGAGATAACAATTTCTTATGCTACCGAGAGAGATATAATCCATTAACAAAGACAATCTTAGGAAGAACTGCATTTCGTGAGAGTGAGAAATTTGATTGGCTAACCGGGGCTAAAGAATTGTGCGTCAACCTTGGTATAACTCAAAAAAGGTAGACTGTTCAGATTATTAAGCTATGATACCATGTGTCCATGTAGTATTGTATATGGACAAATTTTGAGCCTATGAGCTGGATTTATGATGTCCACGCATGAAACTTAATAAATTGTAGAATACCAGCAAAAGAGTTCTTAATAGGTTATAAGCTGTGAAGATAACAAGATAAACATTGTGAAGGGGGAAACTCACAGTCATTGCAGAAATAATGGCCACATTCCATGGTGGAGACGGCACCCACAGAGAATTCATCAAAGCACACCATGCAGTTCACCACTCTCGAGGGCGGCGCCTTGCCGTTGATATTCTCCTGAAGCACGATGCCTGCCTCCCTGAACATGCGGTCTCGCTCCTTCCTGTCGAGGTGGTCGTAGATGCAGTCTATCTTCCACCGGTGGTGGATGAGGAGAGCGCGGGCGTTGTGCTGCTTGACGTTGAGCAAGTTCGTCACCATGGATAGATCTTGTTGCTGTAGGTAGAGAACCAAAGAGAATATTGTACATTACTCGTCTGATCACAGTTGGGAGACATGTATAATGTTAACTGCAAGCAGTGCCTGGTATAGTGACTCTAGTTACCTGTGCAGTGGAAAGAGACTCTTGTGTAATTGCCTGCAATAACAGATGGAAGAGTAGTTCAGTCGAAAATATATAATAGAACACCTGCACCTAGGCCCTCCCTATCTAGCCATCCATTCTGCGCATCGCGGTTCGTGCAAACACATTTTTCTTTTTTGTTTCTCTCGCATAAAACATGTTTTCAAGTTCAAACCTTTGCAACGTGGCAAAGCTTTCTATCTAGAATCTAGAATAAATCTTTCAGATTTTTTGGTCAAAATAATCATTTTTTGTATATTTATTTTTGACCAAAAAATCTGAAAGATTTATCCTAGATTCTAGATAGAAAGCTTTGCCACGCTGCAAAGGTTTGAACTTCAAAACGTGTTTTATGCGAGAGAAACAAAAAAGAGAAAATTTTATATAGAAAGTTAGTTGTGTTGCACAGATCTTAAAGCAATATTGGACAGCCAGGATAGCAGGGCCCGGGTGCAGATGTTCTAAAAATCCACGTCCATAGTTCAGTAGTGCATCTTCTGATTTACAGTAAAACAGCAGAATAAATATTAGCTAATCCAACTAAAGCAAACCACTCGGAAAAAAATGAGTGTTCAAACTTAAGACTAGGTAGTTATTGCAACCACAGCAATCCGATCGATCAGCGTCAAGGAGAATTTCTGTATTGTCCAAACAAATTTTACATTGATAAGAAAGAAAGCCCATGCAAGACACAGAGAGAGTCTACTAGAGTCGAAAATTCCAATATGTCGAGCCATTTGCAGGGATAATATAGGATTCAAGTGATCCAAAGAGCTTCTATAAGAAGAAAAAGGAAATCATGTGGACTATTGTGATCCAAATTCCTTTGAAAATATCTTGACAGCGAGAGGGAATAGATGAAAATTGTGCTCAGCTAAATATCTTACTGCTAAGACTAAAAATCAAACCAATCTATTAGTGTCAAAAACGTTCTTATATTATGAGACGGAGGGAGTAGTATATTATCGTTAACGATGCCCTCCACTTTTATCAGTACATAAACCTGCATTGCATTTGAATTCAGAAACCATTGGGCGCAATAAAACCATACCACAATCGCCCGTCGGAAGCCGATCTGGCAAGAGTTTATGGAAGCCTCGACATTAACCCCACCGATTAGGTAAAAAAACAGAGATTCCGCGCAAACCCCAGGACCCTAATTTGATTGCCTTCGATTTTCTCTCTCTTGGACCGATTTGGTAAAGATTCAATCGGGCAGTAACCGAGGGCGCAATGGGCGGCGTTGGTCGACGGGCTTACTACTTACCCAGCAATCGGCGGGGCGATCCGGCATCGGCGTGTCGTCCTCGAACAGGCCGTCCTCGTCGGCCTCCATCGCCTCCTCCTCGTCGGCCTCGTAGTCATACTCGTAGTCGTAGCACTCGTCGTCGCTGGCCATGGCGGGCGAGCCCGCCGCCGGAGCCGAGGGGTTTTGGATTAGGTAACGGGGCGGCGAGGCGAGGCGAGGCGAGGCTTGGCTGGCGAGGGTTTGGAGGCCGCGGGCTTAGCGCTAGCTATGATCTGATCGGCAGCATGTAGATTTTGCTTGGATCGACAGTCGGGTTGGATTAGGACTCCGCCGGGCGCTCGGCGGGCGTCGCCTCGTGCGGATGCCGTTGCGTTCAAGATCCTCGTTCGCTCCGGCCACAAAATTTGTCACGTACTCCTCCTTTTCTTTGTTGCTTTTTGTGGCCTGGCGCTAGGCGCCGGTGGATGGGTGGCAGATCTGATCGGCGGCCTCACCAGCCACACGATCTGGCCCCTTTTGTTCGTCCGATTGACATGCTCCCCTCACGACTGAACCGCGGCGATTATATCTTGCATTAAGCGAGTCCGTAGAAAGTTTTGCGTTGAGATTTCCGTGGTCGTTACTGGACCGGCCTATTTTCGCGAGGGATCGACCACTGGCCGCCGCGCGCCGCCTACAGTTCGGGATAAGTAAAATGGCGCGACCTACTTGAGGTGACTCAAGCCGGTATTCTCCGGGTTTTTTTTTCGTTTCTTTTCTTTTTTCTTCCCTGTTTTTTCCCATTCCTTTTCCAACTGTTTCTTTGTTTTTCATTTGGTTTATTTTGCTTCTTTTTGGTTTTTATTTTTTCCTTAGTTTCTCTTAGTTTTCATTCTAGATTTTTTTGTGTATGTCAACAATTTTTTTTCTAATACACATGTAACATTTTTAATACAAATTTAACATTTTTTAAATACATGGAGAAATGTTTTCTATACATATTTTAAATATAGTGTCAAATGCTTCAATAAGATTTTTAAAATAAAAGATTAATTTTTTTAATACATGATCAACATTTTTATATACATATTTTAAATATAGTGTCAAATGCTTGAATCTTTATAAAATAAAAGATTATTTTTTAATACACGATCAACAATTTTTTCTATAAATATTTTAAATATAGTTTCAAATGCTTGAATAAGATTTTTAAAATAAAATATTAACTTTTTTTAATACATGATCAACATTTTTTCTATACATATTTAAAAAAAAATTGTCAAATTCTTGATTATGATTTTTCTAATAAAAGATGTATATTTTTAATACATGATCAACATTTTTATACACACTTCTAAGCTTTTTCATGGTTAATATTTTTCAAATACAACATTAACATTTTTTAATACATGGTCTACATTTTTCTATGCACATTTAACATTTTAATGCTTGATTAACATTTTTTTAAATGTAATACTTTTAAATAAATAACACATGGTCAACATTTTTTTCTAAACACATTTAAAAAAATTCAAACGCTTGGTTAACATTTTTCAAATACTTGATCAATATTTTTTCCATACACATTTAATATTTTTTAAATCCTTGATTAACATTTTTATATACATGATCAAAAAATTCCACCATTTTTTATAATACATGGTAAATATGTTCTCGTTAATTCCATGACGTTTCTGTTCACCTTCGAAATTATAAAATTCATATCCACTACCAAGTGTAGAAGAATATGAATCATATTCCCCCTAGTCCGCACTCCCACAAACTAGCAAATAATGGGATAGTGCTCGCAATGATACGAGTAGAAGCTAAACTAGGCGGAGAATCTAGCTTGCGGATTAAGTATCACTCCTCCTGCCCACTCTAATCATAAATTACCCTTTTAAATGGTCCCTCCAAACTTCTTATGAGAATTTTGCTAATAGATGTATCGATAATAGAAGTCATGACTAAATCAAAAATTGATAAAATTGTTTGCAAGATGTACCACTTCAAATATGCTGAGAGAGCACCATGGGTGTGTTGTGGATCCGCCATAATCTCTACAAGCAGAATCCAGAAAGTTGAGGATCCGACATGCCCAAATTAGTGTTCTGGCATTGGTCTCTGCTCGTGAGGTTAATTCTATCACGTTTTTGTTCACCTTTGAATTTATTAAACTCGTGTCCACTACCCTGTGAGAAGATGAACCATATTCCTCCTAATATGCACCTCCCACAAAGTACGTAGCAAATAGTGGGATAATGCTCGCAATGATACGAGTAGAACCTAAGCTAGGCAGAGAACCTGGGTTGCAAATTAAGGGGTTGTTTGGTTTGTGACTAACTTTGCCAAAAGTTGTCACATTTAAGGTTAAGCAAATTTGACTAACTTAGATGAGTGTTTGGTTCAAGCTACACCTTAGGCAAGCCACAATTGAGCCCCACATGGCATACACACAAAAAGTGTGACAAGATTTTCTTAGGCTTGCCAACTTAGGTGAGTGTTTGGTTCAAACCACACCTTAGACAAGCCACACTTTAGGTGAGGTTGGCAAAAATGTGTGACAAAGTGTGACAATGTTAAACCTAGAACCAAACAACCCCTAAGTACCATGCCTATTGCTAACTCTAATCATATATTCGCTCTGTTTCGATTTACTTTGCTTTTTTTGGCGGGGTAACTGAAATGGAGGAAGTACCGGTGTCTTACATTTTTTTTCAATTTGAGATTGCTTTTACCATGCTTGTCGCGTGGTTCCGGTGCCTTACATTAACCAGTCTCTTGCAAAATGTGCTTCTACAAACAAGTAGCAAGCTCTGGATTAACATCAACCAGAGCTTTGGTCCTTATTAGAGCATCTCTAGCAGACCCCGTATCCCGCCGCGACCCATAAAATAACCGTCAAAATACGGGTCGGGGTAAAAAATCCTGCCCGACCAGACACCGCAATCGCGTTCGGTAAATAAATTTTTTTGCGGGCGCAGCAAAAGATCTCCTCCGATCTTTAGATTCACGGGGTGGGAGGCCGACCCGAGCTCGGCCCCTATCCGCAGCGAGATTTGGCGCGAGGGAAATTTCCGCGCGGCCGTTCCCGCCCCCCACCCTCCGCCACCATTGCCCCCGCCACCGCCCGCTCTGGTGCATCTTCCCCGAAAGTCCTTCGCCGCCATGGATGACTCCCTGCCGTCCCCCGTCACCGTCGAGGTTGCACACGCTCAATCCCCTCCAGCGGATCTCGTCGCTGGCCATGTTGGCCCCGCCGTCGCCCAAGGCACCACTGCGCCTGCCCGCAAGCGGCAGGGCAACGTGGTCGTGCAGAGTGGGAGTCTGGCTGCCCTGCCGGGAAGGCCCGCGCTCCAGGCGCCAACGCCGCTGCGCGATCCCGGCAGACGGCGGAGAAGGTCGGCAAGGTCTCGGGTGTAAAGCGGAAGAAGATTCTGGCTACAAAGAAGCCGACTCCTTCATCCACTCCCTCCCCCCTCGGCAAGAGGTTCCCCGGCGATGCCGCTCAACGGCGCTGCTTCCACCGCAAGCGAGGTGTTTGACGAAATTGCCGGAAGGTATGCCTCTTCAGTCCCTTCAGTTTTCTTTGCTTTTCCCATTTGAGGAAGCTCGTGACTTGTTGTCGTTCACTATATCGGTGGTTCGAACAATGCCACTGTCGTGTTCGTGAACTTGTTGGACACCAATGCCGTTGACATCGATCAAGCCCCATTCGCTGCATTCGATTACAATGAAACGGAGGGCGGCGTGGATGATCAAAGTGGTGAAGAAGAAGTGGAGGAGATAGATGAGGGGGCGTACGAGCAATCACAAACAAGAAAAAGGCAGAGATCGAAGAACTACATGATCTTGGAAGATCAAATCTTGATCAAGGCCTCGAGTGCGGTGTCTCTTGATGCTTGTACGGGTACTTCTTAAACCGTCAAGAGGTATTGGCAAAGGATCGAAAATCAATACTCCGCATGATGGCAAAGTATCCCAATAGGACTCCACGCACCTTTCAGTCACTCCAAGGTCGTTGGGACGTGATCAAGCCGATTTGTGGCCGTTGGGCTGCTTGCTTGGAACAAGTTCGCAATGCCCCCCCCCCCCCCCCCCGAGTGGAACCGTGGAATCCGACTATGTGAGTTCACGTTCCAAGTGATGCAAATCATTTGTAGCATTTAAAGTGATTGCATAATTTGACATTGTTTTAGTTGTGTAGGACAAAATTGCCCAACAAAGATACAAAGACATGGAAGCTTCGGAAGGCAAATTCTTCAAACTAGAGCATTGTTGGGACTTGCTCAAAGACAGGGGTGGAGCTAGGTAGAGCTAGCTGGTGTCACCGGCATCGGGTCTGATTTGCACTTGCTTAATGTAATCCATTGATTTAGTGCGTAGCTCATTGAATCGGTTGACATGTAGGCATGTGTTCTTCTATGTGGACACCGGGTAATTTCCAGTCTGGTTCCGCCCCTGTTCAAAGAGTGCGAGAAAGTAGAAGTTGATTGATAAGGAATCCCCACCGAAAAGAGTTTCACTTACAAACATGGATGAAGATGAGGATGACGATTGTAACGCCCCAAGACCGGAGCTTTCAGATGCCTTCCATGTTTCCGAGTGTTGTCGGGTGATTCGTTTTGGTTCGTTGCATCATGTGCATTGCATCATGTCATCATGTCATAAGTCTTTTGCATCTCAACTAAATAATTTGTGTGGATCTTCGATCCATTTAAATCGAGGGAAGAGTGACTTCTCTTTATAACATTATCCTCCCGATATTAGGGAACTATATTATAAATATTTCCATTCTTTTGGAATTCACCTTAACACACTTGCAAAAATAACCCCATGCCTTTTATGCCTCGAGTTGATCTCCAAACCTTGCCCAATAATTCTTTCCCCTTTTACTGGGGCTCCTCCAAAATCCAAACATTTTTGGACCTTCCTAACCCTCACTTCTTATTCGAACCATTTGAATTTAAATCAAATGAGTTTGAATTTAAACTTTGAAAAATGGCACTCCATTTTTCTTGGATCGTGCACATTTTTGCGAGTCCGGGAATATTATCCGCATGCCCAAATTCTTACTCTAACCTTCTCTTCTCTCTTTTCCTTTGTCTTTATTTCTCTGTTTTTATCAGAAAAGGAAATAGGAGAGAGAGGAGAGAGACCAGCAGGCCGGCCTCTAGGGCCCATCCCTAGGCCCAACCAACCGCCGGCCTCCCTAGGTCAACTCCTGAGCCGGTTCCAAGGCCCAGCCGCCCCCACCAGTTTCCTTAACCCTAGCCCGATCTCCCTCTCCCTCGATTCCTTCCCAGCGCCGCCAGACCGATCGCTACCCGATCCATCTCCCTCTCGATCCCTCCCTCACTCGCTGGCTTCCCTTCTCCCTTCGTGTTCCTCGTGC
Organism: Triticum urartu; assembly: GCF_003073215.2. NCBI lineage: Eukaryota > Viridiplantae > Streptophyta > Magnoliopsida > Poales > Poaceae > Triticum > Triticum urartu. The sequence continues at coordinate 51,840,084 of NC_053025.1, read as the reverse complement.
GCCGCACCTCCTCCCTCAAGCGGCGCCCCATGGAGCCGCCTTCTCCACTCCAGTGAGGCCGCCGCCGCGCCATCTCGCCTCCTCCCCGTCTCCAGCAAGGCCGCCGCACCAAGCCCTGCCCGACCCCCTCCTACGCCGTCGCCTCGCCATGGAGCAGCTTCGCTCGGACCTCTTCTGTGCCTCCACACCGTCTTCCGCACCCCGACCTCCTCGTCACTGCTGCGCCCGTCCCCGGCAACTGGTGCCCTTGCCGGAGCCAGCTTGCCTCGCCTCCTTCTGCAGGTCCTGACGACACAAGCCCCGACGCGACCGCCCTTGGCATGCCTGCCTTGCCTCGCGCGACCCGCATGGCCGCCGGCCATGGAGACCACCATGTTGGCCTACAGCTTCGCGCACACCGCCGCTGCCCTCCTCTGCTCCGCCTCTGTTGCGTCAAGGAACCCCAGCCATCTCCTGCTGTAACACCCCGGATGTAACTTACCCAATATGTACTCCAACTCTTGCCGTTTCCGGCCTTAAGTTATTTTATTTTCTCGGGTTCGGGTTTTTGTCTCCGTGTGTTGTTCTCATTGTCATGCATCTCATATCATGTCATCATGTGCATTGCATTTGCATACGTGTTCATCTCATGCATTCGAGCATTTTCCCCGTTGTCCGTTTTGCATTCCGGCGCTTCGTTCTCCTCCGGTGGTCACCCACCGAAGACGCGTGAACGACTACTACATGAAACGAGCACCACGACGACCCTCGAAGGGTTCGGATGCGTCAAGTTCATCTACATGTGTGTACGACTACATACCCGGGATTCGTCTAGTACCTCTATAGGAGACCCGAACGTCTACGAACGGTGCGAAGGCCTCGGATACCGTCAAGTACCTACACCGGCAAGGCTACACGGACGTTCGTTCCACTACTACACCGAAACGGCAAGGTCGACTATGTTTTGTTGCCCCATCCGGAGTCGTCAAGTACCCGAAGACCATATTGGCACCAAGTACATCTACCATTGTCTTCGGAATCGCTAAGAACGGTAAGCACCCCTTCGAGATGACGAGACCGACAAGTTCAAATGACCCCAAGTACCTCTCCGAAAACGAGACGTATACCGCTACCGTCGCAAGAATCGAGACCGACAAGTCCGAAGATGCAAGTACCACTCCGAACCATGTACGACGACCATCACTGAAGACCCGTGTAATGCAAACGTCAAGTTCAACTACCGTCACGTGAACCGCTACTTCCCACGATGACCCCGTGAACAACTACTTCCCCTTCGACACGTGTACCCCTACCGCTGAATTTGATCCGTTCCGATAATGCACGCTTCGAAGGTATAACCCTGAGACGACTGTCCGAGAACGAATTCTTGTGATGTTTGGGATGCTCGTGTTTGCACCGTGCCCAAATTGCCGCTCGTTTCCTTGTCGCCAAATCATGGGACACCCGGAATCCGGGAGCGCCCCACCATCTTTTGCACGCATCCACACACTTCTCCTTTGCATCGGTATCTCAATCGAGTTACCGGAATCGGAACGTTGCCGTGGCACCGTTTTCGTTATCGTTGCCATGGCACCCTTTTTCCTTTCCACCACGGTGACAAATGCTTCATAATGTTCTTGTCAACTTTTAATAAAATTGCATAAACTTGTTCATGTCATCCGCATCATGATAACAACAATTAAAATGTTTAGATTGTTGTTGCAACAAATTACTAATGCATATGGGGATTTACCGGATTTGTTGTTTGTTATATCCGGCCCCATTTAAATTGTTTAGATGGTATAGTTTGTTATGTATCACCTCTTGCCATGTTTAAACAACATTTAATATTGTTGAGTACCTAACCGAGAGAGAAATAAATAATTGATGTGGTGTTTCGTCAATATGCAACTCGTTGCATATTGAGCTCCACTTAATATGTAGAATTGCTTGTGCACTTTTTCATGCCATGAACATTTAAACCGGACATTCATCATACTTGGTTGTGCATCATGCCATGTTTATGTGGTGGTTGTTTACCATGTTGTTTGCTTCTTTTCGGTGATGCTTCTTCGGGTTAGTTCCGATATCGTCGCGTTTGTGAGGATCCGGTCGACTACGTCTGTTTGACTTCTTCATGGACTCGTTCTTCTTCCTTGCGGGATTTCAGGCAAGATGACCATACCCTCGAAATCACTTCTATCTTTGCTTCCTAGTTGCTCGCTCTTTTGCTATGCCTATGCGGCGATACCTACCACTTGCTTATCATGCCTCCCATATTGTTGAACCAAGCCTCTAACCCACCTTGTCCTAGCAAACTGTTGTTTGGCTATGTTACCACTTTGCTCAGCCCCTCTTATAGCGCTGTTAGTTGCAGGTGAAGATTGAAGTTTGTTCGTTGTTGGAACATGGAGATGTTGTTCCTTGTTGGAACATGTTTACTTGTTGGGATATCACAATACCTCTTATTTAATTAATGCATCTATATACTTGGTAAAGGGTGGAAGGCTCGGCCTTATGCCTGGTGTTTTGTTCCACTCTTGCCGCCCTAGTTTCCGTCATATCGGTGTTATGTTCCCGGATTTTGCGTTCCTTACGCGGTTGGGTTATAATGGGAACCCCTTGACAGTTCGCTTTGAATAAAAATCCTCTAGCAAGGCCCAACATTGGTTTTACCATTTGCCACCTAGCCTTTTTTTCCCTTGGGTTAGGCCAGCCCAAGGGTCATCTTTATTTTAAACCCCCGGGCCAATGCTTGTCTAAGTGTTGGTCCAAACTAGAGCCCCTTGCAGCGCCACCTCGGGGAAACTCGAGGGATGGTTTTAGTTGTACGGATTGCTTATCCGGTGTTGCCCTGAGAACGAGATATGTGCAGCTCCTATCGGGATGTCGGCGCATCGGGTGGTCTTGCTGGACTTGTTTTACCATTGTCGAGGATGTCTTGTAACCGGGATTTCGAGTCTGATCGGGTCTTCCCGCTAGAAGGAATATCCTTCGTTGACCGTGAGAGCTTGTGATGGGCTAAGTTGGGACACCCTTGCAGGGTATTGAACTTTCGAAAGCCGTGCCCGTGGTTATGGGCATATGGGAATTTGTTAATGTCCGGTTGTAGAAAACCTGAAGGTGACCTTAATTAAAATACATCAACCGCATGTGTTACCGTGATGGTCTCTTCTCAGCGGGGTCCGGGAAGTGAACACGGTGTTGGAGTAATGCTTGACGTAGGTTGTTCTAGGATCACTTCTTGATCATAGTTGTTCGACCGTGCTTTTGCCTTCTCTTCTCGTTCTCTTTTGCGTATGTTAGCCACCATATATGCTAGTCGCTTGCTGCAGCTCCACCTCATACCCTTTTACCCTTCCTATAAGCTTAAATAGTCTTGATCGTGAGGGTGTGAGATTGCTGAGTCCCCGTGACTCACAGATACTTCCAAAACCAGCTTGCAGGTGCCGATGAGACCGTGCAGGTGACGCAACCAAGCTCAAGGAGGAGCTCGATGAAGATCTCGTTCTTTTTGTTGTTCCGTTTTCAGTTGATCAGTAGTGGAGCCCAGTCGGGATGATCGGGGGATCTGTGTAGCATTTGGGGCAGTCTTCTTTTATTTTGGGTTCCGTAGTCGGACCTTGATTGTATCTGGTTGATGTAATGCTTTATTCATGTAATTGTGTGAAGTGGCGATTGTAAGCCAACTATGTATCTCTTTCCCTTATGTATTACATGGCTTGTGTGAAGATTACCTCACTTGCGACATAGCTTTCAATGCGGTTATGCCTCTAAGTCGTGCTTCGACACGTGGAAGATATAGCCGCATCGAGGGCGTTACAAGTTGGTATCAGAGCCTTCCCCGACCTTAGGAACCCCCTGCTTGATCGAATCGCTGGCGTTATTGAGACTAGAAAAAATGTTTTGAGTCATTTAGGATTATATATATCGGAGAGTTAGGAATTCTTTTTACTCCTCAGTCCCTTCGTCGCTCTGGTGAGGCATCCTGACATAGAGTTTTGACTCTTCTCTTCTCAAATTTCACTAAAAAAAATTTAGGATCACGCGGGTATCTTGGAATCGTTCTGATGGTTTTGTGACGAGAACATTGTTCTTGGTGCCTCCTGTCATTTAGGGGTTGTGGCAGTGTCCCGGGGAGTTGAGCTCCGAGGTGTTGTCGTCACAATTTTATCGTTGCAATTCTGGAATACCTGAGTTTAGTTTCGCCGACATCAAAAATCTCTTTTAAGCAGTTGTTGCTGAGATAACCTCGACGCCACCCAGTACTGGGCGGGAGTTCGGGAGTATTGCCATAACTCGTATAACGGATGCTTTTCGAAGGTTGAGGTAGACGATTTTTGAAGGTTTCTTCGTTATGAGTTGAAGGATGGATACAGCTGGATGTAGGATTTGCTAGTTTTGGGTGAGATATTATGCTTCCCCTGTATCCCCAACACCTGATTGCATAACCGAAAAATTTCGGGAGTTCATAAGTGGGAATTCAAGTAGCTCTTAGGATATCTTTTTCGACAGATGTATCATATGAAATTGGGGTTCGACGTCTAGTGGTCCGCCTATTCACGGTTGGTTTTACAGTGGTCTCATTGTGTCTTAAAGAGTCCTTGGCTATGCCGACTCGGGGATGCTTCGTATGTCATGTGCACTGCCTTGTACATGATGGTGCTGTACGATCGAGCCCGTGTAGGCCCCACCACGAAAACTTCGGACGAAATCTCTATCATATGTTTGTTCCGGCTTATTTTGCAAGCCAATCCTTTGTTTTGTTTTGAGTTGTGGTATTCGAGTTGCTTCGAAGTCAAATATCGATTCCATACCTTCTTTAATGTTGTTCTCATACTCCGATGTGAATACTAATCCTTCTCGATCATCAAGTTTGTCATTTCAAGTTCTTGTGAGCCGGTGTGCTTCTCTCCTAGTGGATCCGATCATTTCAACGTTTGCAAGATCCAATCTCAAGTTTTCTCAATGTTGTTTGTTTCATCCATCTCGAAGTTGCCTTTGTTTTTCCCGCCCTCCCTCCCTTGTTTTCTCGGAGGACTCATATATCTCAATCAAGTATCATTTTATTGATGTGAAGTCTCTTCATTCCTTTTTCCGCCAATGTTCTTATCTGGTGATTCTCATGAAGATTCTAATGGAGCTTCAAGCTCATCATTCTTCGTTCTTTTCCTTCTCCGGTGGTTTCAAGTCAAGCTTTGTTGATCATCCTTTCCTCGTTTCAATACCTTCTCATGCCGGTGCACCTCATTATCATCCACTTCTCGCTATTAAATTCTTCCGGAGTGCTCAAGATATCTCGAAGATTCATGTGTTCACTCTGCTTTCGTTCAAGCTTTTTTTCGAGGATGTTATCTCATTAAAGCCTTTTAATTCAACCGGTGCATTCTCTCTTTTAAATCTTGCAACGGTGTATCTTTTGAGTGGGCCCTAACCCACAGGTCTCTTCCCAGGATCTTACCTGACTCTTCTTATTTTCCCGGATCTATCCTCAAATTTCTTTTTGAAGTTTGACGTAAGAATGATTTATCATCAGTCAAATGCTTTTCTCCAAGATCGGTTAAATTCTTTCATCGTTGGCTCAACCTCTTCGCTTTTGATTCTTCTGGAGTGTCTAAATAATTCATGGTGGTGCTTCTCATCGTCATTCTTAGAATTTGAAGACCGAAGAAGAGTTTTACCTCCATATCTTATCCGTTCTCTCAGAGATTCGTGGTTCTAGTTCGAGGCCATCCTCTCATAATTGTCTTCGATCATCAAATTCTTTTCACCCATCCGGTGTAATTCAGGAGTCTTTTCAATTTGATTCTCTGGAGGCCATCATCTCATAATTAGTCATTCTCAGCTTTCCGCTCTCATTCTCTAAATCTTACCGGTGCATCATTCATATTTCTCTAATCGGTTCGTGTTCTATTCGTTTCACTTGTATCTAAATTCTCTCAAACATCTTCGTTCTTTTGCTAATTCTTCCCGGTGCTTCGATATCTTTCCTTTGATCGTTCCTAATTCTTACGGTGGTTCGTTCAAGAGTTCTCTTCCTTGGTTATCATATCATTTTTTTCGTTGATCCCAAATCCTTCTGGTGGTTCGTTAAAGACCTTCCCAAGTTTGCGCTATATCTCTCTTAATCCTTTCTACGAGAATAAGTAGTGTGCCGAATCCATTGATTGTCATCAATTTAAATTGGTGAAGGATAAGCATAATGTAATTCTTATTCTTGTTTCATCGACTAAATTCAATTCCTTATTCCGGAGCCTCATCAAAATTCTTGGTTTCAATTGTTTCATCTTCTCTTCCCGCAATTCCAAGCTCTCTCAATTATATCATCACGAAGATCCATCCAAGTCACTACAAGGATTCACCTTGTGCTTTCAACTTCTCTTTCTTTTTGTTTGATCATTCTTTCATTACCGGAGTTCTTCATGAAGGTTCTACATGATGGTTTCATCAAGGATTTAATTCGTTCTCGAAGTGTTCATCAAGATTCTTTTCAGAGGAGTTCAAGCATTCTTCATCTTGCTATCCGGAGTGCAATTCTTTCTACAGTATCATCAGAGGTGGTATTATGTCATTCTTGATAATTTGAGTTCATTTTTCATGATTCACATGTTGTTAAGAATGAGGTATTTTAAATCCATCAATCTCTTCGTTGGAGTTATCTTGGGTTATATTTCACCTAAAGCCTTCCCTAAGGATTGTTGCTATCTATGGTGCTTATATATAACGCAAGTTCTTCATTTATCCTCCCGGGGATATAAGTTTCTCGTCTTCTCGTTGATATCAATCCAATCTATTGTTTCCGTTAGTGGCAGAATTTCACCTCATAGTTTTGGGTTGTTTTCCATAAGCCCACTACAAGCTTATTCTTTTCGTTGTTGGTTTTCCAACAATTCTGTTTGACCCTTCTTCTAAAGATGCCTTTTCAAAATCTTTTGTGACAGAAGTTGGCATTTTTCTTCTCCATTCTTTTATTTCAATTATCTATCTTCTATTCTTTTGTTCCAGAGCCATTGTGATGTTTCTCTTTTCTCTCATCATCTTGGATCATGTTCTTTTCGTGCTTGTCCATTTTTAACTGGAGTGTTGTGTCTATCATTACTCTTCTAACCGGAGTCTCATCCAAGTGCTTTCATATTGCAAAGCTCATATTCTGTACCTTCCATTTTCAACCGGAGTGTTGCCGTAATTGATCTTTATCATTCCTTGTACATCTCGTGTCATCCGAGGTGCTTGCATGTACTTCTTGTCCATTGCAACCCTTATTTTTCTAATTTCTTTCAACCTACAGGGTTCTTGTGATGTTCCTTGTTCCTCTTATATAACGGAGAGTTATCAACTTCGTTCATCTTAGTTGTATTCTTTTCTCGAAATGGCTTAACCTTTTCAAGGTTCTTTGGTTTCACTCGTTTGTCAAAGAAGCAACTTAGTTTTACTTGTTCTCTTTCTCTTCCGTTTTCCCTCCGGTGCCATTCTAGATCTCAGGACGAGATCTTCTCATAGTGGTGGAGTGTTGTAACGCCCCAAGACCGGAGCTTTCAGATGCCTTCCATGTTTCCGAGTGTTGTCGGGTGATTTGTTTTGGTTCGTTGCATCATGTCATCATGTCATAAGTCTTTTGCATCTCAACTAAATAATTTGTGTGGATCTTCGATCCATTTAAATCGAGGGAAGAGTGACTTCTCTTTATAACATTATCCTCCCGATATTAGGGAACTATATTATAAATATTTCCATTCTTTTGGAATTCACCTTAACGCACTTGCAAAAATAACCCCATGCCTTTTATGCCTTGAGTTGATCTCCAAACCTTGCCCAATAATTCTTTCCCCTTTTACTGGGGCTCCTCCGAAATCCGAACATTTTTGGACCTTCCTAACCCTCACTTCTTATTCGAACCATTTGAATTTAAATCAAATGAGTTTGAATTTAAACTTTGAAAAATGGCACTCCATTTTTCTTGGATCGTGCACATTTTTGCGAGTCCGGGAATATTATCCGCATGCCCAAATTCTTACTCTAACCTTCTTCTTCTCTCTTTTCCTTTGTCTTTATTTCTCTGTTTTTATCAGAAAAGGAAATAGGAGAGAGAGGAGAGAGACCAGCAGGCCGGCCTCTAGGGCCCATCCCTAGGCCCAACCAACCGCCGGCCTCCCTAGGTCAACTCCTGAGCCGGTTCCAAGGCCCAGCCGCCCCCACCAGTTTCCTTAACCCTAGCCCGATCTCCCTCTCCCTCGATTCCTTCCCAGCGCCGCCAGACCGATCGCTACCCGATCCATCTCCCTCTCGATCCCTCCCTCACTCGCTGGCTTCCCTTCTCCCTTCGTGTTCCTCGTGCGCCGCACCTCCTCCCTCAAGCGGCGCCCCATGGAGCCGCCTTCTCCACTCCAGTGAGGCCGCCGCCGCGCCATCTCGCCTCCTCCCCGTCTCCAGCAAGACCGCCGCACCAAGCCCTGCCCGACCCCCTCCTACGCCGTCGCCTCGCCATGGAGCAGCTTCGCTCGGACCTCTTCTGTGCCTCCACACCGTCTTCCGCACCCCGACCTCCTCGTCACTGCTGCGCCTGTCCCCGGCAACCGGTGCCCTTGCCGGAGCCACCTTGCCTCGCCTCCTTCTGCAGGTCCCGACGACACAAGCCCCGACGCGACCGCCCTTGGCTTGCCTGCCTTGCCTCGCGCGACCCGCATGGCCGCCGGCCATGGAGACCACCATGCTGGCCTACAGCTTCGCGCACACCGCCGCTGCCCTCCTCTGCTCCACCTCCGTTGCGTCAAGGAACCCCAACCATCTCCTGCTGTAACACCCCGGATGTAACTTACCCAATATGTACTCCAACTCTTGCCGTTTCCGGCCTTAAGTTATTTTATTTTCTCGGGTTCGGGTTTTTGTCTCCGTGTGTTGTTCTCGTTGTCATGCATCTCATATCATGTCATCATGTGCATTGCATTTGCATACTTGTTCATCTCATGCATTCGAGCATTTTCCCCGTTGTCCGTTTTGCATTCCGGCGCTTCGTTCTCCTCCGGTGGTCATTTCTACCTTTCTTTCGTGTGTGGGGTTTAAAATTTTTTCCGGATTGGACCAAGACTTGCCAAGCGGCCTTGGTTTACTACCGGTAGACCGCCTGTCAAGTTTCGTACCATTTGGACTTCGTTTGATACTCCAACGGTTAACCGACGGACCGAAAAGGCCTCGTGTGTTTTGCATCCCAACACCCCTCCAATTTGGTCCAAAACCCACCAAAACCTGCTCCATTATCTAGAGCGTTCGATCACGATCGCGTGGCCGAAAACCGCACCTCATTTGAACACTCCTAGCTCCCTCTATACCTATTTAAAGACACCCCCGAATTTCTCCTTCCCTTCCTCCCGAAAACCCTAGATCCACTTCGTCCGCCGCCGCCGGACATTTTCGCCACCAATGGACGTGTCCGTCTCCACCCCGCCGCCACGTGTCGCCACGCCATTGGCCCACGCCGCCGCGCCCACACCGCCGTCCTGCCCGCGCGCCGGCCCACCGGGGCCCAGGCGGGGCCCTCCCGGCCCGCGCGCCCGAGCCGTCGCACCATCGCGCCCCCGCTGCCGTCTTCCCCGCGCCCGGCCGCCACTCCGCCGCCCGGCGCCAACTCTGGCGAGCTCCCTCGTCGCCGCGCCTCCGGCCGCCCCGCCGCGCAAGGCCGCGCCTCCGGCCGCCCCTCATCGCCCGCGGCCACCTCCACCGCGCCCGGGGCCGGCGACCTTCTCCGGCGAGCCTCTCCCCCGCCTCCCCGTCGACCTCTGACGAGCTTCATCTCCGTCGGTGAACAGTAACTCCGGCGGGCTGCTTCGGAATCCATGCCAGATCCAGATCTGGAAATTGGGACGGATGACTTTTGCCTCGAAACCCTAATAATTTGCTCCTGTTCATCGTGCTATATCTCCGCATCCGTAGCTCCGTTTTTGGCATATAGCATATCAAAATGTTCATCTCAGAGAGTACATCATTTCATCTCATTGCATCATTTTCATTTGAGTTCATCTTAATGCCTGAAATGCTGTTAGAAGAGTGCTACTTGAGTTAACTGTCAGATCTGCTGCTCCATTTAGATATTTGTCATTTTTGCCATAATTATTGTGTGCATGATATGCCCATGAGCTCTACATATGTTTTGTTAAGGGTTTTGTCATCTTTCCAGAGGTGCAACCCATGTATTTTTGTGATGTGTGTGGTGACTAGCACAAGCTTGTGTGTGGTGACTAGCACAAGCTTGCAAAGTGAGGCATTTGTAATGCTGATTTCAGGGACTTAGCATTTCCACTAAGTCCTTGAGCTGTTTATCTCATATGGCCATATGTTCATGTTGTTTCCTAGTGATCCGTGCCTCTTTTGAGGATGATCAGTAAGGATGTTTTGTTAATATTGTAGTGCTCTATCCATCCATGTCTTTGTTTGCAATTATGGAGCACCCTAGCTTGAGTCAATCGAGCTCTACTTTTGCTATTTCGTGAATCTGGGCAGATTGTCTACTTGTTAGCGATTTTGCCGAGGATGTTGTAGTTGATCCGTGCATGCTATGTTATTGTTCTTGCCATGTCTAGCTTGCATTTTGTGTATTCTTGATGATGTATGCTTAGTTTGTCATGACTTGCTCTGTAGTGAGTGCATCGAGCTCGTAAACATGCCTACTTGATATCTGTTTCAGCATGCTCCAGTTTTCACTAAGTCTGAGAACTGATTATGTTTTTGCCATGTTCACATGCTTGCAATTGTATTTTCTGATCCCTTTTGGCTCAAGGTCACTAAGGGACTTTTGTTAAGCTCTTTGAGTAGCTCCATGCCATGCTTTACTTTGCCATGTTCAGGTCCTGTAGCATATTGTTTTCATGCTCTGAAGAGTGCTATCTGATCTGAAATTCCAGACACGTGTTAATTTCACTAAGTCTGAAATCTGTTTGTCAAATGCAGTTTTGCCATGCTTGTTTGAACCTGTTAATGGATGAATTGGCCGTAGCTCAATGCTAGACTTTTGTTAAGCTTTCATGGATACATCCCTGCCATGTATTTTGTTGCTCATGTTTGTGTGCTGTAGCAGGTTCATCTTGTTGCATTTAGATGACTACTTGCTGTAAATCGCATAATGTGCCATATTTGAATTGCTTGCCATTTCCAAACCGTAACTCCGATTCCGGCGTTCTTATATTGTTTTCAAGCGATTTCATATCATCTTTCCAGTGGCACACTTGTATTTCCAAGTTGAGGCCAGATTCATGCATCCTTGTCAAATTCTTGCATATGCATCCCGCATATCATACCATCCATTGCATCATATTGTTTGAGCTTTGCACGTGGTTGATTGTGTTCTGTTTGCTTGTTTGTCTTGTTTGGGTTAGAGCAGGGAGACTAGTCCTAACGAGGAGCCTCGTTGAGTTTGCTTTCGAGGATCCAGTCAACTCTGACAACTTTGCAGGCAAGATGATCATACCCTCGAAATCACTACTATCTTTGCTTTGCTAGATGCTCGCTCTTTTGCTATGCCTATGCTACGATGCCTACCACTTGCTTATCATGCCTCCCAAATTGCCATGTTCAGCCTCTAACCCACCATGTCCTAGCAAACCGTTGATTGGCTATGTTACCGCTTTGCTCAGCCCTTCTTATAGCGTTGCTAGTTGCAGGTGAAGATTGGAGACCGTTCCTTGTTGGAACACTATTTACTTGTTGGGATATCATTATATTGCGATGTTATCTTAATTTCATCTATATACTTGGTAAAGGGTGGAAGCTCGGCCTCTTCGGCCTAGTGTTTTGTTCCACTCTTGCCGCCCTAGTTTCCGTCATATCGGTGTTATGTTCCCGGATTTTTGGCGTTCCTTACACGGTTGGGTTATAATGGGAACGCCTTGATAAATCGCCTTGATTAAAGCTTTTCCAGCAATGCCCAACCTTGGTTTTACCATTTGCCACCTAGCCACTTTTCCCCTTGGGTTTCCGGAGCCCGAGGGTCATCTTATTTTAAAACCCCCGGGCCAGTGCTCCTCTGAGTGTTGGTCCACCTCGCAGCCGGTGGCTACCAGGGGCAACTCTGGCTGGCCTACCGGAAGTTTGGACAATCTGAGTGTGCCCTGAGAACGAGATATGTGCAGCTCCTATAGGGATTTGTCGGCACATTCGGGCGGTGTTGCTGGATTTGTTTTAACTTGTCGAAGTGTCTTGTAGAACGAGATACCGAGTCTGATCGGAACGTCTCGGGAGAGGTCTATTCCTTCGTTGACGGTGAGAGCTTGTCATGGGCTAAGTTGGGACTCCCCTGCAGGGATTTGAACTTTCGAAAGCCGTGCCCGCGGTTATGGGCAGATGGGAATTTGTTAATGTCCGGTTGTAGATAAACTTGAACCTTAACTTAATTAAAATGAACACAGTGTGAGTTACTGTGATGGTCTCTTCTCGGCGGAGTCCGGGAAGTGAAACACGGTGTTGGAGTAATGCTTGCCGCAGGTCCCTCTAGTTTCTGTCGCGCTTTGCCTCCTCTTCCCGCTCTCTTTTGCCGAACAGGTATAGCCACCATATATGCTAGTCGCTTGCTGCAGCTCCACATATATTTACCTTGCCTTTACCTATAAGCTTAAATAGTCTTGATCGCGAGGGTGCGAGATTGCTGAGTCCCTGTGGCTCACAGATTACTTCCAAACCAGATGAAGGCCTGATGATTCCGCTCCAGATGACGCGCTTGAGCTCAAGTGGGAGTTCGAACGAGGACTCTCAACGATACTACGTGTCTTTCCCTGATGATCAGTAGTGGTGCCCAGTTGGGGGTGATCGGGACCGTGTCGCATGTTGGTTTATCTTTTATTTTGGCGCCGTAGTCGCCATGAGTGTTTGGATGATGTAATGCTATTTTATGTACTTGATTGACGTGGCGAGTGTAAGCCAACTATGTTATCTCCCCTCTTATTATCTATATTACATGGGATGTTGTGATGATTGCCTAACTTGCGACATATGCCTTCAATGCGATTATGTCGCTAAGTCGTGCCTCGACACGTGGGAGCTATAGTCGCATCGAGGGTGTTACATGTGTAATCAGAGCCTTCCCCGACCTTAGGAGCCCCATTGCTTGATCGTTTTTAGCAGCCGAGTTGTGTCTAGAAAAATGTTTTGAGTCATTTAGGAATTATATATCGAGAGTTTAGGAATTCTTTTTTACTTCCCAGTCTCCTCATCGCTCTGGTAAGGCATCCTGACGTAGAGTTTTGACTTTCACAAAAAAAATTAGGATCACGCGGTTATCTTGGAATCGTTCCGATGGTTTTATGACGAGAACATTGTCTTGGTGCCTCCTGTCAGGGGTTTTGTGGAAGTGTCCCGCGGAGTTGAGCTCTGAGGTGTTGTCGTCATAATTTTATCATTGCAGTTCTGGAATACCTGAGTTTAGTACGCCGACATTGAAAATCTCTTTTATGTAGTTCGTTGGTGAGATAACCTCGACGCCACCCAGTACTGGGGCGGGAGTTCGGGAGTATCGCCATAACTTGTATAACAGATGCTTTTCGAAGGTTGAGGTAGATGGTTTCCGAAGTTTTTCTCGGTTATGTGTTGAAGGATGGATACAACTGGATGTAGGATTTGCTAGATTTGGGTGAGATATTATGCTTCCCCTGTATCCCTAACACCTGATTGCATAACTGGAAAGGTTCGGGAGTTTCATAGGTGGGAATTCTTGTAGCTCTAGTTCTTCTTCCACGGATATTTGGTTTGAGATTGGGATTTCTTACCGAGTATTCGTTCTTGATCCGTACCTTGTTGATTTATTTCTCTACCTAAATTCTAAGTGGCTTCTCAATTTATGGATATGTGACCATTTCAAGAGGAATGCATTCGTTCATTTTGTTCGGATGTGAAGACTTTATGTTGCAATTTTCATTCCGTTGGATTCAGCTTCATTTTATCTGTCTATGTGCTAACGGTGGTCAACCTCTTCAGGATGGCTCCCGCTAAGAGCACCAATCAGAATCAGAATCAAGATCCGCCACCACCTCCACCTCCTCCGGAGGCATGGCAAGCTGTGATGGCCGCAACCAATGCAAACACACAGTTGATCATGCAAATTCTTCAAGAGCGCAATCAAGGCAACCAAGGGAACCAAGGCAACAATCAGAATCACTTTGCTACACTCAACCAGTTCCTTGCTAATGGGCCAAAGACTTTCAGCAATTGTGTTGAGGCTACTGATGCTGACGATTGGCTTGTGGATCTGTGCAAGCATTTCGATTGCAGTAACGTCAGGCCTGAGGACTTCGTCAAGTTCGCTTCCTTCCAACTCAAAGATCAAGCTGCAGAATGGTTCCAGCAGTACAAGGATTCCAGAGGTGGACGTGCTATTACCTGGGATGAATTCCGTCAAGACTTCAAAGCTCATCATATTCCTTAGAGCGTGGTTGAAAGCAAGCGTGAGGAATTCCGCAACCTGAAGCAAGGCTCTTTGTCTGTCTATGACTACAACAAGTTGTTCCAGAAGCTCGCTCGCTTTGCCAAGCAGGACGTCCCTGACGAGAAGAGCATGATATACCAGTTCAGGGGTGGTCTCAGAGAAGAAATCCAGCTAGCTCTTGTTCTCTTTGAGCCCTTGAGGTACGATGAGTTCTACAACATGGCACTGAAGCAAGAGGCCACTCAACTGAGGTGTGATGCTTCCAAGAAGCAAGTCAGAGATGCTACTCCTTCTTCCTCTACTCAAGTGGCCAAGCAGCAGAAGTATTGGCTTCCTCCTCCTCCGTTTCGTCAGCCGTATCAGCAGAAGAGCAAAGGTGGCAGTGGATCTTCCCACCCACCCAACCCTGGCTTTCAGAACAAGACTTCGTCTCAAGCTCCAAGATCGAGTGCTCCGTATCACCGTCTGCTTTCAGAGGTCACGTGCAACAAGTGCCAACAGAAGGGTCACTATGCCAACAAGTGTTTCAACCAGAGGCATCTTCCTCCTCCTCCTCCTGTCAGATCGGCAAGTACAGCTGTGGTCAAGCATAACCCCAAGCACGCCAAGGTCAACTTGATGAATGCAGCTCAGGCAGAGGACCCGTCAGATGTCATCATGGGTAACCTTCATGTTAACGATGTTCCTGCAAAAGTTCTTTTTGACACTGGTGCATCACATTGTTTCATCTCGAGACCGTTTACATCTAGGCATGAATTGGTTTCGCAAGTTTTGCCTAGTCCGTTAGCAGTTGTCTCTCCCGGTAAGCGCATGCATGCTAACTCCATCGTTCCGGATGTTACTATCACCTTGGGTGACTACAAGTTTCTGGCTTCTCCAACGGTTCTTGGTGACTCGGATATTGATCTTATTCTCGGAATGGATTGGCTTTCTAAGCACAAGGCACATCTTGACTGTGCAGCCAAGCAGATTCAATTGACTCATTCGTCTAAGGATGTAATTGTCTTTGCCGCTCGTGACGATACCATCCATCTGTTTTCTCTCAATGAGAAGGGTGAACTGGATGCTATCTCGCAAATTCCAGTCGTTTGCGAATATCAAGACGTCTTTCCAGAAGAGCTTCCAGGAATGCCTCCGCACCGGCCAGTTGAATTCGTCATCGATCTTGAGCCTGGCATGGAACCTGTGTGCAAGCGTCCTTACAAGCTCGGACCTGAAGAGTTGAAGGAGCTGAAGAAGCAACTCTATATTCAAGAAAGAATGGGTCTCATCCGGCCAAGTTCTTCTCCATGGGGTTGTGGTGTTCTTTTTCTGAAGAAGAAGGATGGAACGGACCGACTTTGTGTTGATTACCGTCCATTGAACAAGAAGACCATCAAGAACAAATACCCACTTCCCAACATCAATGAGCTGTTCGAACAACTCAAAGGTGCCCAAGTATTCTCCAAGCTTGATCTCCATATGGGTTATCATCAGATTCGAATCCGTGAGCAAGATATTCCCAAGACGGCTTTCAGGACAAGCTATGGGTCATATGAATACACTTTCATGTCTTTTGGCCTCGTCAACGCTCCTCCGACGTTCTCTCGCATGATGAACTTCATCTTCAATGCCTACACCAATGACTTCGTTTTGGTCTATCTCGACGACATTCTGGTTTTCTCGAAGGACAAGGAAGATCATGCCAAGCACTTGCGTTTGGTACTCGATAAGCTGAGGGAACACCAGTTCTACGCCAAGTTCTCCAAGTGCGAATTTTGGCTCGATGAGGTTCTTTATCTTGGTCATATCATCTCTGCCAAGGGCATTGCGGTGAATCCTGAGAAGGTGTCTGCAATTATGAATTGGGAACCTCCTCAGAACGTGAAGCAACTCCGTAGCTTCCTCGGTCTCGCAAGCTACTGTCGAAGATTCGTTGAAAACTTTTCTAAGATCGCGAAGCCTCTCTCAAATCTTCTCCAGAAGCACGTCAAGTATGTTTGGTCTCCGGAGTGTGACATTGCTTTCAACACTTTGAAAGAGAAATTGGTCACCGCTCCAGTTCTGACTCCGCCTGATGAATCCAAGCCGTACGAGGTCTTTTGTGATGCCTCTCTCCAAGGTCTTGGCGCAGTATTGATGCAAGAGAAGAAAGTTGTTGCTTATACCTCTCACCAGTTGAAGCCCAATGAGAAGAACTACCCCACTCATGATCTCGAGTTGGCGGCAGTTGTGCATGCTCTTTTGACTTGGAGACATCTCTTATTGGGAAGAAAAGTGGACATTTTCACTGATCACAAGAGTCTGAAGTACATCTTCACTCAGCCTAATCTCAACCTCAGGCAAACTCGATGGGTCGAAAAGATTCAAGAGTATAATCCAAGTATCGAGTATACTCCAAGCAAGGCCAATGTGATTGCTGACGCATTGAGCAGAAAGGCCTATTGCAACAGTCTGATTCTCAAGCCTTATCAACCCGAGCTTTATGAAGCTTTCCGCAAACTCAATCTGCAAGTTGTTCCTCAAGGTTTCCTCGCCAACCTTCAAGTCTCTCCTACCTTGGAAGACCAGATTCGCCAAGCTTAGCTTCTTGATGCTATGGTGAAAAAGGTGAAGATTGGGATTGCCAAGAGTCAACCCAAGTACAAGTGCTACCGCCTTGATGACAAGGATACTCTCTTCTTCGAGGATCGTATTGTTGTACCCAAAGGTGAACTTCGTAAAGTGATCATGAACGAGGCTCACAATTCTCTCCTCTCCATCCACCCTGGGAGCACGAAGATGTATCAGGACCTCAAGCAGGCTTATTGGTGGACTCGAATGAAGCGCGAGATTGCTCAATTCGTGAATGAGTGCGATGTCTGCAGAAGAGTGAAGGCAGAACACCAAAGACCAGCGGGTATCCTCCAACCTCTTGCCATTCCAAAATGGAAGTTTGACCACATTGAAATGGACTTCGTGACTGGGTTTCCAAAGTCCAAACGTGGCAATGATGCTATATTCGTTGTCATCGATAAACTCACTAAAGTGGCTCACTTTCTGCCTATCAAAGAGTCAATCACTGCAGCTCAATTGGCGGAACTCTATACCTCTCGTATTGTCTCTCTGCACAGTATTCCACAAGTGATCTCTTCAGACCGTGGAAGCATCTTTACCTCCAAGTTTTGGGATTCTTTTCAGAAGGCCATGGGCACCAACATCCGCTTCAGCATAGCTTTCCATCCTCAAACTAGCGGTCAAGTCGAGCGTGTCAATCAGATTCTTGAAGATATGCTCAGGGCTTGTGTGATCTCCTTCGGCATGAAGTGGGAGGATTGTCTTCCTTATGCTGAATTCTCCTACAACAACAGTTTTCAAGCAAGTTCGGGCAAGGCCCCATTTGAAATTCTGTATGGCAGGAAGTGCCGTACCCCTCTCAACTGGTCTGAAACCGGTGAACGTCAGCTTCTCAAAAATGACTTAATCACAGAGGCAGAGGAAATGTGCAAAGTCATTCGAGATAACCTCAAAGCAGCCCAATCCCGCCAGAAGAGCTACTATGATAGTAAGCATCGTGATTTGGCTTTCGAGATCGGAGATCATGTTTACCTCCGCGTCTCTCCAATGGAAGGTACTCGTCGCTTCGGTATCAAAGGGAAGCTTGCCCCTAGATACGTGGGACCTTTCAAGATTGTCAACAAGAGAGGCGATCTCGCCTATCAACTCGAGCTTCCTTCAAACTTTGCAAATGTTCATGACGTGTTCCATGTCTCTCAGCTCCGAAAGTGCTTCAAGACTCCTGACCGCACCGTCAACTTCGAGGACATTGAGCTCCAAGAAGATCTCTCCTATCGTGAGCACCCTGTTGCTATTCTTGAAGAGACTGAACGCAAGACTCGCAACAAGTCAATCAAATTCCTCAAAGTCAAGTGGTCACACCATTCCGACCGTGAAGCTACCTGGGAACGCGAGGATCACCTCCGTTCTGAGTACCCGGCGTTCTTTCAGTCCTAGATCTCTGGACGAGATCCTTTCGTAGTGGTGGAGTGTTGTTACACCCCGGATGTAACTTACCCAATATGTACTCCAACTCTTGCCGTTTCCGGCCTTAAGTTATTTTATTTTCTCGGGTTCGGGTTTTTGTCTCCGTGTGTTGTTCTCGTTGTCATGCATCTCATATCATGTCATCATGTGCATTGCATTTGCATACGTGTTCATCTCATGCATTCGAGCATTTTCCCCGTTGTCCGTTTTGCATTCCGGCGCTTCGTTCTCCTCCGGTGGTCATTTCTACCTTTCTTTCGTGTGTGGGGTTTAAACATTTCCGGATTGGACCGAGACTTTCCAAGCGGCCTTGGTTTACTACCGGTAGACCGCCTGTCAAGTTTCGTACCATTTGGACTTTGTTTGATACTCCAACGGTTAACCGAGGGACCGAAAAGGCCTCGTGTGTGTTGCAGCCCAACACCCCTCCAATTTGGTCCAAAACCCCACCAAAACCTGCTCCATCATCTAGAGCGTTCGATCACGATCGCGTGGCCGAAAACCGCACCTCATTTGAACTCTCCTAGCTCCCTCTATGCCTATTTAAAGACACCCCCGAATTTCTCCTTCCCCTTCCTCCCGAAAACCCTAGATCCACTTCGTCCGCCGCCGCCGGACATTTTCGCCACCAACGGACGTGTCCGTCTCCACCCCGCCGCCACGTGTCGCCACGCCATTGGCCCGCGCCGCCGCGCCCACATCGCCGTCCTGCCCGCGCGCCGGCCCACCGGGGCCCAGGCGGGGCCCTCCCGGCCCGCGCGCCCGAGCCGCCGCACCATCGCGCCCCCGCCGCTTCCCCGCGCCCGGCCGCCACTCCGCCGCCCGGCGCCAACTCCGGAGAGCTCCCTCGTCGCCGCGCCTCCGGCCGCCCCGCCGCACAAGGCCGCGCCTCCTGCCGCCCCTCGCGCCACCACTCCCGCGCCCGGGGCCGGCGACCTTCTCCGGCGAGCCTCTCCTCCGCCTCCCCGTCGACCTCGGCGAGCTTCATCTCCGTCGGTGAACAGTAACTCCGGCGGGCTGCTTCGGAATCCGTGCCAGATCCAGATCTGGAAATTGGACGGTTGACTTTTGCCCCGAAACCCTAATAATTTGCTCATGTTCATCGTGCTATATCTCCGCATCCGTAGCTCCGTTTTTGTTGGCATATAGCATATCAAAATGTTCATCTCAGAGAGTACATCATTTCATCTCATTGCATCATTTTCATTTGAGTTCATCTTGATGCCTGAAATGCTGTTAGAAGAGTGCTACTTGAGTTAATTGTCAGATCTGCTGCTCCATTTAGATATTTGTCATTTTTGCCATGATTATTGTGTGCATGATATGCCCATGAGCTCTACATATGTTTTGTTAAGGGTTTTTGCCATCTTTCCAGAGGTGCAACCCATGTATTTTTGTGATGTGTGTGGTGACTAGCACAAGCTTGCAAAGTGAGGCATTTGCTAATGCTGATTTCAGGGACTTAGCATTTCCACTAAGTCCTTGAGCTGTTTATCTCATATGGCCATATGTTCATGTTGTTTCCTAGTGATCCGTGCCTCTTTTGAGGATGATCAGTAAGGATGTTTTGTTAATCTTGTAGTGCTCTATCCATCCATGTCTTTGTTTGCAATTATGGAGCACCTAGCTTGAGTCAATCGAGCTCTACTTTTGTCATTTCGTGAATCTGGGCAGATTGTCTACTTGTTAGCGATTTTGCCGATGATGTTATAGTTGATCCGTGCATGCTATGTTATTGTTCTTGCCATGTCTAGCTTGCATTTTGTGTATTCTTGATGGGTGTATGCTTAGATTGTCATGACTTGCTCTGTAGTGAGTGCATCGAGCTCGTAAACATGCCTACTTGATATCTGTTTTCAGCATGCTCCAGTTTTCACTAAGTCTGTGATCTGATTATGTTTTTGCCATGTTCACATGCTTGCAATTGTATTTTTCTGATCCCTTTTGGCTCAAGGTCACTAAGGGACTTTTGTTAAGCTCTTGAGTAGCTCCATGCCATGCTTTACTTTGCCATGTTAAGGTCCTGTAGCATATAGTTTTCATGCTCCGAAGAGGGCTATCTGATCTGAAATTCCAGACAAGTGTTAATTTCACTAAGTCTGAAATCTGTTTGTCAAATGCATTTTTGCCATGCTTGTTTGAACCTGTTAATGGATGAATTGGCCGTAGTCAGTGCTAGACTTTTGTTAAGCATCTTGAATGCATCCCTGCCATGTATTTTGTTGCCATGTTTGGGTGCTGTAGCATGTTCATCTTGTTGAATTTAGATGGCTACTTGCTGTAAATCGCAGAACGTGGTCATATTTGAATCGCTTGCCATTTCCAAATCGTAACTCCGATTCCGGCATTCTTATATCGTTTTCAAGCGATTTCATCTCATCTTTCCAAGTGGCACACTTGGTTTTCCAAGTTGAGGCCCAGTTCATGCATTCCTTGTCACATCTGCATATGCATCCGCATCGCATCCCGCATAGCATACCATGTTTGCATCATATTGTTTGAGCCTTGCACGTGGTTGATTGTGTCCTTGTTGCTTTGTTTGTCTTGTTTGGGTAGAGCCGGGAGACGAGTTCGCTAACGAGGAGCCCATTGAGTTTGCTTTCGAGGATCCAGTCAACTCTGACAACTTTGCAGGCAAGATGATCATACCCTCGAAATCACTACTATCTTTGCTTTGCTAGATGCTCGCTCTTTTGCTATGCCTATGCTACGATGCCTACCACTTGCTTATCATGCCTCCCAAATTGCCATGTCAAACCTCTAACCCACCATGTCCTAGCAAACCGTTGATTGGCTATGTTACCGCTTTGCTCAGCCCCTCTTATAGCGTTGCTAGTTGCAGGTGAAGATTGGAGACCGTTCCTTGTTGGAACATTTATTTACTTGTTGGGATATCATTATATTGCCATGTTATCTTAATGCATCTATATACTTGGTAAAGGGTGGAAGGCTCGGCCTCTCGCCTAGTGTTTTGTTCCACTCTTGCCGCCCTAGTTTCCGTCATATCGGTGTTATGTTCCCGATTTTTGCTTCCTTACGCGGTGGGTGATAAATGGGAACCCCTGAATAGTTTCGCCTTGATTAAAGCTTTCCAGCAATGCCGAACCTTGTTTAACCATTTGCCACCTAGCCTCTTTTTCCCTTGGGTTTTCGGGAGCCCGAGGGTCATCTTATTTAAAACCCCCCCCCCGGCCAGTTGCTCCTCCTGAGTGTTGGTCCATCTGTCAGCTGCCGGTGGCCAATCTGAGTGTGCCCTGAGAAAGAGAATATGTGCAGGCTCCTATCGGGATTGTCGGCACATTCGGGCGGTGTTGCTGGATTTGTTTTAACCTGTCGAAGTGTCTTGTAGAACGAGGCACACCGAGTCTGATTCGGAACGTCTCGGGAGGAGGTCTATTCCTTCCATTGGACCGTTGAGAGCTTGTCATGGGCTAGTTGGGACTCCCCTTGCAGGGATTGAAACTTTCGAAAATCCGTGGCCCGCGGTTATGGGCAGATGGGAATTTGTTAATGTCTGGTTGTAAGATTAACTTGAACCTTAACTTAATTAAATGAATCAACTATGTGAGTTACCGTGATGGCCTCTTTCTCGGCGGAGTCTGGGAAGTGGAACACGGTGTTGGAGTAATGTTTGCCGGCAAGATTGCCCTCTAGTTACTCGCTCGCGCTTTGCCTCCTCTTCTCGCTCTCTTTTGCGAATAAGTTATCCACCATATTTTGCTAGTCGCTTGCTGCAGCTCCACATATTTGCCTTGTCTTACCTATAAGCTTAAATAGTCTTGATCGCGAGGGGGCGAGATTGCTGAGTCCCTGTGGCTCACAGATTACTATTACACCAGATGCAGGGCCTGATGATTCCGCTCCTGGAGACGCGCTTGAGCTCAAGTGGAAGTTCGACGAGGACTCTCAACGTTACTATGTTTCCTTTCCTGATGATCAGTAGTGGTGCCCAGTTGGGGGTGATCGGGACTGTGTCGCATGTTGGGTTATCTTTTATTTTGGCGCCATAGTCGGGCCATGAGTGTTTGGATGATGTAATGTTATTTATGTACTTGATTGACGTGGCGAGTCTAAGCCAACTATGTTATCTCCCCTTTATTATGCATATTACATGGGATGTTGTGAAGATTGCCTAACTTGCGACATATGCCTTCAATGCGATTATGCCTCTAAGTATTGCCTCGACACGTGGGACATATAGTCGCATCGAGGGTGTTGCAAGTTGGTAATCAGAACCTTCCCCGACCTTAGAGCCCCATTGCTTGATCGTTTGAGCAGCCGAGTTGTGTCTAGAAAAATGTTTTGAGTCATTTAGGAATTATATATCGGAGAGTTTAGGAATTATTTTTACTTCCCAGTCTCCTCATCGCTCTGGTAAGGCATCCTGACCTAGAGTTTTGACTCTTCTCTTCTCAAATTTCACAAAAAAAAATTTAGGATCACGCGGGTATCTTGGAATCATTCCGATGGTTTTATGACGAGAACATTGTCTTGGTGCCTCCTGTAAGGGTTTTGTGGAAGTTTCCCAGGGAGTTGAGCTCTGAGGTGTTGTCGTCATAATTTTATTCGTTGCAGTTCTGGAACATCTGAGGTGCGTTCGTTCCACTACTACACCGAAACGGCAAGGTCGACTATGTTTTGTTGCCCTGTCCGGAGTCGTCAAGTATCTGAATACCATATTGGCACCAAGTACATCTACCGCCGTCTTCGGAATCGCTAAGAATGATAAGCACCCCTTCGAGATGACGAGACCGACAAGTTCAAATGACCCCAAGTACCTCTCCGAAAACGAGACGTATACCGCTACCGTTGCAAGAATCGAGACCGACAAGTCCGAAGATGCAAGTACCACTCCGAACCATGTACGACGACCGTCGCTGAAGACCCGTGTAACGCAAACGTCAAGTTCAACTACCGTCGCGTGAACCGCTACTTCCCACGACGACCCCGTGAACAACTACTTCCCCTTCGACACGTGTACCCCTACCGCCGAACTCGATCTATTCCGATAATGCACGCTTCGAAGGTATAACCCCGAGACGACCGTCCGAGAACGAATGCTTGCGATGTTTGAGATGCTCGTGTTTGCACCATGCCCAAATTGTCGCTCGTTTCCTTGTCGCCAAATCGTGGGACACTCAGAATCCGGGAGCGCCCCACCATCTTTTGCACGCATCCGCACACTTCTCCTCTGCATCGGTATCTCCAATCGAGTTACCGGAACCGGAACGTTGCCGTGGCACCGTTTTCGTTATCGTTGCCGTGGCACCCCTTTTTCCTTTCCACACGGTGACAAATGTTTCATAATGCTCTTGTCAACTTTTAATAAAAATTGCATAAACTTGTTCATGTCATCCGCATCATGATAACAACAATTAAAAATGTTTAGATTGTTGTTGCACCAAATTACTAATGCATATGGGGATTTACCGGATTTGTTGTTTGTTATATCCGGCCCCATTTTAAATTGTTTAGATGGTATAGTTTTGTTATGCTTCACCTCTTGCCATGTTAACAACATTTAATATTGTTGAGTACCTAACTGAGAGAGAACTAAATAATTGATGTGGTGTTTCGTCAATATGCAACTCGTTGCATATTGAGCTCCACTTAATATGTAGAATTGCTTGTGCACTTTGCCATGCCATGAACATTTAAACCAGACATGCATCATACTTGGTTGTGCATCATGCCATGTTTATGTGGTGGTTGTTTACCATGTTGTTTGCTTCTTTCCGGTGTTGCTTCTTCGGATTGGTTCCGATAACGTTGTGTTTGTGAGGATTCGTTTGACTACGTCCGTTTGTCTTCTTCATGGACTCATTCTCTTCCTTGCGGAATTTCAGCAAGATGACCATACCCTCGAAATCACTTCTATCTTTGCTTGCTAGTTGCTCGCTCTTTTGGCTAATGCCTATGCTAGCGATACCTACCACTTGCTATCATGCCTCCCATATTGTTTTGAACAAGCCCTCTAACCCACTTGTCCCCTAGCAAACCGTTGTTTGGTTATGTACGCTTTGCTCAGCCCCTCTTATAAGCGTTGTAGTTGCAGGTGAAAGAATTGAAGTTTGTTCCTTGTTGGAAACCAATGGAGATGTTGATTCCTTGTTGGAACATGTTACTTGTGGGATATCACAATATATCTTATTTAATTAATGCATCTATATACTTGGTAAAGGGTGGAAGGCTCGGCCTTATGCCTAGTGTTTTGTTCCACTCTTGCCGCCCTAGTTTCCGTCATATCGGTGTTATGTTCCCGGATTTTGCGTTCCTTACGCGGTTGGGTTATAATGGGAACCCCTTGACAGTTCGCTTTGAATAAAACTCCTCCAGCAAGGCCCAACATTGGTTTTACCATTTGCCACCTAGCCTTTTTTCCCTTGGGTTAGGCCAGCCCAAGGGTCATCTTTATTTTAACCCCCGGGCCAGTGCTTGTCTAAGTGTTGGTCCAAACTAGAGCCCCTTGCAGCGCCACCTCGGGGAAACTCGAGGGCTGGTTTTAGTTGTACGGATTGCTTATCCGGTGTTGCCCTGAGAACGAGATATGTGCAGCTCCTATCGGGATGTCGGCGCATCGGGTGGTCTTGCTGGACTTGTTTTACCATTGTCGAGGATGTCTTGTAACCGGGATTTCGAGTCTGATCGGGTCTTCCCGCTAGAAGGAATATCCTTCGTTGACCGTGAGAGCTTGTGATGGGCTAAGTTGGGACACCCCTGCAGGGATTTGAACTTTCGAAAGCCGTGCCCGTGGTTATGGGCATATGGGAATTTGTTAATGTCCGGTTGTAGAAAACCTGAAGGTGACCTTAATTAAAATACATCAACCGCGTGTGTTACCGTGATGGTCTCTTCTCGGCGGGGTCCGGGAAGTGAACACGGTGTTGGAGTAATGCTTGACGTAGGTTGTTCTAGGATCACTTCTTGATCATAGTTGTTCGACCGTGCTTTTGCCTTCTCTTCTCGCTCTCTTTTGCGTATGTTAGCCACCATATATGCTAGTCGCTTGCTGCAGCTCCACCTCATACCCTTTTACCCTTCCTATAAGCTTAAATAGTCTTGATCGCGAGGGTGTGAGATTGCTGAGTCCCCGTGACTCACAGATACTTCCAAAACCAGCTTGCAGGTGCCGATGAGATCGTGCAGGTGACGCAACCAGCTCAAGGAGGAGCTCGATGAAGATCACGTTCTTTGTGTTGTTCCGTTTTCAGTTGATCAGTAGTGGAGCCCAGTCGGGACGATCGGGGGATCTGTGTAGCATTTGGGGTAGTCTTCTTTTATTTTGGGTTCCGTAGTCGGACCTTGATTGTATCTGGTTGATGTAATGCTTTATTCATGTAATTGTGTGAAGTGGCGATTGTAAGCCAACTATGTATCTCTTTCCCTTATGTATTACATGGGTTGTGTGAAGATTACCTCACTTGCGACATAGCTTTCAATGCGGTTATGCCTCTAAGTCGTGCTTCGACACGTGGGAGATATAGCCGCATCGAGGGCGTTACAACGATGGCCCAAGAAACTTGAACAAGCCCAATGACAACAAGAAGACTAAGGAGAAGATGAAGAGAGAGAACAAAGCGTCGAGCTTGCGGGACAAGATTGGTGCCATGGTGCAATCAAATGAGTTGATGTTAGCGAAGACGTTAGAGATTAAGAAAGAGTCGGCCGAGAAGAAGGCACCGGAGAAGCAAGAAAAATGGTAATTGCTCAAGGACGAGGGGCTGCGCAAAGCGGCCATTGAGGAGAGAAGAGCACGTGCCGCTGAAAACAAAGCCGTGTCCAAGTTGCTTGCCGAAGAGAACAAGATCATGACATTGAACCGCAATGACATAGACAACCTCACCAAATAATGGCATGATATGGCAAGAAGAGAAATCTTGAAAAGGAGAATGGTTGCGTCGGTCAGTGTGTGTACAGTGCCGGAGATGTTTTCTCAACGGGGTTTGAAACCAATGTCGCCGATGTGTTTAGTGCACCAGCCGATGATTTCGACGCGGGAGTTGGAACAAGCGCCGGAGGTAGACTTGGCGGTCCCGATGACCTCCATGGACTCGATGGCGTGGAGTGAAGATCGACCAAGATGATGCCGGACGTGATCGTCACTTTTCCAAGACCCCCTTTTGTGTTTGTCCTACAAAACTAAGCTTTTATTTGCGTGTGAACTGTGTTCTATTGTTTGAATTTGAACTCATTTGTTGGAATCGATGTCAAATTCGATAATTGGGCGTCTTCAGTTTGCGGGTCGATGCAGCCCGCGTAGGCGACCTGTAAAAGAGCATATTCATCGAATATCTTTTTTTTACGAGTCCGTTTTACGAGGTCTGAGTCTGACCTCGCCCGTGCTGACCCGCATATCCTTTTCCATGAACTGCAAAAGCTTTATACGGGTTGAGATTTTGCAAGATCTGCTAGAGATGCTCCCACTGAGAAAAGATGAATGCTGCACTGTTCTTTCTTTTCTTTATTTCATTATGTGGTAACAGTGGTTGCTAGAATCATATGCCCACTTACTCCTCCGCGCAGTTTGTTAATGTTCACGGTGCTACGATGCATTCGATTCTCCAACCATCCCTGCAAAAATGCTTGATGGTCATTCCAATCATGGCCTTTTACCGGCTCGATGTAGCACTATAAAAAGGGGCATGGAGTTGAGAAGAGAGATGCACGCCAAGCCATGGAGTGTGGTCACTGCGGCGAGGGCCTGTCCGTCCCGCGGGGCGCACGCGTTGTGCATTGCGCGCACTGCCGCGGGGTGACGCGCGTCGGGCGGCGGCACGGCGCCATGGGCTTCGTGGTGAACATGATCACCAACATGGCGGGCGGCGGCCGCACGAGGCCAACAACGCCGCCGAGGCTGCGGGAGGCGGGCTACCCCAGAGTCCACGGAGACAAGCGCGCCCTCCTGGTCGGCATCAGCTACACGGGCACACATCTCCCTGAGCTGAGCGGCCCGATCACCGACGTCAAGAGCATGAGCTTTCTGCTCACCCAGAAGTACGGGTTCCCAAGCCAGTGCGTCCTCGTCCTCACCGGTAACGACGGACGAACACCCAAGCCAGTGCATCCGATCCGAGTTTCTTGTCCGATTGTCATTCTTGTGCTGCTTGCCATTGCCAGACGAGGAGCGCGACCCGTACCGGACGCCGACCAAGTCCAACATCCTGCTGGCGATGCGGTGGCTCGTGCACGGCTGCGGCTCCGGCGACTCCCTCGTGTTCCACTTCTCCGGCCACGGCGACCAGGTGCGCGACGAGGACGGCGACGAGCGGGACGGGAAGGACGAGGTGCTCTGCCCGGTCGACTCGGACCCGGACGACGACGGCAGCGACATCCGGGACGACGAGATCAACGCGGCCCTGGTCCGGCCGCTCGTGCACGGCGTCCGGCTCCACGCCATCGTCGACGCCTGCCACAGCGGCACCGTCCTCGATCTCCCCAACCTCTGCAAAATCAAAAAGTACTAAAGTACAAGATCATCGACGCCGCACTGCACGTAGTAATAATCGATTAATGATGCCATTGTTTTGCCATTTTGGAGGAACGGAGAATCGGAATGGACGGACCAGAGCGCTCCGAACGGCGCCTGGAAGAAGACGAGCGGCGGGCAGGCGGTCCTGATCAGCGGCTGCGCCGACACCCAGACGTCGACCGACGGGGTCGGCGACGAGCTGGTGGGCATGGGGGCCCTGACGTACAGCTTCTTCACGGCGGCGCTGTTCGCGCAGCGGACGCCCACCTACGCGCAGCTGCTGGCGACGATAAGGGCGATCATCCGCGAGCGCAACGCCGACGGCCGGGTCAGCTGCAAGCTCCCCGCGCCCGTCTGCTCGCTCGTCCGCAAGGTGGTCAACTTCAGCGGCGTGCAGGAGCCGCAGCTGACCTCGTCGGACAAATTCGACATCAGCCGGACGCAATTTCTGCTATGAACGGTCTTCCTGGTGATGCTGGATTGTGCTGGATCAATCAAGTCGCTGTGAAGTTCAAAAAAAAAAAAGTCGCTGTGGCAGAATAAGAAATTTGTCTTTTTTTACCTTTAAAAAATGTTTTTCTCCATGAAGAAAATCGATGTACTAGAAGGGATCTGAATTATTTTGACAACAAAAATAATCTTGTTCTGACCTGATGCATTTTTTCATGAAGAAAGGGCATTTCTGTTGCTTTGTAAAAAAAATCAAAATCAGTGCTAATCTATTTTTTAGACTTCGTAGAGCACCGAGGATTTTTCCACGGCACCAGGAATGACATCTCTTCAGGAAATTTGCACATAGTTAGAACACAACAACGATTTTGTTGGCAAAAACAAGATCAGACCTTATCTTTTATATTTTTTTTCCTATTCCTATTTTGCTGTTTATGAGCTCGGTCTCGGAACTGACTTTTCAAAACCCATTTTCCGCATGGCTGGGAACAAAATCAACTTGACGGAAATAAATTAGCTCTAAGCACCCACAAAGTCCTTGTATATATATTCCCTCCTTTTTTTTACTCCGCATATAAGATTTGTCCGAAGTCAAATTTTGAAAAGTTTGATCGAATTTATATTAAAAATTATTTAAAAATGTTTTGGCTGGTACGAAAATATAGCGTGAAAACGAATACAAATAAAAGAACAATGCAAAATAGAGAAGAAAAAACCAAACAAAAAAATGGAGAAATAACCCGTAGGAAACTGAATAAAAATGAAGCAAAAAAAAGAACTTTTCTAAAAAAAATGTTCAATTTCATTAACATTTTTTTAATTGCCAAAATTTTGTTCAATTTCATTAACATTTTTTAAGTGCCAAAATTTTGTTCAATTTCATTAACATTTTTTAATACAAGAACTTTTCTAAAAAACGATGAACTTTTTTTTATTTCCCGAACATTTGTTTTAAAAATTACGAACACTTTTGAATACACAAAATTTTTTAAAAATCCTGGACATTTTGTGAATCCGCAAACATTTATGAGTTATTAAACATTTTATTTCAAAATTTTAATTTTTTAAAAAATTCTTAACCTTTTGGAATCCAAAATTATTTAAATTAGAAAAAAAGAATACGGAAAACAAAAACAAAAAATAGAAATCAAAATTTAAAAAACAATCCGCCCAGACATGGCCAGCCAAAGAGACGTGTTGTGTCTTCTTCCAGCACGCACAACGCAACATAGAAGGTTCCTACTACATGGGCCGACCTATGCGGGGATTCCCCTGTGTAAAACTTTAATTTATCACTTATAGATGGCAACGGTGGGTAATATTTTGCAACTTTGGGGCAATTTCATTAACATACCGTTGGAAGCATTAGCCCCTTTCTTATTATTAGGTATAGGTATAGAGAAAGAGCAGCCCTACGCGTCAGCCGGGGGATAATGAAAAAACATCCACCGATCCATTGACCATTGGATAGACACGCTAATGACCGTTCAATGTGTCCACATGAGTAGCCATTCCTTTACAACAAGAGTGATGTAGTATTTTCCGCAACAGATGTCTTGTTGTAGAAAATTTCGGTAACCGAGGTCTTGTTGTGGAAAAGTTCTGCAACAGAGGTCTCGTTGCAAATATATATATATATATATATATATATATATATATATATATATATATTAAAATCCTTTATTGCAAAAGCATTTCCAGCTTATGGATGTGTCTGTCGTAATTGCAATAAAACCCTTGTTGCAATTGCAACAGGGTCTTTGCTGCAAAAAACAACTTCATCACTAGAACATTTTGGGATTTAAAAGATACAAAATAGTGAAACATTACACAACTTAATTAAGCACTCGAATGAACCACACTTAGGGCCTGTTCGGAGTCTCGCCACTCCAGAACTCCACTCCCGGAGCGGGGTAGCTTCAGCTGAAAATAGAGGAGCAGGGAAACACCCATTCCGCAGATCCTCGTATTTCTGGAGCCGGCGGACTACCGAACAGGACCTTAATTATACATAACTTGAACTCTAATATAATCAATATATCACTCAATGGAAACATTTCTCTCATAGATTGCACATACACATAGCACATCAACATTACATGCAACAATTGAACACACACATGCCATGTAAACATTACATACAACAATTGAACACACACATTTTCTTCATGTTAGGGAATAAAATCATTTATCCATGAACAATTCCCAAAGTTCTTCTATATATACTCTGTTCTTTTCTTTTTACTCTGCATATAAGATTTATCTAAAGTCAAACTTTAAAAAGTTTGACCAAATATATTAATAGATATCAACATCTTCAATATTAAAGTTATATAATAGCAAAAATTAGTTTCACCATGCATGTACCAATATTAATTTTGTGTTGTGAATGTTGATGTTTCTTTCTATAAAATTTGTCAAACTTCATAATTTGACTTCAGACAAATCTTATATGCAGACTAAAAATACGAGATTAAGGGGGGATTAGATGATTTGCCACACTTTATCAGGGGTTTGATGATTTGCCCTAGTAAAGTGTGGGTTAAGATCCAATTTCTGAAAGTGGTTAAGGCCATCAGAAATATGTAGTTCCAGAACAACGCTTAGTATAGAGACCACAAATACCTGGATGAACCCGTACATACGTGCTTCACTTGCAAACTAATACGTAATAATCTATATTAGTACTACTTACTTAGGTACTTAGGTTAGGTCCTCCTAGAGCGTGCGAGGCCTCCACTAACCTCAGACCACAGCCTAAATCATTCCTCCTTACTGTACGTCCACATTTGCATTAGATTGATGCATGTCAAGGTGGTCTTCACTCATCAGTTGCCGCCACACCGTCTGTCCGCCCCGAGCAGCATCCGAGTGAAGCCTGTCACAGTCACGCCCGGAACACCTTGGCCCGCACA
Organism: Triticum urartu; assembly: GCF_003073215.2. Lineage (NCBI taxonomy): Eukaryota > Viridiplantae > Streptophyta > Magnoliopsida > Poales > Poaceae > Triticum > Triticum urartu. The sequence goes on along the minus strand of NC_053025.1, from coordinate 51,808,865 downwards.
GGGCCGTCGGGCGTGTACGCGGCGATGTCCATGGGCTCCGTGAGCAGCGGCAGCAGCTCGTCCTGAATGCAGGTGTACATCTCCCCGCAGAGCCTCTCGAGGATCTTGTCGAGGTTGACGACCTCCTGCTTCACCTTCACTATCTCCTGGTCAGGCAGCGCCGGGATATCCGTGACGAGCACCTTCGACAGCTGCTCCACGTGGCGCTCCAGCTGCTCCTGCTGGCTCTCGAACAGATTCTGCACCGGGGCCAGGCTGCCCCGCTCTGACCGGTGCGCCCGCAGTTCGCCGCCGAACATGTGGTAGGCGAACGCATAAGATCGAGACACCACCTGCCGTGACCAGAGCAGGCGCTGGTGTGCATCGGTCAGCCAGTCGCCGTCCCTGATCAGCCTTGGTCGCAGGTGGTTCGACTCCAGCTGTTTCACTTTCTCTTTGATGGCCGGCCCCAGCTTTTCGTGCTGCTCCTTGTATGAGTCCTCATGGATCTTGAACCGGTTGCAGTAATGCGCGTATCGCTCTAGCTGCCGCCTGCCCGTGTCCACCTTGTCCTTGCTCTCCTTGTATCGGTTGCAGCTGTGGCCCTCAATGTTTGTCCATGTGTGCGCGCTACCTGTGGGTCCACCACATAGCCAGCTGCATTCATAAAAGAACAAATAATCAATAACTGATTTAAGTCGGAATAGGATCCATGCAGCAGGTAACATAAGAACATTCCTTAGAGAATGAGTGAATTAGCCATGTAAGCACTGCAATAAGCATGTGCAGAAACAATGGGGTGAAATTTATCCCAAAGGCACACTGATGAGCAGTTCACAGATTGCTGATTGGGCAGTCGAGCTCACATGTTTTCACGAACAGATGACCCCATATGTAAAAAGAGCTTACCACATATACTGGCCACACTTGCACTTGACCAGGTTGCAACCGTCACGCTTCTCAATTGGCTTGAAGCACTTGGGGCAGCTCTTGGTGTTTTTAACGATCCATTTGATGTTCTCTGACTCGCCATGGATCCTGGTGTTCCACTGCTTCCATATGGTACACGGGCACGGTGAGTGTGTCTGCTCCATACAGTTGAAGCAGAAGCTGACACCACAGAGACACTTGACCTCGCAGTAACGATCACCAGTGCCCACACGGATTGCGCGTCCACAGTGTGGGATGCTGGGGCACCACTTCACGAAGTCATTGTCCTCAAGATAAGACTCCAGTAGGAAGCGATCAAAGCGCTTGGCTGCATCGGGGTACTTCTGGCCAAGTAGGCGCTGCACAATGCCCTCATCACAAATAGCCAAGCACTTCACCTCCATGCAACGTATCTGCTTCTTGCCGCCGTCTATGGCTGCATTGAAGTGCTCTGTCCAACCTGGAAAAAAAATTAAGTGCCCGGTAAGCAAATGTTTTTGTTTTTGTTTTTATTTTCAGGTGTTAGGGGTAAGCAAGCGTAGACGTGTTTTGCAAGTGTTTTTAATCCTCTGCTGCTGCTGCTGGTGGTGGTGGTTGCATTGCATAAGATCAGTCATTGTACATATCAGAATAACTGTACACCTTAAAGTAACTATGCAGGGTCATAAAATAACTACTGAGGAGAAGGCATGATGAACTCACAGTCATTGCAGAAGCAATGGCCACAGTCCATAGTTGAGACAGCGGCCGGGGACAAGTCATCATCAAAGCACACGTTGCATTGGACACTTGTCGAGGGTGTTCTTGAGGCACCTATTAGCATGCTACTCTTCTCCTGCAGTACAATGCCTGCTTCTCTGAGCATGCGGTCTCGCCCCTTCCTGTCAAGGCAATCATAGATGCAGTCTATCTTCCATCGGTGGTGAATGAAGAGACTGCGCGCCTGGTGCTGCTTTATATTGAGCAAATTCATCATTGTGGACAAGTCTTCTTGCTGTAGGTATAGTAGATAAAGAAACAGTCAGTGAGCCTCAACTAGCAGTAGACGGACTGAATCTAGCTTTGAAATCATAAGAAATGACCAGCATGGCTCATTACCTGGGCCGCAGAAAGGGTGTCTTCTGTAATAGCCTACAACAACAGTTATAAAATGTTAAAACCTTAATTAAACAACCATAAGAATCTTCTTCAAAAAATATTATACATTCTACTGCAGTTGGTTAATCCGGAGGCATAAATCACAGACAATGCAAAATAGAAGTACAAACGATTGGATAGAATAAGATAATTACTTTGAGCGAATAATCGATATTTTACTGTAAAGATGAGAGGTTCAGAGCTTTGAGCTTTGGTAACAGACAGGAGCTGAACTATCAGCAATCCAGGAGTGGAATCTATGCCTGATGCCTTGATTTTGCAGTTATTGTCTTATAAATGATTTGTATGGTCCTTAAAATTGTAATTAGTAGAACAAATTATGCTTTCAAGGAGGGAAGCTCTGCATGCCCATAGTGTCCTATGCATAAAATGTGATTCGTAATTTTACTATGGTATCAGCAAACCAGGAACTAAAAGATGTCGCAACTAAAACAGAGTTTGAAACGAACAGAGCTACTGGGTGATTTCCAGATCGGTCACGCCACTGGCAATATTGTTTCACCGATCAATCACATTGGGACTCTGTATCAGTCGGCATTAACTGATAGCAAACCCGTCCCGTCCGGAGCCGATCTGGCGAGGAAACTGCTTCGCCAAACTAGTGCGCTGCTGAAAGGGGATAACAGAGGCACCCAGAGCAGAATGCAGAGACGCGCAAGTAGTAGTCTTAAAAAAAAGACGCGAAATTCGGCCTGGTCTGGCGAAGGGTGAGGGGCACGTGGAGGCTCGAATCCCCCCGATCTCGCCCCGATAACCCGCACGCGCACGCAATCCAAGGGCGCGGAATCCGCCGGCCGGCCGCGAGAACTCACCCAGCAATCGACGCGGCGCTCCGAGTGCGGCGGGTCGTCCTCGAGCAGGCCGAGGTCGTCCTCGTCCGCCCCCACCGCCAGGCCGTCCCAGTCGGCCGCCTCCTCCCCGTCCTCCTCATCCTCCTCGCCGTCGCCGTCGTCGTCGTAGTAGTAGTAGCAGTCGTCGTCGCTGGCCATGGCGATGGCGGGGCTTGATCGCTGCCTGCCGGGGTGGGGGGTGGGGGGCGGGGGAGAAGGAAGGGGGGCGAGGGTTTTTCCGGAAAGGCTTCGGGGAGAAGGCTTGGCACTTTGGTCGCGGATTTTGGCTGGTGGCTGGGTAAGCAAGCCGCAGCGGACCGCTGGCAGAGGCCAGAGGGGTTTAAAGGCGGGCGCTTTTCGTCTCCGGAGGGCAAAGGCCGGAAGGTCAGGGGAGGGGAGGGGAGGTTCGACTCGGGCATGTGGGTGTTGACGTGTTGGAACCGGACGGTAACTCATAAGACAATCGCAATCCACCTGAACGACAAATACAACTTTTTATTACTGATGTTAAAAAAAAAGACAAATACTCCTACAACTTTTACTGAAGGGTAATCTGGTTCCTTCGGGAACTGGCTATGCACATGCCCACTTATTTTTTAGCGCATGCAATTATGTCATGTCGCTTTCGCAATTAATTATGCACCTACAATCACGACGCTTATTTTAGAACGGGGTGGGTGCATGGTAGGCCCGGATAACTTATTGCGACGCACATGCAAGCTGTGCCACCTCACCGCGATTGTTAGGTGGGGGAGATAGCATATGTGCTTTTTTTGTGACAAAAGGTAGCATTGGAGTTTGGGGAAGGGAGCAACACCGCGTGTAAGGCTGGAAGCTGTTTGGTTGGATTTTGCAACTAGTACGCGGTGTGTAATTGCTCGTTTAATCTTTGGAATCTATAAGGACGCGTTTGGTAGTCTGCATTAGGCCAAGTCAGGCCCCGCGCGGGATGTTTTTGGGCTGTTTGAATGCCTGTGTTTACTGCTTGGTCCGCATAGCACGGACTTCAAAGCACCCCTCGGCCTGGCCCGCTAGGAACGGCTGAATTGGCCGTTTCCAGCGAACCAGGCTCAAGCGATGCAGGGGAGGGGAACGTCACGCCGCGCCGCGCAGGGGTGGGAGATGGCGGGAGCGATGGCGCATCTACGAAAAAGCGGCGGGACGAATTCGACTCACCGCCCAACGATTCGGTCGCCCTATATATCGAATTCGACTCACCGCCCGACGATTCGGTCGCCCTATATATCGAGGGTCGCCGTCGCGGCAAAACTCCCGCCACCATTTCCCCTCTCTCGAGCTTTCCTTCCGGTGCGGATCCACTTCGACGAAGAGGTAAGCAGCACATCTAGTCCGGCGACCGATTGACTGCGCCGGCGCGTCGACTCCTCCTCTCCGACGTGCCAGGCACCTCCTCCGCGGCCATTCCGATGGCCTCTGTAAGTTCAATCACCACCTCCTCTCTTCTAGTTCTAGCTAGATATGTCCATGTGCTAAGGTTAGGTCGTCTGATATGTTTGACTGTGACGGTGTAGTAGCTAGTTGTGATGGATTTGGAGCATGCTAGGGGTTGTTTCCATGTGGGCAAGTGTTGGTAGTTAGTGGTCATGGATGAATCAGTGGTATACTAGTGTGCAAGTGTTGAACAAGATCATCCATGTGTCCATGATTAATGCTATGTTCTCCATGATTAGTGCTCTGTTGTGTTGTGGTATGCTTGTGCATGTGTTACTGCTAGTTTGATCTGTCCAAGATGTAATGTTAGTTTGATTTGTCCCAGATGCACTGCTAGTTCGATCTATCCATGTTGTACTTCTAGTTCATACTGTCCATGTGTAGTGTCTTGTGGTGTTGATGACACTTACATTTGTAGGACATGGCCACACAAGAGTTTAGTCATGCCTTTGTGTTGTCCGAGAGCCAGTTCCCGCTATCGTAAGAGGACTCCCGGCCTTCTCTGGAACAGATGCCTCTTACGGTTCGAGGTGCCGCCTACGGTTCCTCCATTTGTGCTGGCTCAGCTCAATGTTGTTGCTCATGCTCCTGCTCTAAAGGTAGCAGCAAAGGAGAAGAAGGATGACATGGGAACAGCATGAAATGGCAGCCGTTCCTCTCCACTTTTGTGCTTACCAAGATGTGTGAGATCATAGCTAGTGGGGTGAGGACTGACAAGGGCTTCAAGGAGGTGCACTTGAACCTTGCTGCAAAGCAGGTGTTCGACTTCTATGGACAGGAGGTCACCTCGACCCAGGTGTATGATAATCCCCAAGTGCAAAGAATCATCATAGCAATTTCCAAAGGTGGAAGTGATAAGTATGGAGTGTCGAACCCACAAGGAGCTAAAGGTAGGATCAATATTCTCTCAAGTCCTATCTGCCACTGATACGACTCTACGTACACCGAACGTTTTGCTTCCAACTAGAAACGAGAAATAAAAATATGTTGTGGGTATGAAGAGGATAACTTTGCATGATATTGAGAACTAAAATATAAAAGTAGGTGCTGTTAACATAAAGTTAGAATGTATTACTATATATTATAAATAGCGAGTGTGAAATAATGATGGGTCGGTGTTCGGAATTATCCTAGGCAATTGTTAACAAGATCGGTAATCATTATTGCAATTTCATATGAGGGAGAGGCATAAGCTAACATACTTTCCCTTCTTGGATCATATGCACTTATGATTGGAACTCTAGCAAGCATCCGCAACTACTAAAGATTATTAAGGTAAAACCCAGCCATAGAATTGACACACCAAGTCCCCTTTATTCCCATATGCCATGATTCGCTTACCCGTGTTTGTGTTTCAGCCACTCACGCAACGCAGACAATAAGCAAACCATGAACATATTGCAAACCCTACAGCGGGAATCCCTCATGCTTGCGCGACATGGAGAGCACCATAGGACAGCACCAAAATAAAACACGCAACTCAAAGCAATCTATATCATCAATCAACCCAAAGACAAAATAAATCTACTCAAAACATCATAGGATGGCAACACATCATTGGATCATAATATGTGGCATAAAGCACCATGATCAAGTAGGGGATTACGACGGGGTGCGGGAGAGTGGACCACGTAAAAGAGATGAGGATGGTGATGATGATGGTGATGTTGATGAAGACGATCACCGCGGCGATGGTTCCCCCAGTGGCACTTCGGCGCCATCGAAAGAGAGGGGGAGAGGTTATCCCCCTTGTGCATCCTCCTCCATGGCCTCCCCCCTAGATGGGGAGAGGTTCTCCCTCTGGTCCTTGGCCTCCATGGCGATGATGGCCCCCTCCGAGATCCTCCTCCATGGCCTCCGGTGATGATGGCCCCCTCCGGCAGGGTGTCAAAGAGGGCCTAGATTGGTTTTTCGAGGCTACAGAGGCTTACGGCGGCGGAACTCCCGATCTCTCTTCTATTCTCGGGTTTTTTGGATTTATAGGAGGGGTTGGCGTTGGTTCCACGTCAGGGGGGCCCACGAGGCAATCACAAGGTCGGAGGGCGCGCCCTCCACCCTTGTGGTTAGCCCGGGACTCTTCTTATGTATCTTTTTCTTCTAGTATTTTTTATATTTTCCAGAAAAATTCTTCGTTAATTTTCAGCTTGTTCCGAGAACTTTTATTTCAGCATAAAAACAACACCACAGTAATTTTGCTGAAAACATCCTACATCCGAGTGGATATATATATCCGGATTTCTCCAACACATAGTGCTTGCCAAAGAAAAAAGTATGAAAAGGAAAGGTGATGATCACTATGACTCTTGTATAAGGGTAGAAGATAAAAGTAAAAGATAGGCCCTTCGCAGAGGGAAGCACAGGTTGTCATGCGCTTTTATGGTTGCATGCACAAAATCTTAATGCAAAAGAACGTCACTTTATATTGCCGCTTGTGATAAAGACATTTATTATGCAATACGTCGCTTTTATTTCTTCCATATCACAAGTTCGTATAAAGCTTAGTTTTCTTCACACTAATAAATCATACATATTTAGAGAGAGCAATTTTTATTGCTTGCATCAATGACAACTTACTTGAAGGATCTTACTCAATCCATAGGTAGGTATGGTGGACTCTCATGGCAAAACTGGTTTAAGGGATGTTTGGAAGCACAAGTAGTATCTATACTTGGTGTAAAGAATTTGGCTAGCATGAGGGGGAAAGGCAAGCTCAACATGTTGAAGGATCCATGACAATATAACTTCTATCCGGATATAGGAAAACATAACCCATTATGTTGTCTTCCTTGTCCAACATCAACTTTTTAGCATGTCGTATTTTAATGAGTGGTCACAACTACAAAAGATGTCCAAGATAGTATATTTATATGTGAAATCTCTCTTCCTCCAATATTCTTTCATGAATTGTTGAAGTGACCAATGTTGAGTTTGCTAACTTTCAATAAATTTTACCACCTATACTTCTTATAAGTGAAGTCATTACTGTTGGAAATATGCCCTAGAGGCAATAATAAAAGTATTATTATTATATTTCTTTGTTCATGATAATTGTCTTTATTCATGCTATAACTGTATTATCCGGAAATCGTAATACACGTGTGAATACATAGACCATAATATGTCCCTAGTAAGCCTCTAGTTGACTAGCTCGTTGATCAACAGATAGTCATGGTTTCCTGGCTATGGACATTGGATGTCATTGATAACGGGATCACATCATTAGGAGAATGATGTGATGGACAAGACCTAATCCTAAGCATAGCACAAGATCGTGTAGTTCGTTTGCTAGAGCTTTTCCAATGTCAAGTATCTTTTCCTTTGACCATGAGATCGTGTAACTCCCGGATACCGTAAGAGTGCTTTGGGTGTATCAAACGTCACAACGTAACTGGGTGACTATAAAGGTGCACTACAGGTATTTCCGAAAGTGTCTGTTGGGTTGACACGGATCGAGACTGGGATTTGTCACTCCATATAACGGAGAGGTATCACTGGGCCCACTCGATAATGCATCATCAATATGAGCTCAAGGTGACCAAGTGGTTGATCACGGGATCATGCATTACGGTACGAGTAAAGTGACTTGCTGGTAACGAGACTGAACAAGGTATTGGGATACCGACGATCGAGTCTCGGGCAAGTAACATACCGATTGACAAAGGGAATTGTATACGGGGTTGTTTAATCCTCGACATCGTGGTTCATCCGATGAGATCATCGTGGAGCATGTGGGAGCCAACATGGGTATCCAGATCCCGCTGTTGGTTATTGACCGGAGAGTCGTCCCGGTCATGTCTGCATGTCTCCCGAACCCGTAGGGTCTACACACTTAAGGTTCGGTGACGCTAGGGTTGTGAAGATATGTGTATGCAGTAACCCGAATGTTGTTCGGAGTCCCGGATGAGATCCCGGACGTCACGAGGAGTTCCGGAATGGTCCGGAGGTAAAGAATTATATATAGGAAGTGCTGTTTTGGCCATCGGGACAAGTTTCGGGGTTATCGGTATTGTATCGGGACCACCGGAGGGGTCCCGGGGGCCCACCGGGTGGGGCCACCTGTCCCGAGGGGCCACATGGGCTGTAGGGGGTGCGCCTTGGCCTAGATGGGCCAAGGGAACCAGCCCCAAAAGCCCATGCGCCTAGGGTTCCACTTAAGGGAAGAGTCCCAATGGTGGAAGGCACCTCTAGGTGCCTTGGGGGGGAGGGAAACCTCCCCTTGGCTGCTGCACCTAGGAGATTGGATCTCCTAGGCTGGCGCACCACCCCCCTTGGCCCTCCTATATATAGTTGAGGAGAGGGAGGACTTCATACCTCAGCCTTTGGTGCTTCCCTCTCCCCTGTTACATCTCTCCCTCATAGTACACGGCGAAGCCCTGCTACTGTGACGCCCTGCATCCACCACCACGCCGTCATGCTGCTGGATCTTCATCAACCTCTCCTTCCCCCTTGCTGGATCAAGAAAGGAGGAGACGTCATCCACTCCGTACGTGTGTTGAACGCGGAGGTACCGTCCGTTCGGTGCTAGGATCTCCGGTGATTTGAATCACGTCGTGTTCGACTACATCAACCCCGTTCTTCGAACGCTTCCGCTCGCGATCTACAAAGGTATGTAGATGCATCTAATCACTCGTTGCTAGATGAACTCCTAGATGGATCTTGGTGAAACGAGTAGGAAATTTTTTTGTTTTCTGCAACGTTCCCCAACAATTACTGCCCATGGGATAAGCATATGAAGCATATATAATTTCATATTTATGTTATTCAATTCATTCAACCATTTACTCATAAGATATAAGTGAAGCACACGAGTAAATGACAAATTACTCCAAAAGATATAAGTGAAGGACAATGAGTAGTCAAATAATTAACTAGTCATGGGAGGACTCTCTCTTATTCAAGATATCAGATCCAATGATTTTATTCAAACAACATGTCGATACGTCTCCAACGTATCTATAATTTTTTATTGTTCCATGCTATTATATTATCTGTTTTCGATGTTAATGGAGTTATTTATACACTTTTATATTATTTTTGGGACTAACCTACTAACCCAAGGCCCAGTGCAAATTGCTATTTTTTTTGCCTATTTCAGTGTTTCGCAGAAAAGGAATATCAAACGGAATGAAACCTTCGGGAGAGTTATTTTTGGAAGAAACGTGATCTAGGGGACTTGGAGTGGACGTCAAGAAAGAAACGAGGGAGCCACGAGGCAGGGAGGCGCGCCTGCCCCCCTGGGCGCGCCCCCACCCTCATGGGCCCCTCGTAGCTCCACCGACCTACTTCTTCCTCCTATATATATATATACTCCTTCCTCCTATATATATATAGTGTTACTATTCATCATCCAGGGTGCAGAATAAGTTATTCTTCACTTGAGTTAATCTTACGATCATTTCATAATTAAATTACGTTTAGAATTCAAATAGTTACATTCCTATAGATTCACTACGTAAAATTTGACATAAGAAAATAAAAATATAGATCATAAGACAAGAAAATTTGTAGTTTATGTGTATTTTAAACTATGTTTTTACGTTTCTAATTTTACATAACATAAAATATTTTTTACGGCGATTATATATTTTCTTACGGTCTCTTTTTACATCGGAAATAAGACAAAACTTATGGAACGTAAAATTACAGTGCATTGATGGTAAAATAGAGGGGGTGAAGAATAACTATTCCTCACCCAAGGTGACGAATAGCGCGACCATATATATATATATACCCCGAAAACATCCAGGAGCACCATGAAACCCTATTTCCACCGCCACAACCTTCTGTACCCAAGAGATCCCATCTTGGGGCCTTTTCCAGAGCTCCGTCGGAGGGGGAATCAATCACGAAGGGCTTCTACATCAACACCATAGCCTCTCCCATGATGTGTGAATAGTTTACCTCAGACCTTCGGGTCGATAGTTATTATCTAGATGGCTTCTTCTCTCTCTTTGGATCTCAATACAAAGTTCTCCTCGATCCTCTTGGAGATCTATCCGATGTAACTCTTTTTGCGGTGTGTTTGTCGAGATCCGAAGAATTGTGGGTTCATGATCAAGATTATCTATGAACAATATTTGGTTCTTCTCTAAATTCTTATATGTATGATTTAATTATATTTGCAAGTCTCTTCGAATTATCAGTTTGGTTTGGCCTACTAGATTGATCTTTCTTGCAATGGAGAAGTGCTTAGCTTTGGGTTCAATCTTGCGGTGTCCTTCCCAGTGACAGCAGGGGCAACAAGGCACGTATTGTATTGTTGCCACCAAGGATAAAAAGATGGGGTTTATATTATATTGCTTGAGTTTATCCTTCTGCATCATGTCATCTTGCTTAATGCGTTACTCTGTTCTTATGAACTTAATACTTTAGATGCATGCTGGATAGCGGTCGATGTGTGGAGTAATAGTAGTATGCATAATCGTTTCAGTCTACTTGTTGTGGACGTGATGCCTATATACATGATCATGCCTAGATATTCTCATAATTTTTCACTTTTCTATCAATTGCTCGAAAGTAATTTTTTCACCCACCGTAATACTTATGCTATCTTTTATCATATAAATTTCCAATCTATTTTATTTCTCAATCTTTACTTTCAATCTATATCATTAAAATACCAAAAATATTTATCTTATTATTATTATCTCTATCAGATCTCACTCTCGTAAGTGACCGTGAAGGGATTGACAACCCCTTTATCGCGTTGGTTGCAAGGTTCTTATTTGTTTGTGTAGGTACGAGGGACTTGCGTGTATCTCCTACTGGATTGATTCCTTGGTTCTCAAAAACTGAGGGAAATACTTATGCTACTTTACTGCATCACCCTTTCCTCTTCAAGGGAAAACCAACGTAGTGCTCAAGAGGTAGCAAGAAGGATTTCTGGCACCGTTGCCGGGGAGATCTACGCACAAGTCAAGACATACCAAGTACCCATCACAAACTCTTATCCCTCGCATTACATTATTTGCCATTTGCCTCTCGTTTTCCTCTCCCCCACTTCACCCTTGCCATTTTATTCGCCCTCTTTTTCCGTTCCCCTTCTCTTTTCTAGTTCGTCTTTTTTCGCTCACCTCTTGTGTGCTTGTGTGTTGGATTGTTTGTCGCGATGGCCTTACCAAAAAGTTTTGATCCTCACCTTAGAAGGTTGGAGGAAATTGAAAACAACATTAGAAGTTTTATGTCCTTGCAGTTTGAGCATAATAATTTCTTCAGAAACGAGCTTAAAGAACAAAAAAGTTTTATGGGGTACATGAATAAAGAGCTCGATGATATGTCTAAAGAATTTTATGGTCTAAAATCTCAGTTAGCTCATCTTGAAAACTTAATAGCCCAAATTTCGGCAGGCCACCTTAGTTAATAAGATGGCCGCCAAACCAGAAGAACTTGATGATAATAAGGATGAAGATCTAAAAGTGATTGATGTGTCCCCTCTTAAATCTTTGTTTTGCAATATGAATCTTGATAATGATGGGACTGGAGATGAGTCAACTTTAGTTAAAAGGCGTCCCAATGATTCACTTAATGCTAAAATTGGTAAAAGTGGGATTGGAGAGGTCAAAACTTTACATAGCAATGAACCCACTATTTTGGATTTCAAGGAATTTAATTATGATAATTGTTCTTTAATAGATTGTATTTCCTTGTTGCAATCCGTGCTAAATTCTCCGCATGCTTATAATCAAAATAAAGCTTTTACTAAACATATCATTGATGCTTTAATGCAATTTATGAAGAAAAGCTTGAATTGGAAGTTTCTATCCCTAGAAAACTTCATGATGAGTGGGAACCCACTATTAAAATTAAAATTAAAGATCATGAATGCTATGATTTACGTGATTTGGGTGCTAGCGTTTCCACGATTCCACAAAACTTTGTGTGATGTGTTAGGTTTCCGTGAATTTGATGATTGTTCTTTAAATTTGCACCTCGCGGATTCCACTATTAAGAAACCTATGGGAAGAACTAATGATGTTCTTATTGTTGCAAATAGGAATTATGTGCCCATAGATTTCATTGTTCTTGATATAGATTGCAATCCTACATGTCCCATTATTCTTGGTAGGCCTTTCCTTAGAATGATTGGTGCAATTATTGATATAAAAGAAGGGAATATTAGATTCCAATTTCCATTAAGGAAAGCCATGGAACACTTTTCTAGAAATAAAATTAAATTACCTTATGAATCTATTATGAGAGACACTTATGGATTGCATACCAAAGATGATAATACATAGATCTATTCTTGCTTTTATGCCTAGCTAGGGGCGTTAAACGATAGCGCTTGTTGGGAGGCAACCCAATTTTATTTTTGTTCCTTGTTTTTTGGTTCTGTTTAGTAATAAATAATTCATCTAGCCTATGTTTAGATGTGGTTTTATGCTTTTAATTAGTGTTTGTGCCAAGTAGAACCTTTGGGAGGACTTGGGGAAAGTCTTTGCGATCTTGCTGTAAAAAACAGAAGCTTTAGCGCTCACGAGATTTGCTGCCATTTTTTTACTGGAGAGTGCGATTAAGTTGATTCTTTTTGCAGATGATTAATAGATAAATTCCTCATGTCCAGCAATTTATTTTAGAATTTTTGGGGTTACATAAGTATTCGACCTACACATTACTACAGACTGTTCTGTTTTTGACATTTTCTGTTTTTCGCGTGTTGTTTGCTTATTTTAATGAATCTATGGTTAGTATCGGATGTTATGAACCATAGAGAAGTTGGAATAAAGTAGGTTTAACACCAATATAAATAAAAAATGAGTTCATTATAGTACCTTAAGTGGTGGTTTGTTTTCTTGTACTAACGAAGCTCATGAGATTTTCTGTTTAAGTTTTGTGTTGTGAAGTTTTCAAGTTTCGGGTAAAGATTTGATGGATTATGGAATAAGGAGTGGCAAGAGCCTAAGCTTGGGGATGCCCCGGAAGGCATCCCCTCTTTCGTCTTCTTCTATCGGTAACTTTACTTGAGGCTATATTTTTATTCACCACATGATGTGTGTTTTGCTTGGAGCGTCTTGTATGATTTGAGTATTTGCTTTTTATTTTACCACAATCATCATTGCTGTACACACCTTTTGGGAGAAACACACATGAATTGGAATTTATTAGAATACTCTATGTGCTTCACTTGTATCTTTTGAGCTAGATAATTTTGCTCTAGTGCTTCACATATATCTTTTAGAGCACGGTGGTGGTTTTATTTTATAAAAATTATTGATCTCTCATGCTTATATTATTTTGAGAGTCCTTTAGAATAGCATGGTAATTTGCTTTGGTTATGAAATTAGTCCTAATATGATAGGCATCCAAGATGGGTATAATAAAAACTATCATAGAAAGTGCATTGAATACTATGAGAAGTTTGATACTTGATAATTGTTTTGAGATATAAAGATGGTGATATTAGAGTGTTCTAGTTGAGTAGTTGTGAATTTGAGAAATACTTGTGTTGAAGATTGCAAGTCCTGTAGCATGCACGTATGGTAACCGTTGTGTAACAAATTTGAAACATGAGGTGTTATTTGATTGTCCTCCTTATGAGTGGCGGTCGGGGACGAGCGATGGTCTTTTCCTACCAATCTATCCCCCCTAGGAGCATGTGCGTAGTGCTTGGTTTTTGATGACTTGTAGATTTTTGCAATAAGTGTGTGAGTACTTTATGACTAATGTTGAGTCCATGGATTATACGCACTCTCACCTTCCATCATTGCTAGCCTCTTCGGTACCGTGCACTGCCCTTTCTCACCTTGAGAGTTGGTGCAAACTTCGCCGGTGCATCCAAACCCCGTGATATGATACACTCTGTCACACATAAGCCTCCTTATATCTTCCTCAAAACAGCCACCATACCTACCTATTATGGCATTTCCATAGCCATTCCGAGATATATTGCCATGCAACTTTCCACCGTTTCATTTATGACACGCTTCTTTATTGTCATATTGCTTTGCATGATCATGTAGTTGACATCGTATTTCTGGCAAAGTCACCATGCATAATTTATCATACATATCACTCTTGATTCATTGCCCTTCCCGGTACACCGCCAGAGGCATTCATATAGATCCATATTTTGTTCTAGTATCGAGTTGCAATCATTGAGTTGTAAATAAATAGAAGTGTGACGATCATCATTAATAGAGCATTGTCCCCAAAAAAGGCCAAAAAAGAGAGAGAAAAGAAATAAAAAGGGACAATGCTACTATCCTTTTTACACAGTTGTGCTTCAAAGTAGCACCATGATCTTCATGATAGAGAGTCTCTTATGTTGTCACTTTCATATACTAGTGGGAATTTTTCATTATAGAACTTGGCTTGTATATTCCAACAATGGGCTTCCTCAAATTCCCTAGGTCTTCGTGAGCAAGCAATTTGGATGCACACCCACTTAGTTTCTTTTGTTGAGCTTTCATACATTTATAGCTCTAGTGCATCCGTTGCATGGCAATCCCTACTCCTTGCATTGACATCAATTGATGGGCATCTCCCTAGCCCACTGATTAGCCTCCGCGTCGATGTGAGACTTTCTCGTTTTTTTGTCTTCTCAAAATAACCTCCATCATCATATTCTATTCCACCCATAGTGCTATATCCATGGCTCACGCTCATGTATTGCGTGAAAGTTGAAAAAAGTTTGAGATTACTAAAGTATGAAACAATTGCTTGGCTTGTCATCGTGGTTGTGCATGATGAGAGCATTCTTGTGTGACGAAAATGGAGCATGACCAAACTATATGATTTTGTAGGGATGAACTTTCTTTTGCCATGTTATTTTGAGAAGACATGATTGCTTTGTTAGTATGCTTGAAGTATTAATATTTTTATGTCAATATTTAACTTTTGTCTTGAATCTTTCGGATCTGAACATTCATGCCACAATAAAGAAAATTACATTGAGAATTATGCTAGGTAGCATTCCACATCAAAAATTCTGTTTTTATCATTTACCTACTCGAGAACGAGCAGGAATTAAGCTTGGGGATGCTTGATACGTCTCCAACGTATCTATAATTTTTTATTATTCCATGCTATTATATTATCTATTTTGGATGTTAATGGGCTTATTTATACACTTTTATATTATTTTTAGGATTAACCTACTAACCCAAGGCCCAGTGCAAATTGCTGTTTTTTTGCCTATTTTAGTGTTTCACAGAAAAGGAATATCAAACGGAATCCAAACCTTCGGGAGAATTATTTTTGGAACAAACGTGATCTAGGGGACTTGGAGTGGACGTCAAGAAAGAAACGAGGGAGCCACGAGGCAGGGAGGCGTGCCTACCCCCTGGGTGCGCCCCACCCTCATGGGCCCCTCGTAGCTCCACCGACCTACTTCTTCCTCCTATATATCTCCATATACCCTGAAAACATCCGGGAGCACCACGAAACCCTATTTCCACCACCGCAACCTTTTGTACCCAAGAGATCCCATCTTGGGGCCTTTTCTGGAGCTCCGCCGGAGGGGGAATCAATCACGGAGGGCTTCTACATCAACACCATAGCCTCTCCGATGATGTGTGAGTAGTTTACCTCAGACCTTTGGGTCCATAGTTATTAGCTAGATGGCTTCTTCCCTCCCTTTGGATCTCAATACAAAGTTCTCCTCGATCTTCTTGGTGATCTATCGATGTAACTCTTTTTGCGGTGTGTTTGTTGAGATCCGATGAATTGTGGGTTTATGATCAAGACAATCTATGAACAATATTTGGTTCTTCTCTGAATTCTTATATGTATGATCTAATTATCTTTGCAAGTCTCTTCGAATTATCAGTTTGGTTTGGCCTACTAGACTGATCTTTCTTGCAATGGGAGAAGTGCTTAGCTTTGGGTTCAATCTTGCAGTGTCCTTTCCCAGTGACAGCAAGGCACGTATTGTATTGTTTCCATCGAGGATAAAAAGATGGGGTTTATATCATATTGCTTGAGTTTATCCCTCTACATCATGTCATCTTGCTTAATGCGTTACTCTGTTCTTATGAACTTAATACTCTAGATGCATGTTGGATAGCGGTGGATGTGTGGATTTATAGTAGTAGATGCAGAATTGTTTTGGTCTACTTGTCGCGGACGTGATTCCTATATACTTGATCATGCCTAGATATTCTCATAATTATACACTTTTCTATCAATTGCTCAACAGTAATTTGTTCACCCACCGTAATACTTATGCTATCTTGAGAGAAGCCACTAGTGAAACCTATGGCCCGGGTCTATCTTTTATCATATAAGTTTCCAATCTATCTTATTTCGCAATCTTTACTTTCAATCTATATCATAAAAATACCAAAAATATTTATCTTATTATTATTATCTCTATCAGATCTCACTCTCGTAAGTGACCGTGAAGGGATTGACAACCCCTTTATCGCGTTGGTTGCGAGGTTCTTATTTGTTTGTGTAGGTACGAGGGACTTGCGTGTAGTCTCCTACTAGATTGATACCTTGGTTCTCAAAAACTGAGGGAAATACTTACGCTACTTTACTGCATCACCCTTTCCTCTTCAAGGGAAAACCAATGCAGTGCTCAATAGGTAGCACATGTAAAATGAAAATACGCTCCATGCAAAACACATATCATGTGACGAATAAAAATATAGCTCCGAGTAAGGTATACCGATGATTTTGAAGATGAAAGAGGGGATGCCTTCTGGGGCATCCCCAAGCTTAGGCGCTTGAGTCTTCCTTGAATATTACCTTGGGGTGCCTTGGGCATCCCCAAGCTTAGGGTATTTCCACTCCTTATTCTCCTTGTATCGATATCTCACCCAAAACTTGAAAACTTCAACCACACAAAACTTAATGAAACTTCGTGAGATGGGTTAGTATGATAAAGAGTAAATCATTCACTTTGGTACTGTCAAAGACAAGATTGTTCTCACACAATGCCTACTGTACCATATCATTTCTACAATTTATATAGAGAAATATAAGCCATAGAAACTAGAAAACAAGCAAACAATGCATTGAAAATAGAATCTGCCAGAAACAGAACAGTCTGTAATGATCTGAACAAAAACTATACTTCTGCTACTCCAAAAATCCTGAAAAATTAGGGAAACCTAAGCATTTTGTTTATTAATCTTCTGCAAAAAGATGGGTCAGTATTTTATCATGCTTCTGTTAAAAACGAGAATTATTTTCCTGAGCGCAAAAGTTTCTGTTTTTCACCAAAATCAAATCAACTATCACCATAAGCCATCCCAAAGGTCTTACTTGGAACTTTATTGAAACAAAAGCTATAAAACATGATTACTAGAGTGGCTTAATCATGTAAACACACAAAAACAGTAAGGATAAATATTGGGTTGTCTCCCAACAAGCGCTTTTCTTTAATGCCTTTTTAGTTAGGTATAATGATTTCAATGATGGTCACATAAAAGATAGGAATTGAAACATAATGGGAGCATCATGAAGAATGTGACTAACACATTTAAGTCTAACACACTTCCTATGCATAGGGGTTTTGTGAGAAAACAACTTATGGGAACAAGAATCAATGATACGTCTCCAACGTATCTATAATTTTTTATTGTTCCACGCTATTATATTATCTGTTTTGGATGTTTAATGGGCTTTATTATGCACTTTTATATTATTTTTGGGACTAACCTATTAACCGAAGGCCCAGTGCAAATTGCTGTTTTTTGCCTATTTCAGTATTTCGCAGAAAAGGAATGTCAAATGGAATCCAAACGGAACGAAACCTTCGCGAGGATCTTTTTTTGGAACAAACGCAATCCAGGAGACTTGGAGTGGAGGTCAAGGAAGCAACGAGGCGGCCACGAGGTAGGGCGGCGCGCCCAGGGGGTAGGCGCGTCTCCCTCCCTCATGGGCCCCATGGAGCTCCACCGACCTACTTCTTTCGCCTATATATACTCTTATACCCTGAAAGCATCAAGGAGAGCCACGAAACCACTTTTCCACCACCGCAACCTTCTGTACCCGTGAGATCCCATCTGGGGACCTTTTCCGGCGATCTGCCGGAGGGGGATTCAATCACGGAGGGCTTCTACATCAACACCATAGCCTCTCCGATGATGTGTGAGTAGTTTACCACAGACCTTCGGGTCCATAGTTATTAGCTAGATGACTTCTTCTCTCTCTTTGGTTCTCAATACAAAGTTCTCCTCGATGTTCTTGGAGATCTGTTCGATGTAATACTTTTTGCGGTGGGTTTGCCGAGATCCGGTGAATTGTGGGTTTATGATCAAGTTTATCTATGAACAATATCTGATTCTGCTCTGAATTCTTATATGCATGATTTGATATCTTTGCAAGTCTCTTCGAATTATCAGTTTGGTTTGGCCTACTAGATTGATCTTTCTTGCAATGGGAGAAGTGCTTAGCTTTGGGTTCAATCTTGCGGTGCTCGATCCCAGTGACAGAAAGGGAACCGACACATATTGTATTGTTGCCATCGAGGATAAAAATATGGGGTTTATATCATATTGCTTGAGTTTATCCCTCTACATCATGTCATCTTGCCTAATGCGTTACTCTGTTCTTATGAACTTAATACTCTAGATGCATGCTAGACAGCGGTCGATGTGTGGAGTAATAGTAGTAGATGCAAAATCGTTTTGGTCTACTTGGCACGGACGTGATGCCTATGTTTATGATCATGCCTAGATATTCTCATAACTATGTGCTTTTCTATCAATTTCTCGACAGTAATTTGTTCACCCACCATAATATATGCTATCTTGAGAGAAGCCACTAGTGAAACCTATGGCTCCCGGGTCTACTTTACATCATATAAGTTTCCGATCTACAATTCTAGTTTACTATTTATTTTGCAATCTTTACTTTCCAATCTATACAACAAAAATACCAAAAATATTTATCTTATTATCTTTATCAGAGCTCACTTTTGCAAGTGGCCGTGAAGGGATTGACAACCCCTTTATCGCATTGGTTGCAAGGTTCTTATTTGTTTGTGCAGGTACTAGGCAGCTTGCGTGTAGTCTCCTACTGGATTGATACCTTGGTTCTCAAAAACTGAGGGAAATACTTACACTACTTTGCTACATCACCCTTTCCTCTTCAAGGGAAAACCAACGCATGCTCAAGAGGTAGCAATCAACTAGCATAGGAAGGCAAAACAAGCATAACTTCAAGATTTTTAACACATAGGGAGGAAACTTGATATTATTGCAACTCCTACAAGCATATATTCCTCCCTCATAATAATTTTTAGTAGCATCATGAATGCGTTCAATAATATAGCTATCACACAAATCATTCTTTTCATGATCCACAAGCATAGAAATTTTACTACTCTCCACATAAGTAAGTAGTGGGAGCAAACTCAACAAAATAACTATCATGTGAGGCATAATCCAATTAAAGATTAAGATCAAGATGACAAGTTTCATGGTTATCATTATTCTTTATAGCATACATGTCATCACAGTAATCATCATAGATCGCAACTTTGTTCTCATAATCAATTGGAACCTCTTCCGAAATAGTGGAATCGTCATTAAATAAAGTCACCCTAGGGGCATGCAAGTAGTACTTTGCTGTTTGAATCCTTCTGTGATGTTTGAATAATTTATCCTTGATTGAAATCCTTCTGTGCTGTTTGAATTGGGGTTGCGCGATGGTTAACTCCTACCAACCTTCCCCCTAGGGGCATGTAAGTAGTACTTTGCTTCAAGGGCTAATAAAACTTTCACAATAAGTATATGAATTATTTATGACTAATGTTGAGTCCATGGATTATACGCACCCTCACCCTTCCACCCATTGCTAGCCTCTCTAGTATCGCAACTTTGACCGGTGCATAAAACCCTCCTTATACCTTCCTCAAAACAGCCACCATACCTACCTATGATGGCATTTTGATACGTCCACTTTGCATCATGTTTTACTACTATTATTTATAATGTTTTATGCATAATAATGCTTTTTGGAGTATTTCTAATGCCTTTTCTCTCATAATGTGCAAGGTTTACACAAAGAGGGAGAATGCCAGTAGCTGGAATTCTGGACCTGGAAAAGCTACATCAGAGTTACATATTCTATACATCTCCAAATGAGCTGAAAATTTACGAAGAATTATTTTCCAATATATAAAAAATACTAGAGCAAATAACTACCGAGGAAGCCTACCCGGTGGGCACAACCCACCTGGGCGCGCCAGGTCCCCCCAGGGGCGCCCTGGTGGGTTGTGCCCTCCTCGACCCACCTCTGGTTCCCCTCTTCTGGTATATGAGTCATTTTGACCTAGAAAAAAAATGAGGAGAGGACTTTCGGGACAGAGCGCCGCCGTCTTGAGGCAGAACTTGGGAAGGAGCACTTTTGCCCTCCGACGGAGCGATTCCACCAGGGGAACTTCCCTCCCGGAGGGGGAAATCATCGTCGTCATCATCACCAACAACTCTCCCATCTTGGGGAGGGAAATCTCCATCAACATCTTCAATAGCACCATCTCCTCTCAAACCCTAGTTCATCTCTTGTGTTCAATCTTAGTATTGGAACCTTAGATTGGTGCTTGTTGGTGACTAGTAGTGTTGATTACATCTTGTAGTTGATTACTATATGGTTTATTTGGTGGAAGATTATATGTTCAGATCTATTATGCTATTTAATACCCCTCTGATCTTGAGCATGATTATCATTTGTGAGTAGTTACTTTTGTTCTTGAGGTCACGGGAGAAATCTTGTTGCAGGTAATCATGTGAACTTGATATGTGTTTGATATTTTGATGATATGTATGTTGTTATTCCCTTATTGGTGTCATGTGAACGTCCACTACATGACACTTCACCATATTTGGGCCTAAGGGAATGCATTGTGGAGTAGTATTAGATGATGGGTTGCTAGAGTGACAGAAGCTTAAACCCTACTTTATGCACTACTTCGCAAGGGACCGGTTTGGATCCAAAAGTTTAATGCTATGGTTAGCTTTTATCTTAATACTTTTCTCGTAGTTGCGGATGCTTGCGAGGGGGTTAATCATAAGTAGGAGGTTTGTTCAAGTAAGAACAACACCTAAGCACCGGTCCACCCACATATCAAATTATCAAAGTAGCGAAAACAAATCAAACCAACATGGTGAAAGTGACTAGATGAAATTCCCGTGTACCCTCAAGAACACTTTGCTTATTATAAGAGACCATTTTGGCCTATCCTTTTCCTCAAAAGGATTGGGGCTACCTTGCTGCACTTTATTTATCATTACCATTTTTTGCTCGTTAAAAACTATCTTGCTATCAAACTACTCGTTACTTATAATTTTAGTGCTTACAGAGATTACCTTGCTGAAAACCACTTGTCATTTCCTTCTGCTCCTCGTTGGGTTCGACACTCTTACTTATCGAAAGGACTATGATTGATCCCCTATACTTGTGGGTCATCAAGGATCTTTTCTGGCACCATTGCCAGGGAGTGAAGCGCTCTTGGTAAGTGGAAATTGGTAAGGAAAAACTATTACTACGTGCTGAAATTTATTGTCACTTGTTACTATAGAGAATCATCCTTTGAGGGGTTTGTTTGGGGTATATTCACCTTGAGCGGAGCCATAATTTGTTTCCCCTCAACCTACTGCACTTACTGAGAATATTGGTTACGAAATTCCTTCGGGTATGATAGAACAACTGCTAGCTAATCCTTATGCAGGAGATGGAACTGGACATCCTGATATGCACTTGATATATGTGGATGAAATTTGTGGATTATTTAAGCTTGCAGGTCTGCCCGGAGATGAAGCAAAGAAGAAGGTTTTCCCTTTATCTTTGAACGGAAAAGCATTGGCGTGGTATAGGCTATGTGATGATATTGGATCCTAGAATTGGAATCGGTTGAAATTGGAATTTCACCAAAAAAATTATCCTATGCATCTATTTCATCATTATTGGAATTACATATATAATTTTTGGCCTCGTTAAGGAGAAAATATCGCTCTAGCTCGGGGGAGGCTTAAGTCAATCCGGGTTGAGTCTCTCGGGTTCACCGTCGCAGTGTTTTTGCATAAAAATCCCTTATGTTTTGGGTATTCAACCCGCATTATGTTTTTAAGTGTTACAAACAGAAAAACGTTTCATTTTTGCAGAGAACCCCCTATGGTACTGCTATTGTGCCTGACACACAGGAAAAAACGCATCTGGGCAGACAGAAAACGCACCGGAGGGCTCTCCTCGATGCGCAAGGACGGAGCCGCCGCCGCCACACGCGTTCGCGCGGCCGGTCTTCCTCTCCGGCCATCCGCAGCCCTCTCCTCCTTCACCTTGCTGCATCCATAGTAGGTCCCCGCCACCGGCCCAAAATGATGTCCCGACCGCCGGCTCCTCGGTGCTCTCCACCTCCATGAAGTGTGGATCTCGCCGATGTCCCGAACTCTCCGGCTCGCCCCACCCTAAGGATCCACTACAACCTATAATTTCTCGTGGAGAGCACCTACTAACACCTCCGTGCGGAGACAGGCAGGCCGCCCCTCTTCTCGGACACATTGGAGCGGCGTCTCACGCGTGACGTTGGTGGAGGAGACGACCACCATCAGTGTGGGGAACAGTGGATGTGGAACAACTGTTGTGGTGGTCCTCATATAGCCTTAGTTCCAGGTACAGCAATAACAAGTTTGCTTCCTAATTACCTCTGCTCCTAGCTAGCTAAAATTACAACTGATACATGTATATGTATATCAGCATATGATGTGTCAGGTTAAAAGTCCGGAGAGATTTTGAACTACTGGTGGAGTGGAGATGGTGATTTGTAGTTCCACATTCTGTGCTAATACATCGATGGATTGTCCTGCCATAAGCCAAGTGTGTCTGAAAATATTTTCTCTCTGTACAATTCTCTGTCTCCACTCTTCCTTACGGATCTGAGGTGAAAACAAAGCTGTGGGTAGAGAAAGCAAAGCACAATGATAGGTAGCTTCATGGTATTTATCTTATATCCAAACTGCATTTAGCTTCTAAGAATATGATATAATACATCAGAAAATAGTACAATGTGCAGGCATCTCAAAATTCCACTCCAAATGAATCATGTATTCCACTGAAAAACACCCGCTCCAAATAACTTTACCATGGAATTGTTTGATCTTGCATGTGATGTGTCGGTTCTAATTCTATTGCAACTGAATTTATGCTGAGATCGCGGAAGAATATTGTTCTCACTTATGGTGATTAGATTATGCAAGTAAAATGTTCTTTGCGCGTCAGATTTTCTATGCTGTGATGATAACAGAGTAAATTATAGGTTCCTTGCACGATGGTTGGTCTACATTGATGGAGATGACTATTTGATTAGGGTGTTGTGCTGAGGTAAATGTGATTTCTCTGAATGCAATTCTTTTGCCATTACAAGATGGTTTAGGAAAATATTAGAGTGTGCATATGAACTGTTTACGTGAAAACAATCTTTTTATTAGCAGAATCAAGGTAAAAACAAGATAAAGGGAAATGGGGCTAATAACTTGGTTTCCAATTTTTTAAGACACCGTTCCTTTTTACCTCTCATCAGTGTGTTCACACATTTACAAGGATCTGTTTACATAAGGACACGGACTTGGATTGGTGACAACCTTTGCTCACATATTTACCTGCAATTTGTACAATACACACAACTTGAATCGATTGAATCAGTCAATAGCTAGAGATCTTAATTAGAATCCGAGCAGTTCTGTCAAGGTCTCTAGATCATAGTTCAGTCCGGTGAGGTAAGCTGTAGTGGTATATATATGCTTTCATGCGCTCTTTGTGCTCAACCTTTGTATGCTTGTTCAGGCAATCTTAGTTGACTCACGTGATAGATCATTTCTGTCGTGTGTTTAGGTATGGGACACCTAAATAACAGGCGCCGACAAGAAGTTTCTTGCTTAGTTCCTTTTGTTTGGGATGATACAGATGAGATAGCCAATTAGTTGCTCGCAGGAGGAAACAACCACAATGAGAATCCTCTTATAATATGGCAAGTACTATTCCTACTTGAATGACGAACATCATATCTGTAGTATATCTCTTTGTGCACTGTTGGTTATGTCGTATTAGTTCTATGTTTTTTCCATCTTTTACCAATGGTTGTTTGTGTTAGGAACTGAAATTCGCTAGCTTTCATATTCTGCTTTAGTTTTTAATACTGAAAATGCATGCCCAATTTTACTAAAGACTGGATTTGGTATTTCCTCCTTCTATCTACAAAAATCATGCTTTGTTTCCCCTACAATCAAATTATCTCATGGGTGACTGATATTAATTTTCTAACACAACATTTTCTTGTGATGACACAACTTCAGTTAGTAGGTTTTGCAAAGGTCACCAAGTATCAGTTATCTACCATTTAAATCTCTGACTGTATGAATCCCTACATAAGCCTCCATGTTCTCCATCATTCAACATACATCTCTATATGGTATGCATTAATGGCTGGTGTGGCAATGATGCTGGTCTTACAGATGGTGCCAGAGGCAGAGGGGCGCTGCGCGGCCGTACGAGCTACAACGGCAGACTGACATTCGGGAGAATCCAATTGTAGAGGAGTAGTGCCACGAAAAAGATGAAGACGGCGCGAGGCATGAGTTGTGGGTGTGGTAAGCAGGTAGACAACCCCTTATGCTGAATTTAATTATAGTTGAAAATTATGCTATCATGAATGCCATTATTATTTTATGAATTTAACCACAGTTGCAACTCTTTTATTACCACAACAATTAGTTTTTAAGGGTCCTTCAAATTACTGTAGCTGAAGCTTACTCTAAAGATTAACCAACTATGTTCTCCTTTTTTTGCGAAGAAACTATGTTCTCCTTGAGCCTATAAAAAATATTTTATTCATTTGAAATTATGTGCAGTGTTTATGCAAGCCTATTAGGTTAAACCAACAATGTCACCTACTTATTCCAGCATTCTCTTTATTTGGATACACATTGCTCTGTTTTAATAAATCCCCAGTTGATCTTATGATATCCAAACCCCCTTCAAGGCCACTGAATGCATGAGGGAGAGGTTGTCAATCGGACAGATTTGTCCTTCACTTCATTACTCAGTGCTAACCTCTTTCTCTATTTTTATCTCATTTTTCCATTAGACGTTTTGAAGGATGATAATAATCTATAAACATTGTAGAATGGTCATGCTTCTCTTTGTATTTATACACAAATTTTAAGCTTACAGCTTGATTTACATCTGAATGACTTTGGCTTTAGTGTTTATAGGCTGGTTTCCTGAATTGATCAATATGGTCATTCCAAAATGTTACCATGATTTAATTAATGCAATGTTATTTCTCTAGAAACCCAACCAATGGAATCATCGTAATATTTTATGCGTGCGTTAAAACACTATGGCCACCGGAGAGGGATTCCCCCCTCCAGCAGGGTGCCGGAACGGGTCTAGATTGGTTTTCGGTGGCTACAGAGGCTTCTGGCGGCGGAACTCCCAATCTAGGTTTCTTTTTGGAAGTTTTGGGTTATATAAGAGGTGTTGGAGTCAGGAACAAGGCAGGGGGGCTCCGGGCTGTCCACGAGGCAGGGAGGCGCGCCCAGGGGGGTGGGCGCGCCCCCCACCCTCGTGGGCAGCCCAAGACTCTGCTGGCCCAACTCTCTTACTCAATGGCCTTCTTCTGGTCCAAAAATAAGCTCCGTCAAGTTTTAGGTCAATTGGACTCCGTTTAGTTTTCCTTTTCTGCGATACTCAAAAAGAAGGAAAAAACAGAAACTGGCACTGGGCTCTAGGTTAATAGGTTAGTCCCAAAAATCATATAAATAGCATATAAATGCATATAAAACATCCTAGATGGATAATATAATAGCATGGAACAATCAAAAATTATAGATATGTTGGAGACGTATCAAGCATCCCCAAGCTTAATTCCTGCTCGTCCTCGAGTAGGTAAATGATAAAACATAATTTTTGATGTGGAATGCTACCTAACATAATTATCAATGTAATTTTCTTTGTTGTGGCAAGAATATTCAGATCCATAAGATTCAAGACAAAAGTTTAATATTGACATAAAAATAATAATACTTCAAGCATACTAACCAAGCAATTATGTCTTATCAAAATAACATAGCCAAAGAAAGCTTATCCCTACAAAATCATATAGTTTGGCCATGCTTCATTTTCATCACACAAAATGCTCCCATCATGCACAACCCCGATGACAAGCCGAGCAATTGGTTCATACTTTTTAACGCGCTTCAGATTTTTCAACCCTCACGCGATACATGAGCGCAAGCCATGGATATAGCACTATGGGTGGAATAGAGTATGATGATAGGGGTTATGTGAGAAGACAAAAAGGAAGAAAGTCTCACATTGACGCGGCTAATCAACGGGCTATGGGGATGCCCATCAATTGATGTCAATGCGAGGAGTAGGGATTGCCACGCAACGGATGCACTAGAGCTATAAATATATGAAAGCTCATCAAAAGAAACTAAGTGGGTGTGCATCCAAGTTGCTTGCTCACGAAGACCTTGGGAATTTTGAGGAAGCCCATCATTGGAATATACAAGCCAAGTTCTATAATGAAAAATTCCCACTAGTATATGAAAGTGACAACATAAGAGACTCTCTATCATGAAGATCATGGTGCTACTTTAAAGCACAATTGTGTAAAAAGGATAGTAACACTGTCCCTTCTCTCTTTTTCTCTCATTTTTTTATTTTTTTTATTTGGGCCTTCTCTCTTTTTCTTTTTCTTTTCTTTTGGCCTCTTTTGCTTCTCCTTTTTTTTCTCCCGGAGTCTCATCCTGACTTGTGGGGGAATCATAGTCTCCATCATCCTTTCCTCACATGGGACAATGCTCTAATAATGATGATCATCACACTTTTATTTACTTACAACTCAAGAATTACAACTCAATACTTAGAAAAAAATATGACCATATGTGAATGCCTCCTGCGGTGTACCGGGATATGCAATGAATCAAGAGTGACATGTATGAAAAAAATAGCATGGTGGCTTTGCCACAAATACGATGTCAAATACATGATCATGCAAGGCAATATGACAATGATGATGCATGTCATAATAAACGGAACGGTGGAAAGTTGCATGGCAATATATCCCGGAATGTCTATGGAAATGCCATAATAGGTAGGTATGGTGGCTGTTTTGAGGAAGATATAAGGAGGTTTATGTGTGATAGAGTGTATCGTATCACGAGGTTTGGATGCATCAGAGAATTTTGCACCAACTCTCAAGGCGAGAGAGGGCAATGCACGATACTGAAGAGGCTAGCAATGATGGAAGGGTGAGAGTGCGTAATATCCATGGACTCACATTAGTCATAAAGAACTCATATACTTATTGCAAAAGTTTATTAGCCCTCGAAGAAAAGTACTACTATGCATGCCCCTAGGGGGATAGATTGGTAGGAAAAGACCATCGCTCATCCCCGACCGCCACTCATAAGGAAAGCAATCAAAGAACACCCCATGCTTCAAATTTGTCACACAACGTTTACCATACGTGCATGCTGCGGGACTTGCCAACCTCAACACAAGTATATCTCAATTTCACAATTACTCAACTAGCACAACTCTAATATTACCACCTTTATATCTCAAAACAATTACCAAGTATCAAACTTCTCATAGTATTCAATTCACTTTATATGAAAGCTTTTATTATACCCATCTTGAATGCCTATCATATTAGGACTAATTTTATAGCCAAAGCAAATTACCATGCTATTCTAAAGGACTCTCAAAATAATATAAGTGAAGCATGAGAGTTCATCTATTCCTATAAAATAAAACCACCACTGTGCTCTAGAAAGATATAAGTGAAGCACTAGAGCAAATGATAAACTACTCCAAAAGATATAAGTGAAGATCAATGAGTAGTCGAATAATTATGCAACTATGTGAAGACTCTCTAACATTTAAGAATTTCAGATCTTGGGATATTATTCAAACATAAAGCAAAACTAAATAAAATAAAATGACGCCCCAAGCAAAACACATATCATGTGGTGAATAAAAATATAGCTCCAAGTAAAGTTACCGATGAACGAAGATAAAAGAGGGGATGCCTTCCAGGGCATCCCCAAGCTTAGGCTCTTGGTTGTCCTGAATATTACCTTGGGGTGCCTTGGGCATCCCCAATCTTAGGCTCTCGCCACTCCTTATTCCATAGTCCATTGAATCTTTACCCAAAACTTGAAAACTTCACAACACAAAACTTAATAGAAAACTTGTAAGCTCCGTTAGTATAAGAAAATAAATCACCACTTAGGTACTGTTGTGAACTCATTCTTAATTCATATTGGTGTAATATCTATTGTATTCCAACTTATCTATGGTTCATAATGTCGTGGAATTGTCACGGCAGATGTCCTAGTGTGAGGACTTAGTCGTGAGGCCAACACATCTTTGTAGTAGCTTGAGAGGGGTTGAGCGGAATCAAGAAACGCAACACAAGACAAGGATTTAGACAGCTTCGGGCCTCGGGAAACATCATCCGGTAATAGCCCTACATGCTGTTTGTGGCTAGATCTCATTATGCTCATGAGAGAGTCGCCGCATAAGCCGGCTCCCCTTTTGTGTCTAGCCCTAGATATTGTTTTCTGTTGCTTGTCCCTCTTGGGGTGCCCTGCCCCTCCTTATATATGTTGAAGGGATGGGTTACATGACTAGTCCTAGTAGGATTAGGATTACTCTATTACAAGTGGAGTCCTAGTCTTGCTTCCGTTTGTAAGAGAATATTCCTTATGATTTCCTCTTAAGCCGGCCCACCATTAACATGAACCGGCCTTCTGGGCCTTGGGCCTTGTCATCCATCTGACCCGCCCGCCGGGTCACCAGTGAGTCATAATGTTCAGGCGGGTTGCTTGTAAACTGCCAGGGCTGGTCGCTAATGAATCGCCAAGTGTCAGCTGGGTCTCAAGTAAACCGCCAAGTCGCCCGGGTCATATTTCCGGCCGGGTCATACCGCCGGGTATATCCCCGACATTAGCCCCCAGTTTAATTTGGATTTATTCATGTTAAACTGATCTGCAATATAAACACAAGAACAAATTTGGCAGGTTGTGCTTCGGGTTAATATTCTTGTAAGCCGGCACCTGATCATCCTTAAGTCCTTATCATTTCCTCCTTTCTAGAAAATCCGGGTCAATAGGTCAGCTTCATAATCAACTTGCTTGTAGAAGAAATATTGTAATTAAAGAATCCATTTGAGTCGGTCTTCAATGCTCTGAGTTGATAAAAATATTGGTCTTCAGATATTCAACTGATATTTAGCCGGCTTGGAAATGTAGAACTTGCCGAGCTATGATCTCAAAAAATCACTAGGTTATAAAACTGATGATTCTGGGTTATGACCGTTATAAACTCCTGTTTATGATTGTTGCAAACACCGGGTCAATCTAGTTTACTCAAAAAATGATAATTTGAAGATTTTTCTCCCTTATATCCATATTACCTGTAGCCCCCAAGTCTTGAGCAGAACAAAGTGATGGCTTAAGATTTGCTTCAATATAAATACTGTCACTTTTGAAGAAATCCATGTTGTTCATCTCAGTCACTAGT
The DNA here is from genome assembly GCF_003073215.2 of Triticum urartu. Lineage (NCBI taxonomy): Eukaryota > Viridiplantae > Streptophyta > Magnoliopsida > Poales > Poaceae > Triticum > Triticum urartu. The sequence continues at coordinate 51,779,034 of NC_053025.1, read as the reverse complement.
AAAAACTGAATACTCCATATTATGTAGCCCCCAAGTGCCGGTTTGTCATGCTTGCAGCAACCTGGGACTTGTAATTGCCTGATGCTCAAAAAACTTCAACCAGTGTAGCCCCCAAGGGCCGGGTCGTTATACAATAATGAGCAGTGACTTTATAAATATGATCATGTAGATTTGAACATCAGGCCGGCTCAGTAAGATAATATTGAGCTGGGACTTTATATATACTTTATTGAAAATAACCTCATATGATGTAACCCCCATCATGGGGCTTGAACCCACGTCCACAAGGTTAAGAGCTATGTGCTTTACCAACTGAGTAGCAGACCTTTCAATATAATGGATTAAGATTTGTGTACCTTGAATTGTTGACAGGAGCAATTGGTAGCCCCCAAGTGCCGGCTCATTATGATGTGATGAGTCGGGTCTTCAATAAGGTGAGCAAAAAATGACTTTACATTAGCCCCCAAGTGCCATGGTGCATGCTGGCAGTGACATGGGACTTGCATATTTTGACGTAATCTCAACTTGAATAATGTTGCCCCCAAGTGCCGGGTCGTAAGCCTCCAGTGACTCGGGACTATTCCTTTCATTGTAGAATAAATTATATCCATTGCGCTGAAGCGACTTTGAAAACCTCAATCATAATATTGGTTATTGATAACCATAAAAAATACAGCCATGTTGGCTACTAAAGATTTGAATAATATAACCCAGTTTGAAAAACCGGTTCCTGTGATATTGAATCGTACTGTCGGTTTAGGATACCTGTGCAGTAAGGGTGATAACCCGATCTTTAGAAGCCAAAAACTTCCAAATGTTTATGGTTGTCATATATGGCGACTTCTCATCCAAAGTCAAGCCGGGTTAATCGAAACCACATTTATGCTTCAGATATGAACAAAAAGTCTCAAGACAAACCCAAAAGACTGTTTTCAAAAAACTTAAGCAAAATAGAAAGAAGAATTTGAGGCTTCTGATTCGAATACAATCAGTAAACCGGACCAAAGGGGTTAAGCTAGGATTCGAATACGATCATGTAGCCCCCAGTGGCTTTGGCGTTGCGCCGATCAAGAGGGTACCGACAGCTATGTTCTCTTTGGTTCGAATACGACCTATGTTTGAACAGGAAGCCCCCAAATGACCTTGAGAGGTTTTTAACGACCCTGATTCGAATACGATCCAAGTCGGACCCAAAAGGGGTTAAGCTATGATTCGAATATGATCAAGAAGACCCCTAGTGAGTTTGGCATTGCGCCGATCAAGAGGGTACCGACAACTATGTTCTCTTTGGTTCGAATACGACCTATGTTTGATCAGGAAGCCCCCAAATGACCTGTAAATGTGTCTATGAGCCGGATCAAAGGGTAATCATAGCTTAGCTCAATAAGCCAGAAGCCCCCAAGTGATATATTTCTGAGCTGTGCTCGCCAGGTGCCTATGTTTGAATTGTGCTGTGCAACAAACTCTCTTTGGTCCCTGTAATTTTTTCTGAAAACTCGAACTTGCGAGAGATGAATTATTTTTAAACCGGAATTTCAAACCGGATATTTAGAGCTTCAAAGCTTTGTGGGAGACAGGTTTACCTTGAGCCGGATTGTAAACCGAAGCATCAGTGTGAGCCGGAAATTTTCTGACGGCCTTTAAATTTTTACCAATATGGCGGTAGCCTCCGGGATCGGGTTATCTTCCCTCCAATGACCTGGGGTCTTGAATCTCATGATATTTGCTAAGTCATGTCATCATAGCCCCCGAGTCTTAAGACTACTCGAGGAGTTGTCTTGAGATTCTCCATTTACCGTGATATAAACCGGTATGAGTCACTCAACAGCTCAGTGTTATAATAATCCCTTTTGCAGTAGACAACTTGTCATGCATTGAAAAACTTGCAAGCCGGAGTAATTGCTCTTTTTTTAAAGAAAGCAATATGTAATATAAAAAATATACTGAATGGATTTCACCTGATACATCAAGCCAATAACCATCGGCCGCGGAGTTGATGATCCCGACGGTGAAGTTGAAATCAATCGTGGGCGAGTCGGCTGCGGGAGCACACAGATGAGCCGGCCGCGACATTATAAGTCGGTGCGGACGGACGAGTCAATCGCAGGCGCGGTCCCAGCGAGTTGATGTAGATCAAGCCGCAGGTGCGGACGGATATAAACCGAACAGCGGGACGGCGACTTGCACTTGTATCCGTCGAGCATCATGGCACGGACAAGCACTAGTGCAAAAGTGATATTGACACGCCCCCCTTATGCGACACCTTTTTTAATGAATAATGGCCCTGCATAAACAATATTGCCAGCAAAGTACTTATTCTTTAAAAGAAAAAGTTAGTATGCACTATTTAAAGTAGTCTGGACCGATGTCACCTGATTTGTTCGGACGACGGATAATCCGTTCAACGCGGCGGCTCAGGCAGACCGGCGACTCAATATAGCCCCGACGGTTCAGACAGACCGGTAACTCAACGTGGCAGGGGTGGCTTAGGCTCAACGCGGTGTGTCTGTGGCCGGTTCCATTGAGCGGCACGGCACAAACAAATGTCAGTGTTGTCATGTGCTCCATATCCATTATATAATACCATTTTGGAGTGAATAATTGCCTTGATGGAATAGCACTGTTGCAGCATGATCTTGCCGTGGCCAGTCAAACCATTTTCTTTGGTCTTCGTTTGCTTTTGGTAGCAGATGATTGATAGCTCCTCACGGGTGTAGTTAATACTGCAAACCTTTGATCCATGTGGCGGAGCATAGGCGGAGGCGACGACGAGGTTGAGCCAGCAAAGATGCGACACGGCAGCTGCCGAGGGCGGCTCGACGAGGGCTCGAAGGCGGCACAAGCCGCAGAAGCTCAGGGATGAGGCGGCAGGCCCGTAAGGCGGGCCGGAGAAACACGGCTGTGGCCGGGTCAACGCGGCCACGCAGAGGCGGCAAGACGCGCCGGCAGCTGCGTCGCAAGATGCTAATGGTGTGCAATGAATATAGAGTAGTGTGCCGGTTTGATCTTTTGTCCTTTGTACCTGCCACTTCTTTTCCTCCTTTTTATATTCATAGATACGTACTCCTTGTATGACTTCATAGGTGCTACTTGGACTTGGATGACTAGCACGCCTCACATGATGAACCATAGTCACTCGAATTTGATTTCCACGTAGCACACTAGCAATTGACTCCTTGCCTTTTCTTTAGATCCATATTCGAGTTAAAGTAGTATTCATCTTGATTGAGCTGTTATACCCGTCCGAGTCTACCTTGGTCTGAAACAATTACCAACTCTTTTTCTTCAGTAGTATTTTCCTTGACACGTCTGGAAGTCTATTCAAAACTGCGGCAATTTTTGGTCAGAGAAGACCCTGATCGATTTGTCCGCTTGAGCATCGCAGGATCAATGCCTTTTTTTATTGTCTCCGTGTACAGACTGATGTTTGACCTCCCCACCATGAGTCGATTTTGTCATGGAGCGGTAGTTGTTGGCCGTGCAAACACACGAAGTTGATTTGGCTATATTTTTCTGATTGAACGCAGTGTTGCCTGGCTTTCTGCAGGCTTTGTAGAACATGACGATGCCTATATGTAACAGTTGATGTAGATCCTTCAAAACCGATTCTTCTTCCTCTAGAAAATCGCGAACTTCTCGATCCCTTGGAGATATCCCTTTAAGAACTCAACACCACCGTGCGCAGGCTCCACGGTGGGCGCCAACTGTCGTGGAATTGTCACGGCAGATGTCCTAGTGTGAGGACTTAGTTGTGAGGCCAACGCATCTTTGTAGTAGTTTGAGAGGAGTTGAGCGGAATCGAGAAACGCAACACAAGACAAGGATTTAGACAACTTCGGGCCCTGTTGGGGATATGACTACCAGGTATGACCCGTCCAGGAGGGGCTGGGTCAATCACAATGGCGGGTTACTTAAAAGGAAGCCCAGAGAGTATACAAGGTGACGGTTTATGATAAGGCTTGTAGTAGGCCCAAGCCCAGAGGCGGCTTAAGGCTGTAAGTATAAACCGCCATGTATGAATAAGACTTGTAAAGTAAGGCGTGTAAGAGTTGTCACCGAGCCGGACACGTTGTATGAGCCGGCCGGGACTCTATAGGCCGCAGGGCGTCAACCCGTGTATATAAGGGGACGACCCGACGGCGGCTTAGGGCAAAAAAAAAACAATAGATCGAGAGCCAAGCTAGCATATTTCGCTCCTTGGTCATCGAAACCTAGCAATACCACATCAACTGGACTAGGCTTTACCTTCACCGCAAGGGCCCGAACCAGTATAAACCTCTCGTGTCCTTTGTCCCGATTAACCCCTTTAAGCTTCCTAGTTGCGATGGCTCCACGACTAAGTCCTTTCACTAGGACATCTGCCGTGAAAATTCCACGATAGTTGGCACCCATCGTGGGGCCAGCGCACGGTGGATTTGAGTTCTTGAAGGGCAGTTTCGAAGGGCTCAAGGGATACGCTGTGGGCCGGATGACCAAGAGTCGTCGCGGCAAGCTCTACATCAATGACGCAGGCTGGGGCCCCGACGCCGGCTCAATTGAGTACGGGTACCGGGTCCCCTTTGGCGGAATCCACGTCTTCATCGGCCGGATCGGTGAGCCGGGCCCTGAGCCGGACATCTGCACCGACCTCATCGAGACGGCTCAGCGTGCGAGACCCGCCCGGACTCAGCCTCATTATATCAACTACAAGATGGCGGGCTTGGGGGTTGTTCCGATGGCAGCAGTATTCCGGGACTCTTTGAGCCGCCCCGAATCCGGCGAGAGCGTGGTATTCATCTCTCACTTCCTCCGAGGGCTAGGCCTCGCTCTGGATCCCTTTGTTAGGGGGCTCATGTTCTATTATGGGCTGGATTTCCATGACCTGGCCCCGGATTCCCTCCTTCACATCTTGTCGTTCATCGTCGTGTGTGAGGCCTTCCTCCACATTACCCCCACTTCGGCCTGTGGCTCAAGACTTTCAATGGGAAGCCGAAGATGATCGAGGGGCGACACACAGAGTGCGGAGGTGCCGTAATAAGCAAAGGCACCGATGTTCCATGGCCAAAAGGTTCCTTCCCGGAGGTGTCCAGTTTATGGCAACGGGAGTGGTTTTATATCACAGCTCCCCAGAGTACCAAGTGGGTGGCCGCCCCTGCCTTTCGCTCACATCCCCCACCACAACCGACGTCATGGATCAACAAGGGGCTGGACTGGGGGCCAGTAAATGATGTGCCGATATTACAGAGTCGCATCCGAGATCTCCTTGAGAGAGATGTTAGCCTGGTCACGGTAATGCAAGTCATGCTAGTTCGTCGAGTCCCGCCTTGCAAACATCGACCCCTCTGTATGTGGGAATTCAACCCGGAAGGACCGTGAACTATTCAACACTTCCTCGACATGACGCTCGAAGAGATGTACAAATTGTTCTTCGGACCACAAATAAAGTGTCCGGACACCACCGAGGATGCGGGTCTGAGCTGTAATCGCCCAGATACCCAAGTAAGTAATCCCGTGGCCGAACACGCTGTCTTTTTATTTATCATAACATCATTCTGAAAAGTCGCTCCTTGACCAGGACTGGGTAACTAAGGCGAAGATGATCAGGTGTTCGGCCCCCCTTCCCGAAGGCTCGGCCGATCCAGTACTAGCCAGAATGCTCGAGCCGGCGCCTTATCAGGCGCCCTCGGCGGAAGATAAAGGGGGGAATAAAGTGGCTGAAAAGAAGCCTCACTTATTATTCATCCAAACTGGGGGAATTAGCGCCTCCGCGAAGGAGGATAACCAGGGAGAAGAACCTGAAATTCCCTCTCCCCAAGGAAGGAAGAGGACCACCTATGAAGACCCGGAAACAAAGGTTTCCAAACGGGGGAAGAAATCTTCGCCAGAGGGTCCTGCCTCGGAGGGTACTCTTGTCGCACAGTGCCCACAAGGGGATCAGTCCCTCTACCGAGCTGTAAGTAAACAAAAAGTACTTAATAGTAAAAATATCCTACATTACTTCTGAAGACAATAACTGAAGCATGTATCTTGTAGTTCGGATCGTAGCCCTTCTCGACAGAGTTCGTCTTCGGGGGATCTTCTTCCGGAGATGATGGAGAGCGAAACACCTCCCCATGCCACCCTGCCTCATGAGGCGGGCGACCCTGAAGTGTCGTCGTGGAGGGTTTCTCCTGATCCGCCAAGGCCAGAGGGTAATCCTTCGGCCAACCGAAGTCCTCAGTATTCAGCTCCTAAAGAGAGCAACAGAAAGAGTCCGGAACCGTCCGGTGTGCAATCGGACGCACTGAAAGATTTTCTGGAGCAAGCGGCCATCTCAGAAGTGCATCGTACACTAATGGGTACGGTGATTGAGAGGATTTCATCCGCCGAAAGTGGGTTGCATGAAGCTTTTATGAGTCTGCTGAAAGGCTTTGAGGTACGTGAAATAGTGTATGTTTTTGACAGTACCGCACACGTTAGGTGTGCCCTATGCAGATAGTAGCCCCTGAGACTCTAGTTGCCGTCGAGAACGGCAACAAACATAGGATCATAGTCCCAGGTAATAATCAGGCCGCCTTTATGTGTAGGTGGCTGAAGGTCCAATGGCTAGCCGAACTGGTGAGTTTGCCGAGCTGAAGCGGCAACTTGATGCGGCAGATGCCAACATCGTGCTTGTGAACAAGCGGCTCGACGAGGCATAGGGTATGTGATTTCTCCGGTGATCAACACATAGTAAGAGGAGCATGATGCTAGTATCTTTAATATGTTGTGACTGCAGATGGAGCTGCCTCCGTGGAGACCCTTCGGGCGGAACTTGCCCGACCCAAGGAACAAGCCAGGAATAGTGATGCGGCCGCTCTAAAGGCAGTCGAAGAGCTGAGGGCCGAACAGGCTGCGCATTGCCAAAGCAAGGAAAAAATAGCCAATATGGCCGTTTAGTTGAAAGATGCCGCCGACCGTTACCAACTTCTTGAAAAAGAAAATCGGGCAAAGGCGGCGGACCTAGAGAAGGCCATGGTAGCAGCCAAGGAAGCCCGCTCTAAAATCAGAGCGGCAAAGGAGGAGCTGCGTCAAGCTGGAGATATCGCGGCTGGGAAGCCCTTTTTGTTGCGGACGAAGTTTGGAGATCCGAAGTATGCCCCTCTTGATGAACTATGGAGTTCTGCAGACGCATACGTGGATTTGGCAGCCAGTGCTGCTGATGCGGCCGAGTACTTCAAGGATCAAAAAGATCGTGAAGTGGAAAGGCTATTCTGGTCACAGTTCCATGTTCCAGTGCGTCCGTTGCTATTGAATGAGCAAATGGCTGAGTGGGCCGAGCTCCATAGGTTGTCCGGCCTTGCCATGAGGTCTGTTCTGGATCATCTGTGGCCGGAAGGGCCAAGGCCGAATAGTTATTTTAGTTTAGTGCAACAGTTCCTTGGTGCTATGCCGCACATTGACGCTATGAAGAGGTCGACGTGCATAGAGGGTGCGCGTATGGCACTTGCCCATGTCAAGACATACTGGGCAGAGATGGAGGCCACCGCTATTGCAACCCAGAGTTCGGCCGTAGGCCGAGTATCTGCCGAGCACTACTTTGAAGAAGTCCTTGAAGGCGCTTGTTCAATAGAGGCTCAGTGCTCCAATAATATTATGTTCTAGTGACATGTATTCCCATTGTAAAAACAATGTTTTATTGAATTATAAAGGTTGCGTTTATACTTTTGCCTGAAAGTATTATTGATAACCCACAAGTATAGGGGATCGCAACAGTTTTCGAGGGTAGAGTATTCAACCCAAATTTATTGATTCGACACAAGGGGAGCCAAAGAATATTCTCAAGTATTAGCAGATGAGTTGTCAATTCAACCACACCTGGAAACTTAATATCTGCAGCAAAGTGTTTAGTAGCAAAGTAATATGATAGTAGTGGTAATGGTAGCAAAAGGTAACAGTAGTAAAAGTAGTGTTTTTGGTATTTTGTAGTGATGATAGCAATAGCAACGGAAAAATAAATAAGCGAAGAACAATATATGGAAAGCTCGTAGGCAATGGATCAGTGATGGAAAATTATGCCGGATGCGGTTCATCATGTAACAGTCATAACCTAGGGTGACACAGAACTAGCTCCAGTTCATTGATATAATGTAGGCATGTATTCCGAATATAGTCATACATGCTTATGGAAAAGAACTTGCATGACATCTTTTGTCCTACCCTCCCGTGGCAGCGGGGTCCTTACGGAAACTAAGGGATATTAAGGCCTCCTTTTAATAGAGAACTGGAACAAAGCATTAACACATAGTGAATACATGAACTCCTCAAACTACGGTCATCACCGGTAAGTATCCCGATTATTGTCACTTCGGGGTTAACGGATCATAACACATAATAGGTGACTATAGACTTGCAAGATAGGATCAAGAACACTCATATATTGATGAAAACATAATAGGTTCAGATCTGAAATCATGGCACTCGGGCCCTAGTGACAAGCATTAAGCATAGCAAAGTCATAGCAACATCAATCTCAGAACATAATGGATACTAGGGATCAAACCCTAACAAAACTAACTCGATTACATGATAGATCCCATCCAACCCATCACCGTCCAGCAAGCCTACAATGGAATTACTCATGCACGGCGGTGAGCATCATGAGATTGGTGATGGAGGATGGTTGATGATGACGATGGCGACGGATTCCCCTCTCCGGAGCCCCGAACGGACTCCAGATCAGCCCTCCCGAGAGATTTTAGGGCTTGGCGGCGGCTCCGTATCGTAAAACACGATGAATTCTTCTCTCTGGTTTTTTCTCCCTGAAACACAATATATGGAGTTGGAGTTGGAGTCGGAGAGGCATCAGGGGGGCCATGAGGTAGGGGGCGCGCCCTAGGGGGGCAGGCGCGCCCCCCACCCTCGTGGACAGGTGGTGGGCCCCTTGGCCTTCATCTTTTGCAGGTATTTTTCATATTTTCTAAAAAGTTGCTCCATGAAGTTTCAGGTCATTCCGAGAACGTTTGTTTCTGCACATAAATAACACCATGGTAATTCTGCTGAAAACAGCTTCAGTCCGGGTTAGTTCCATTCAAAGCATGCAAGTTAGAGTCCAAAACAAGGGCAAAAGTTTTTGGAAAATTAGATACGACGGAGACGTATCAACTCCCCGAAGCTTAAACATTTGCTTGTCCTCAAGCAATTCAGTTGACAAACTGATAGTGATAAAGAATTTTTTTTAAAAACTCTGTTTGCTCCTGTTGTTGTAAATATGTAAAGCCAGCATTCAAGTTTTCAGCAAAGATTATAGCTAACCACATTCACAATAACGCTTAGGTCTCAAGTTTACTCATATCAATAGCATAATCAACTAGCGAGCAATAATAATAAATCTCGGATGACAACACTTTCTCAAAACAATCATAATATGATATAACAAGATGGTATCTCGCTAGCCCTTTCTGAGACCGCAAAACATAAATGCAGAGCACCTTTAAAGATCAAGGACTAACTAGACATTGTAATTCATGGTAAAAGAGATCCAGTCAAGTCATACTCAAGGTAAACTAACAATAATGAATGCAAATGACAGCGGTGCTCTCCAACTGGTTCTTTTTAATAAGAGGATGATCACTCAACATAAAAGTAAATAGATCGGACCTTCGCAGAGGGAAGCAGGGATTTGTAGAGGTGCCAGAGCTCGGTTTTGAAATAGAGGTGAATAATATTTGGAGCGGTATACTTTGATTGTCAACATAACAACCAAGAGATGGCAATATCTTCCGTGCTACACACATTATAGGTGGTTCCCAGACAGAATGGTAAAGTTTATACTCCCCCTTCCACCAACAAGCATCAATCCATGGCTTGCTCGAAACAACGAGTGCCTCCAACTAACAAGAGTCCCAGGGGGAGTTTTGCTTGCAATTATTTTGATTTAGTTTACATAAAGCATGGGACTTTGCATCCTGATGACCAGCCATTTATCTCGTGAGTGAGGAGCGGAGTCCACTCCTCTTGAGAATAACTCGCCTAACATGGAAGATACAGACAGCCCTAGTTGATACATGAGCTATTCGAGCATACAAAACATGATATTTATTTGAAGGTTTATAGTTTGGCACATACAAATTTACTTGGAATGGCAGGTAGATACCGTATATAGGTAGGTATGGTGGACTCATATGGAATAACTTTGGGGTTTATGGAGTTTGGATGCACAAGCAGTATTCCCGCTTAGTACAGTTGAAGGCTAGCAAAAGACTGGGAAGCGACCAGCTAGAGAGCGACAACAGTCATGAATATGCATTAAAATTAATCAACACCGAATGCAAGCATGAGTAGGATATAATCCACCATGAACATAAATATCGTGAAGGCTATGTTGACTTTGTTTCAACTACATGCGTGAACATGCGCCAAGTCAAGTCAATTAAATCATTCAGAGGAGGATACCACCCTATCATACCACATTACAACCATTTTAATAGCATGTTGGCATGCAAGGTAAACCATTATAAGCTCCTAGCTAATCAAGCATGGCACAAGAAACTATGATCTCTAGTTGTCATTGCAAACATGTTTATTCATAATAGGCTGAATCAGGAACGATGAACTAATCATATTTACAAAAAAAAAGAGGTCGAGTTCATACCAGCTTTTCTCATCTCAGCCAGTCCATCATATATCATCATAATTGCCTTTCACTTGCACGACCGAACGGTGTGAATAATAATAATAGTGCACGTGCATTGGACTAAGTTGGAATCTGCAAGCATTCAATAAACAGGAGAAGACAAGGCAATATGGGCTCTTTTGTCAGATCAACAATAATGCATATAAGAGCCACTTTATAAATTTAATTATGGTCTTTGAAAGTGCGTTATATCGACTAGAGGGGGGGGGGGTGAATAGGCGATTTTTATGAAAGTCTTCAGAACATAGAAGTTTTGAAGACAAACGATAAAATTAAACCTATTACCATGCAGCGGAAGGTAGACTACACTAGGCAAACCATAGTCAAGTATTCAATGAAGTGAAAGCACAAAGACTAATAACAGCTAGGTAGTAAGGATCAGGTAGGAAGATATTGTGAAGCCAAACAGAACACGCAGTCACTCAGTGAAGACAAATGATAGTGCAAACATATAATGACTTCACAAGGAGTAACAGTAAGTAAAGGGAAGTGAAGATGAAACCAGTGACTCGTTGAAGACAATGATTTGTTGGACCAGTTCCAGTTGCTGTGACAACTGTACGTCTGGTTGGAGCGGCTAGGTATTTAAACCTTAGGACACACAGTCCCGGACACCCAGTCCTGAACACGCCAGCTCAGGACACCCAGTCCTCACCGTATTCTCCTTGAGCTAAGGTCACATAGACCTCGCCCAATCACTCTGGTAAGTCTTCAAGGTAGACTCCCAAACCTTCACAGACTTCGTTCACCGGCAATCCACAATGTCTCTTGGATGCTCAGAACGCGACGCCTAACCGGCTGGAGGATGCACAGTCCTCAAGTGTAATAAGTCTTCAGATCACACAGACAAGAAGACTTAAGTGATGCCCAATTCTCTCTGGCTCTGGTGGTTAGGGCTTTATCCTCGCAAGGAATTCTCTCTCAAAGGCTTCAAGGTGGGTTGCTCTCAAACGACAAAAGTCGTACTTTCAATCTGAGCAGCCAACCGTTTATGGTTGTAGGGGGTGGGCTATTTATAGCCACTTGGCAACCCGACCTGATTTGTCCGAAATGACCCTGGGTCACTAAGGAACTGACACGTGTTCCAACGGTCAGATTTCAAACTCACACGGCAACTTTACTTGGGCTACAAGCAAAGCTGACTTGTCCGACTCTGGACAAGATTCGCTCTCATAGTCTTCACTCGAAGACATAGGTTTTTGGTTTAGGCATCACTTCAGTCATTCTGACTGGTTCTCTTGGACCCCACTTAACAGTACGGTGGTTCCTATGACTCAACACAAAAGAAAAAGAACTACGAAAGATCTAAGTCTTCGAGCTCCATAGGCTTCATATAGTGTCTTCTCTTGTCATAGTCTTCAATGTGAATATCTTCATATACCACCTTTGACTTCAATGTCTTCATACATTTTTAGGGGTCATCTCTGGTAGTAAAACCGAATCAATGAGGGACTTCTACCTGTGTTATCCTGCAATTCTCACAAACACATTAGTCCCTCAACTAGGTTTGTCGTCAATACTCCAAAACCAACTAGGGGTGGCACTAGATGCACTTACAATCTCCCCCTTTTTGGTGATTGATGACAAACTAGTTGAAGTTTTCAACGGGGAATATAATCTGTGAAATTGTAAAGGATAAGGAATTGTCTTCATAAGTTGCAAGGGCTCCCCCTGAAGATGTGCATATAAGTTAATTTGCTTTTGGAATGCAAATGCACATGGCAGGTGGTACTTGTGGAGATCCACTTCAACTTATGATGACAATCCACTATGCATGTGAAAGTATATGAAGATAATGCCATGCATAATGGAAAATGGACGTCTGCAGAATGAGCTAAGTGCGGAATTTATCGTCGCACATGCGGAATTTATCTTCGCAAAACAAGGTGGCAAATAAGTAGCAGACGACCATCTAGTTTAAGTGTTACAACTCATAAGAACCAAATGTAGCAAAAAACGAGAGTTTTAAGCACGAAGCAAAATATGAGGCACCCTCCCATATGGACCCGCTTGAACGACTATCAATCTCATATGCTTCTCCCCCTTTTGTCAGTAATGAACAAAAAGGTTTGAAGACATAGAGCCTCTACTCGTTCCCATGAGGAGTAGGTGAAGTAGCAGGGTTGTTGGTGTTGTTTGGCGGTGCAGAAGAGCTTGGAGGTGCTGAAGGAGGTGGCGGTGAAGTAGCATCATCTTCTTCCTCAATAATTCTGGCAGTCACTGTGGCAGCAGAGGAAGAGAACTCAGAGTCTTCAAGGGATGGAGTTCCTAGCAGCACAGCCCTTCGAGGAGGTGTGGAGTCAAACTTGAATCTCTCAGTGAAGCCATCCTCTTGAAGATCAGCTTCAGAACACATCATCGTGAGCCCTTTCCATGTGCGGCGACAGGTTTCATGGGCAACGAAAGCATTCTTGGTGGCAAGATTTCGAGTGCGATTAACATCCACCAAGAGGCTTTTCATCTAACGCTTCAGCCAGTCATGATGCCTATCCTATTTCTGATGTAGAGCCACAAGAAGCTCTCGGTCGTTGAGAACACGAGTGCGCTTCTTGGGTCTTGGAGCAGTGGCACTGTCAGTGGCTTTAGTGGAAGCAGGGTGTGGTGCACGTGTAGTGCCAGCCAAAGGATACACCCGAGAAACTGCTTCAACTCCTTCAACGTTCTGAGTAAAACTCTGATGTTCTGCATTCTGAAGACTTAGAGGTTGCTTGGCAGGTTCAGAATATATGGCTTCAGTAGAAATGTCCACGTCAGGCAAGAAGATCCGATGGTTGTGGGCTGAGGGCTGATACGAGATGGCGGAGTGTAGCCGCATGACCCAAGGGGCATAGAACTTCAAACCAAACAGATCAATGCCTGATGCAGCAAGTTGGCGTATGAAGAAGTCCTGTGCATTGAAGCATTTGCCATGAAGTATATAGAAGACCAAAGTCTTCATTGCACCCTGAAGCTTGGCATTTGGAGAGTGCCCTTTGATAGGCCAGAGAGTTCGCCTGATGATGTGATAGATGGTTCTTGGCAGGTACTCAAGGTCTTCAACGAAGAACTCTGTGGGATAAGCAGCATCTTGGGGCAATGGCTTCATCATGCTGAGCATCTGACTCATATCAGGTTCTGGCCGCTGAAAGATGCTCTCAATAGCTTCAGCATGCAGCTGACAGCCTTGCTCGAAGAGATCGCCAGGAGTGGGCAAGCCAGTGAGCTCAATGATGTCAAATGCATTGGCTTCATGATGAACGTTGCCAGTCGTCCACTCCAGGACCCAAGTCTTCGGATCTCTGCTGTACCCTCTGATGTGAAGTGTGGCATAGAATTTAAGTAGCAGCTCTTCATTCCAATGCTCTTCATCAGTAATAAACGGCAGCAGTCCAACTTCCTTGAAGCAATCTAAAGCTTGTTCCAGACAGGGCAGACCAGCTATAGCTTCAACGTCAAGGCGCTTGTGTGGGAAGATGCGACCTTGGTTGTAAAGAATGCAAGAGTAATAGCTTCGCTGAGGATAGCTCCAGAACCGATCAGATGATATCCTTTCCCTTGAGTAGGGGTTCCTGGAGCTATTGAAGAACGTGTTGTCTGCCCTGAAGCCATTGATGTTGAAGGAGCCAGGTGCTGATGCAGGACCTGGAAACCTTGGCAGTCTTGGGATTGGCTTCTGGACCTGAGGCCTGTGCTCAACATGATAGTTGAACTGGGGACCGGCAGCAGACTCAGGAACAGAAGTGGCGGGGTTAGTGGCTTCGCCGTCTTCTGAAGCTTTTGCCGGGGAGGGCTCCACATTAGCTTCATTGGTGGTTGTGGCAGCCTCACGATTTTCATCCTCCACTTGACTAGCTGAAGGGTCGGTCACAAGCACATTCTCCTGGAGAACTGCTTCTTGGTGGGAGAGGGGAGTGGGATCTTGTGGTACTCCTTCTTCTGCGGCTGATGCAGCCAGAATGTCTTCAGCAGAGACTTGAGGCCTTGGACCTTTGCGAAGCCTGCGGAACGCAGACGATGCCTGTGGAGTTGGAGTGGGCTGGGCCTCATAGTCTTCTTTCTCTTGTGGGCGATCCGCCCATGAAGCATCCTGTGCAATTGGCGTTAGTGGACGACCAATGCTGATGAGTTCGCTGTTTTCATGCCGAGGAAGGACTGCACCATCTTCTACATTTTCATGTTGACCAATGTCTTCAGCAGCGATGGGATCAGCTGCTGGAATGTCTTCAGCTTCATGAGTCTCTGTGGAAGCAGGCTCATGAATTGTCAGTTGTCGTTCAGCTTCAGGATAGACCATAGAAATGGGTTCAACTATCAAGGGCTCTGTGGAAGCAGCCCGAGCTTTCTTGGTCTTCCTCTTCTTCTTGGAGGGGGCAGTAGGAGAGGCTTCAGAGTGTTTCCTCTTCCTGGCTTCAGCCTCAGCAGTCCTTGTCTTCTTGAGCTCTGAAGCTGTTGACCGGCTTTTTGGCTTCGAGCCAGTCAGTCTAGTTGGGAAGACAATCGGAACTGCTTCTTGCCTTGGTGCATCAAGTTCAGCCATAGCAGGCTTCTTCTTCTTCTTTGCGGCCATCCTGGGGTCGATGCCAGGACGCCCAAGTGCCTTGCGTTTCTCAGCCTCATTATAGGCTTGCACACATCTGTCAGTCAGAGTCTTCATGCGCTCACGCGAACCCTGAGCTTCTGCACACTTCTTCACAAAGGCTTCCTTGAGCTCGTGCATCATTGTCTTGAAGTTCTTCACTTCTTGCACGCTGAGCTTGGCCATATGCTTCTTGAACTGAGCCTTTTCATAGTCAATCTTCTGCTTCAGTTCAACAATGCGCTGGGCAATAGCAAGTTCTGAAGCAATGGCACCTTGGAAGGCGACACTGAGGCCAATGGGTAGCTGCAGATCTTCAAAGCTGATGTTTGGCGTGTCAAACCACTCGTCAATGAAGTTGTGGATGATGGTGACATCAAAGAGAGGCAGATCATTGAAGATTTCTGCTTCTTCTTTGCTCTTGATGAGTTGCTCAAGAGCGTCATCTGCAAGATCTTTATCACTTGACAGATCAATGTCGTCATTGCGCAGAATGGCAGCAACTGTTAGCTCTTTGCCAGTGTGAGACAGAGGCATCTTGGCCTTCTGGGGCTTGGAGACGCGTGATAAGTCTTCAGACTGCACACTATCTTCAGGAGGTGCAGTTGCCAATGGCTTCGCCCTTGAGATTTTTGGTGAAGGGGCCGGCTTTGAAGCTTTTGGCTTCTTCCACTGCTTTGGCTTCGGCACTGCAGGCGCGTCATCAGACTCAGTGTCAGCTGCAGGCTCATTCACTGCAGTCCCTTGAACCAAGATGTAGGTGATGAGGCCTTCAAGGTTGGCGAAAGGACCAATGACATTGGGTTCTGCATGTCGTGTGCCATTTGCCCTTGGAGATGAGGGACCGGGGTTGAAGTCTAACCCAAAAGTCTTCTTGTTTTGCTTTGCTGAGTTCTGAGCAAACTAGAAGTTGCGCTTGAACAGATTGTCGTCATGACACCATAACAGTGACGACGAGTGTGCATCAGCAGGCTGTGGTCCACGGACCATGCATGGATAGAAGCCTTGAGCAATGGCTTCATCACTGGACCTGGGTAGAAGATTCTTGAATAGGATGTCTCCCCACGGTCTCTTGATGGCGCTTTTCTCAGCATACTCCTGGGTCACAAATCTGTATTTGAACCATTGTTCTGCCCAATATCTTCAAATCCATTGGATTCGGGTCTTGCTTGCGCTGACTGTAATCCTCTTCAGGATCTGTCTTGTACATTTCTGAGAGTTCATCTGGCAGGTCTCTGGAGGTCTCACCACGACGTTTTCTGCCACCCTTCCTTCTTGCTTTCTCTGAAGCCATAAACTTTAACTTGAAAGGCTTCAAGATGTTCAAAGGTTTCAAAGGTTTTCGTTTGCTGGACCAACAGGAACTGGCTTCGGGAGAATTTATGTGATGCTATAAGAATTCTGCAAATGAATGCAGACTATGAGAACCAAAGGATTCTCCCATGGACATGTACCTGTGACAGCATTAAGGTGCGAGGGAAGGGGAAGAGGTCATATGCATTCTCAGAAGATTTTGAAGATAAATCAGTTTAGAAGACATTGACCTCATCGTGCGAAGACATTCACTCATAGATAAGAAGTTGGTTCCAGATTTGTACGAATCCACAGATCAGTACAAGTGAGGAATCTAACTACTTTGTGAAGCACAAGTGAATATACTAGGCATGTTATGAGATGCAGTATGAGAGAGATCTAGCTTGTGTGAACAGAAACTGCTTGTGGTAGAAAGTGACAAATCCATAGGATCAATGGTGCTGTAAAAAGAGGAAGTTTTATTTACCACACTAAGAACTGCTAGACGGAGTGTAAGATGAGGCCGAGCAGTTCGATCTTCGTGCCCTAACTTGGCGCGGAGGACACCTACGGCGACGGCGGAGAGGACGATGTCCGCGGTCGGCGTGAAGACGGCGTCGGAGAGGTTGCGGCAGCGAAGCGCTTCGTCGCCGGCGTCGTCGAGGGCTAGCGGTGGCGCTAGGGTTCGTGCGAGGGTGGAAGAAGAGATAATGACCGCTGTGAGTGTGTATTTATAGGTACAGGGGCACTGTGCTATTACACAGGTGCCCCTGGCGATTCGCATCTGAGGAACACGTGGCCATTATGCGGAATTTTGGGGTTTGTTCCACGTCCCACGCACGCCTGGATTGTCGGGTGGTCGTTCCTACTTCTCCGGATTTCATGTGGAGGAATGAGCATTGAAAACGGACTTAATGGTTGTCTCTGTATCTTCTGCTACAAGGACGCAGAGAAGACATTCGACAGTTTCAATAGAATGCATATGACTTGGAGAGATAGAGTTTGAGATAGAAAGCATAGAGAGGTTAGGGTCCGATCACATTCACTTAGTTCAAAAGATTCAACACGAAGACATAGCTATAAGTGAATGCTGTAGAGGACAGAACACTAGTATATATATATATAATCAACATAGTGAAGATAATCATGAAAATATGTTGAGATCGAAGCCAAACCAAATGTGAAGACATTGCAAGGTAACGCCATGAGTGAAACACTTCAAAATAGAACGTTTGGTGGTGGCGTTACCCACCGTATAGGAAGTATTAGACCCAGACACGGCGCACAATTATCGTGGCGCTCCGAAGTCAAATTCCACATTAATGTATTCACACTTAGAATGTATGTCTTCATTGATTGAAGATATACTTTACTTCGTGTGTTGCACATCTAAGTCATCAATATGCATAAGGGTTAGGATGTGTGCTGATCACAAGACATTTGAGGATTCCAGATATTTAGCTCACACCGTAACTTGCAAAACTCTTCTCATCCAAGGCTTGGTGAAGATATCTGCCAATTGCTCTTCAGTGTTGACGTGTATGATATCAATATCTTCCTTCACAACATGATCTCTGAGAAAGTGATGACGAATTTCAATGTGCTTTGTCTTCGAGTGCTGAACTGGGTTGTTGGCAATCTTGATGGCGCTTTCATTGTCGCAGTAAAGTGGCACTTGCTTCAGATGAATGCCATAGTCCTTGAAGTGTTTGCTTCATCCACAGAAGCTGAGCGCAGCAAGATCCAGCAGCAATGTATTCAGATTCAGAAGTGGAGAGAGATACACAGTTCTGCTTCTTTGAAGACCAACATACAAGTGATCGTCCAGAACCAGAAAGTGACAGTGCCTGATGTAGACTTGCGATCAACTTTGTCACCAGCATAATCAGCATCCGAGAATCCAACTAGATCAAACTCTGAGCCCTTTGGAATACCATAATCCTAGAGTTGGGGTGTGAGCCAAATATCGAAGAATTCGCTTCACAGCTAAGTGGTGCAACTCCTTTGGTGCCGCTTGAAATCGAGCACACATGCAAACACTAAGCATAATATCTGGCCTAGATGCACATAGATAAAGTAAAGAACCAATCATGGAGCGGTATACCTTTTGATCGAACTCTTTACCATTGTCGTCAGGACCCAGATGATGTTTGGCTGGCATTGGTGTTGTGAAGCCTTTGCAGTCTTGCATACCGAACTTCTTCAGGCAATCTTTGAGATACTTCTCTTGAGATATGAAGATGCCATTGCGTTGTTGTCGTATTTGAAGACCAAGGAAGAACTTCAGCTCCCCCATCATGGACATCTGATATTGCTCTTGCATCATATATCCAAACTCTTCACTGTACTTCTAATTGGTGCAGCCGAAGATAATGTCATCCACATATATTTGGCACACAAACAGTTCACCATCATATGTCTTCGTGAAAAGAGTGGGATCTAGGGAACCAGGTATGAAGCCTTTGCTCATCAGGAAGTATTTGAGTGTGTCATACCAGGCCTGAGGGGCTTGTTTGAGGCCATACAGTGCCTTGTTGAGCTTGTATACCATGTCAGGATGTTTTGGATCTTCAAAGCCAGGCGGTTGTGCAACATACACTTCTTCTTCAATCTTGCCATTGAGAAAGGCACTCTTCACATCCATTTGATATAGAAGTATGTTATGATGATTTGCATAGGCCAGCAGTATGCGTATGGCTTCAAGTCTAGCCACAGGAGCAAATGTTTCATCGAAGTCGATGCCTTCCACTTGAGTATATTCTTGAGCAACGAGACGAGCTTTGTTTCTGACAAGTTGACCATGCTCATATTGCTTGTTGCGGTATATCCATTTGGTGCCTATTATATTGTGCTTCCGTGGATCAGGACGCTTAACCAGTTCCCATACATTATTCAGCTCAAACTGTTGAAGCTCTTCTTGCATAGCTTGAATCCATTCAGGTTCCATGAAGGCTTCTTCAACTTTCTTGGGTTCTGTTATTGAGACGAATGCAAAGTGCCCACAGAAATTTGCTAGCTGAGTTGCCCTTGAACGAGTGAGTGGACCAGGTGCATTGATGCTATCAATTATTCTTTCAATCTGCACTTCATTGGCAACGCGAGGATGTACAGGGAGAAGACTTTGCTCTTGCTGTTCATTGTCGTTGTTGGAAGGAATGTCTTCAGGCTGAGCATTGTCTTCATGTTGATCAGGTGCTGAAATGATAAGTTCTTCTTCAGGATGAGCTTCAGAAGGTATTTCTTCAGTTCCCATTAGCTTGATTGATTCACTGGATGGAACTTCATCTAGCACATTTGGCAGCTGCTCTCTTTGTGAACCGTTGGTCTCATTGAACCGCACATCCACTGTTTCAACCACTTTGTAATGAAAGAGATTGAAGACTTTGTAGGAGTGCGAATCCTTTCCATATCCAAGCATAAAACCCTCATGCGCTTTTGGTGCAAATTTTGAGGTGTGATGTGGGTCCTTGATCCAGCACCTTGCGCCAAATACTCTGAAGTAACTGACATTTGGCTTCTTGCCAGTAAGGAGCTCATAAGATGTCTTGTTCAGTAGCTTGTGAAGATAAACACGATTGATTGTATGGCATGCAGTATCAATGGCTTTGGGCCAGAATTTTCTTGGGGTCTTGTATTCATCTAGCATCGTTCTGGCCATCTCAATTAGTGTTCTGTTCTTGCGTTCGACGATGCCATTCTGCTATGGCGTGTACGGGGCTGAGAATTCATGTGTGATGCCCAAGGTATCAAGATATGTATCAAGGCCAGTGTTCTTGAATTCAGTGCCATTGTCACTTCTGATGTGCTTTATCTTGGCGCCAAAATTGTTCATAGCTCGATTGGCGAAGCGTCTGAAGACATCCTGCACTTCAGTCTTGTAAAGAATTATATGCACCCAAGTATATCTAGAATAATCATCAATAATAACGAAGCCATAGAGGCAAGAAGTAGTAGTTAGAGTTGAGTAATGAGTGGGACCGAAAAGATCCATGTGAAGCAGTTCGAAGGGTCGAGTAGTAGTCATGATTGTCTTCGAGGGATGTTTGGCCCTCGTCATCTTCCCTGCTTCACAGGCACTGCATAAGTGGTCTTTCTTGAACTTGACGCCCTCGATGCCTATGACATGCTTCTTCTTCGCAAGGGTGTGGAGGTTCCTCATGCCAGCATGTCCAAGCCTCCGATGCTAGAGCCAGCATTCTGAAGCCGTTGCTAGAAGACATACTGCAAGCTGTGGCCCTGCTGAGAAATCTACCACGTACAAATCATCTTTTCGATACCCTTCAAACACTAGAGACTTGTCAGATTCCATTAGTACTAGGCAACGATATTTTCCAAACATTACGATCATGTTCAAATCGCAAAGCATTGAGACAGACATTAAGTTGAAGCCAAGGGATTCAACAAGCATGACTTTATCCATGTGTTGATCCTTTGAGATTGCAACTCTACCTAGACCCAATACCTTACTTTTACCAGTGTCAGCAAATGTGATGTGGCTCTTGTCGGATGGACGTAAGGTTGAGTCCATAAGAAGGCTTCTTTTGCCAGTCATGTGATTTGTACACCCACTGTCAATAATCCATTCTGAAGACTTTGAAGTCGCTGGTGTCGTACCCTACAGTGCAGTTAGGGGGATAGGCTTCACAAAGAGAATTGTGAAGCAAAAACATTTGATGAACCAGTGGGTTATGAAAACTTAGATCCAGATTAGGACTAATAGGGAGAGTAGCATGCGATTCAGGAACGAAGTACATAATGATGCCATTCGGGCATTTTATCTTGCGCCCTACAAGATTTTTAAGGTCCCCAGCAATAGCGTCAGAAGATTTTGTTTTTCTGCTGGAGACCTTTCCCTGCAAAAGAGAGTTAAGCTTTCTTAACCACCCACATCAAGGGTGGCTTAGAAGCAATAAGTCTAAGAGCAGCATCTGAGAATTTTGGATTTGAAGCCTTAGCAAACAGTCTTGCAGGTGGACAATAATACTCATAGGAATAAGCAGAATAATTTTTGGTCATATGAACATGACGATTCGAAGAACTGCTCTCATATTCAAATGCCTAAGTATGGTTTCCCTGCAAAACATTTGCGTTAGTGTGACTCAGGTGAGTCCTCTGTTTGTATGAAGCCTTTGGACCATATGAAGCCTTTGGTCTGAGGCTTGTCTTCTTCACGTGAGGTGTCATGATGACATTTACAGGAAGACTCTCCAGACACCTTTTCGGAACCCAGATCTTCTTCATAGGCGGTCCATTCCTGCAGTTAGTACCAATGTACCTGGAAAACACTTCACCATTCTGATTCTTAAACAGTTTATAGTTTGCATCAAAGGATTCATCAATGATAATGGGGTTAGCACAAGTGAAGCCAGATAAATTGGATGGATCTGCTGAAAGTTCCTTTGCAGCAACCCATGTGGTTTTGGGGTACTGCTCAGGTTTCCAGTAAGAGCCATCTGCATTTATTTTCCTCACGAACCCAACACCCTCTTTCCTAGGGTTTCGGTTCAGAATCTGCTTCTTGAGTACATCACATAATGTCTGATGTCCTTTATGACTTTTGTACATCCATGTTTCAAGCAATGTCTTCAACCTAGCATTCTCATCAGCAATAGCGGTGGTATCCTCAGCAGAGGGGGTTAGTTACCACATCAACAGTTGAAGATATTGCAACAGCAGTAGCAGTAGAACATTCAGCAACAGAAGTAGCATTATCACGCTCAATGCATTTAAGACATGGTGGTTCAAATCCTTCCTGAGCGGGACTGATCTGTTTGGCGCGAAGTGACTCGTTTTCCATTTGAAGATCTTCATGAACCGCTCTCAATTTCTCAAGATCTTGCTTCCTTTGAAGATAATCATAGGAAAGCTTTTCATGAGTTGTTGAGAGAGTTTCATGACGACTTTCAAGTTCCTGATACTTAACGTGAAGATTTTTTATGTCTTCAATTAAGGATTCAGATCGAGTCATTTCAGCACCTAACAGATCATCGCTTCTGTCTAACAGTTTTTGAATATGTTCCATAGCTTTCTGTTGTTCAGTTGCAATTTTAGCAAGTGTTTTGTAGCTAGGTTTTGAACCACAATCAGAGTCATCGTCACTAGATGTTTGATAGTGAGTAGTGCGTGTGTTAACCTTGGCACCGCGTGCCATGAAGCAGTAGGTAGAAGCGGAGTAGTCCTTGTCATTTGCATTGGTGTCGGTGATGAAGTCATTGTCTTCAGTATTGAAGATGGAGTTGGCAACGTATGCTGTAGGCCAGACTTGCGACGCCTGAATCGGATTCCTCCTCAGACTCCACCTCCGCCTCCTCAGAAGCAGACTCCTCCTCTGAATCCATTTCCTTGCCAACAAACGCACGTGCCTTGCCAGATGAGCTCTTCTTGTGTGATGAAGACTTTGAGGAAGACTTGGAAGAAGACTTTGAGTATTTCTTCTTCTTCTTCTTGTCGTCAGAGTCATATTCCTTGCTCTTCTTCTTCTTTTTGTTCTCATTGTCCCACTGTGGACACTCAGAGATGAAGTGGCCAAGTTTCTTGCACTTGTGACATGTTTTCTTCTTGTAGTCATGAGCAGGAGCTTCATCATTCCTTGAACTTGATCGGGAAGACTTTCTGAAGCCTTTCTTCTTGGTGAATTTTTGGAACTTCTTGACAAGCATAGCAAGTTCCCTTCCAATGTCTTCAGGATCATCAGAACTGCTATCAGATTCTTCTTCAGATGAGGAGACAGCTTTTGCCTTCAAGGCACGAGTTCGCCCATAGTTTGGACCGTAGATATCTCTTTTCTCCGAAAGCTGAAACTCATGTGTGTTGAGCCTCTCAAGTATGTCAGACGGATCGAGTGTCTTGAAATCAGGACGTTCTTGAATCATCAGGGCCAGGATGTCAAACGAACTATCAAGTGATCTCAGCAGCGTCTTGACGACTTCGTGTTTGGTAATCTCAGTGGCGCCGAGGGCTTGAAGCTCATTTGTGATGTCAGTGAGTCGGTCAAATGTGTGCTGGACATTCTCATTGTCATTTCGCTTGAAGCGGTTGAAGAGGTTGCGAAGGACACTGATTCTCTGATCTCTCTGGGTTGAGATGCCTTCATTGACCTTGGAGAGCCAGTCCCAGACCAGCTTGGATGTCTTCAAAGCACTCACACGGCCATACTGTCCTTTGGTCAGATGACCACAGATGATATTCTTGGCAGTAGAGTCCAGTTGAACGAATTTCTTGACATCAGCAGCAGTGACACCTTCTCCAGCCTTGGGAACGCCGTTCTCGACGACATACCATAGGTCGACGTCAATGGCTTCAAGATGCATGCGCATCTTATTCTTCCAGTAGGGATATTCAGTTCCATCGAAGACGGGGCACGCAGCGGAGACTTTAATTATCCCTGCAGTCGACATAGCTAAAACTCCAGGTGGTTAAACCGAATCACACAGAACAAGGGAGCACCTTGCTCTGATACCAATTGAAAGTGCGTTATATCGACTAGAGGGGGGGAATAGGCGATTTTTATGAAAGTCTTCAGAACATGAAGTTTTGAAGACAAACGATAAAATTAAACCTATTACCATGCAGCGGAAGGTAGACTACACTAGGCAAACCATAGTCAAGTATTCAATGAAGTGAAAGCACAAAGACTAATAGCAGCTAGGTAGTAAGGATCAGGTAGGAAGATATTGTGAAGCCAAACAGAACACGCAGTCACTCAGTGAAGACAAATGATAGTGCAAACATACAATGACTTCACAAGGAGTAACAGTAAGTAAAGTGAAGTGAAGATGAAACCAGTGACTCGTTGAAGACAATGATTTGTTGGACCAGTTCCAGTTGCTGTGACAACTGTACGTCTGGTTGGAGCGGCTAGGTATTTAAACCTTAGGACACACAGTCCCGGACACCCAGTCCTGAACACGCAGCTCAGGACACCCAGTCCTCACCGTATTCTCCTTGAGCTAAGGTCACATAGACCTCGCCCAATCACTCTGGTAAGTCTTCAAGGTAGACTCCCAAACCTTCACAGACTTCGTTCACCGGCAATCCACAATGTCTCTTGGATGCTCAGAACGCGACGCCTAACCGGCTGGAGGATGCACAGTCCTCAAGTGTAATAAGTCTTCAGATCACACAGACAAGAAGACTTAAGTGATGCCCAATTCTCTCTGGCTCTGGTGGTTAGGGCTTTATCCTCGCAAGGAATTCTCTCTCAAAGGCTTCGAGGTGGGTTGCTCTCAAACGACAAAAGCCGTACTTTCAATCTGAGCAGCCAACCGTTTATGGTTGTAGGGGGTGGGCTATTTATAGCCACTTGGCAACCCGACCTGATTTGTCCGAAATGACCCTGGGTCACTAAGGAACTGACACGTGTTCCAACGGTCAGATTTCAAACTCACACGGCAACTTTACTTGGGCTACAAGCAAAGCTGACTTGTCCGACTCTGGACAAGATTCGCTCTCATAGTCTTCACTCGAAGACATAGGTTTTTGGTTTAGGCATCACTTCAGTCATTCTGTCTGGTTCTCTTGGACCCCACTTAACAGTATGGTGGTTCCTATGACTCAACAAAAAAGAAAAAGAACTACAAAAGATCTAAGTCTTCGAGCTCCATAGGCTTCATATAGTGTCTTCTCTTGTCATAGTCTTCAACGTGAATATCTTCATATACCACCTTTGACTTCAATGTCTTCATACATTTTTAGGGGTCATCTCTGGTAGTAAAACCGAATCAATGAGGGACTTCTACCTGTGTTATCCTGCAATTCTCACAAACACATTAGTCCCTCAACTAGGTTTGTCATCAATACTCCAAAACCAACTAGGGGTGGCACTAGATGCACTTACAGTCTTCTCCTATCAGCCCCCAAAGAAAAGAAAAGAAATAAAACTATTTACACGGGAGAGCTCCTAACAAGCAAAAGAAGATCAAGAAATCTTTTTGGGTTTTCTTTTTAATTACTACTACAAGCATGGAAAGTAAATTAATTAAAAGCTACAACTAATTTTTTTGGTTTTTCTTAAGGTTTATTAAACACACAAGAAAAAAGCATAAAAAGGAAAATAAACTAGCATGGATGATACAATGAAAAAGTATGAGCACCGACATCTAGCAATAAGTGTGTGAACATAAATGTAATGTCGATGGGAAATACGTACTCCCCCAAGCTTAGGCTTTTGGCCTAAGTTGGTCCATGGCCACGGCTGGCCTGGCGGATATCCATAATAGTAGTTGGGGTCGTACTGAGAAGAAGAAGAAGACTCCGATTGCCACTGGCTGACAATCATCTCCGGATCCCACTGGTAATTAGACTGTCATGAAGGATCAACTTGTGGTTCCGGCTCTGGCTCCATGGTTGGTGCAGGGTTCCGGTAGGCGTGAATAGCCTTCAACGGAACAAGGTACTGGCCTGCAGATAAATCAAACAAAGAAGGAGCAGGCAGGGTAATAGTCTCAGGATGATGTTTATTAAAGAACAATTGGTATTTAAGCTCTCCTTCCCTATTCTTAACAATAAAATCATGTGCCAGCATACTTTTATAATCTAGATAAACACGAGGCAACACTTTTTCTTCCTTCTCATTATGCCTAATAGGTATGTTAAAATGTGCAGCTAGGCGTGAAGCATAGATGCCTCCAAAGACGGGGCCCTTGGTACCGTTCAGACTTAACCGTTTGGCAATAATGCCGCCCATACTAACAGAGTTATCACCGTATAAACCGTGGAGCAAAATAATAATATTAGGGATACTAAGGTTTTCACAGTTTCCATGACCAATTAAACAACGACTAGCAAATAATGCAAAATAACGTAAAACAGGAAAATGTATGCTAGTGATTCATGTATCGGAAACCTTCCTTGTTTCCCCTAGAGTGATAGTATCAATAAACCCGTCCACATCATCGCGATGTGGTTCTTCTGTCTTGCCCTCAAAAGGGACTAAACAAACCCAACAAAAATCATAAAGTGACATCTCCTTATGCTCATCATATAAATAGAACTCCACCGTAGGTGGTGAGCTCCTAGAATGGAAATGAAAGTTTTGCGCAAAGATATTTGTGAGTAAGAGATACTGATCGCATTGGTCGTGGAGGAAAGCGGTGAGGCCTGCATTCTTAGCCAATTCATGAAAATCTTCATAAATCCCAGCTGCTCTGAAGAAATCATCGGAAGGCCATTCACACGCCTGAACCTCCGCGGTGCGAGGCAGATTATACTTAGGCTTTGGTGCCTTTTCCTTCAAGCTTTGGCTCGATGAGCCCCTCAAAAGTCTCCTCATCATTTTCTGAAAAATTCTGAAATTTTTAGTAACTTCAAAATAAAAGTAAACCAAACTCAATAATATTGATAGCAATTACTCCTACAAGTGCCTAGAGCCTATATCATGCATCAAAACTACTTTTGACCAAATAAATTTGACATGCAAGCTCAAGAACAGGGTCACCTAAGAAGCAAAATTTTGCAATGAATAAAGCACTAGAACAAAAACTAATTAGACCAATGGAGGAGTCACATACCAAGGAACAATCTCCCCAAGCAGTTTTGTGAAAGGTGCTTTGAGCAAGGAGA
The DNA here is from genome assembly GCF_003073215.2 of Triticum urartu. Lineage (NCBI taxonomy): Eukaryota > Viridiplantae > Streptophyta > Magnoliopsida > Poales > Poaceae > Triticum > Triticum urartu. The sequence continues at coordinate 51,751,993 of NC_053025.1, read as the reverse complement.
TCGAAAATGGCAGCAAGATGAGCTAGAACTCGTGCTTGAGCTGGATATTCGTGTTTGTGGGAGGAAGAAGAAGTGTGTGGGTGCAGGAATAAGTGGAGGAGGGCCACCGTGGGCCCACGAGGCAGGGGGCGTGCCCAGGGGGTAGGGCGCGCCCTCCACCCTCGTGGGCAGGTGGTTGACCCCCCTGCTGTGTTCTCAGTGCCAAATATTCTCAAATATTCTGGAAAAAACATATTTAAATTTCAGGGCATTTGGAGAACTTTTATTTTTGGGGTATTTTTATATTGAACGGATAATCAGATAACAGACAGAAAAATATTTATTTTTATTTTATTTAATATAAATAACAGAAAGTAAAAGTGGGGTACAGAAGGTTGTGCCTTCTAGTTTCATCCATCCCATGATCATCAAAAGGAATCCACTAACAAGGTTGATCAAGTCTTGTTAACGAACTCATTCCGAATAACATGGAACTGGAGAAATTTCGAATAACACTATGTTACCTCAACGGGGATATGCACATCCCCAATAATAAGAATATCATATTTCTTCTTGACAGTAGGAAGAGGAAATTCAAAACCTCCAAATATAATTGATGGAATTTTTCCAATAGAGTTGATACTATGAACTTGAGGTTGTTTCCTCGGGAAGTGTACCGTATGCTCATTACCATTAACATGAAAAGTGACATTGCCTTTAGTGCAATCAATAACAGCCCCTGCAGTATTCAAAAAGGGTCTTCCAAGAATAATAGACATACTATCGTCCTCGGGAATATCAAGAATAACAAAGTCCGTTAAAATAGTAACGTTTGCAACTACAATAGGCACATCCTCACAAATACCGACAGGTATAGCAGTTGATTTATCAGCCATTTGCAAAGATATTTCAGTAGGTGTCAACTTATTCAAATCAAGTCTACGATATAAAGAGAGAGGCATAACACTAACAACGGCTCCAAGATCACATAAAGCAGTTTTAACATAGTTTCTTTTAATAGAGCATGCTATAGTGGGTACACAGGGATGTCCAAGTTTCTTTGGTATTCCACCCTTAAAAGTATAATTAGCAAGCATGGTGGAAATTTTAGCTTCCGGTATATTTCTTTTATTTGTAATTATATCCTTCATGTACTTAGCATAAGGATTAGTTTCGAGCATATCAGTTAATCGCATATGCAAAAAGATAGGTCTAATCATTTCAGCAAAGCACTCAAAATCCTCATCATCCTTTTTCTTGAATGGTTTGGGAGGAAAAGGCATGGGTTTCTGAACCCAAGGCTCTCTTTCTTTACCATGTTTCCTAGCAATAAAATCTTTCTTATCATAACATTGATTCTTTGATTGTGGGTTATCAAGATCAACAGCAGGTTCAATTTCTATATAATTATCATTACTAGGTTGAGCATCATCATGAACATTATTATTAACATTATCACTAGTTTCAGGTTCATTACTAGATTGTGTTTCAGCATCAGAAAATGAAATATCATTTGGATTCTCAGGTGGTTCAATAACAGGTTCACTAGAAGCATGCAAAGTCCTATCATTTTTCTTTTTCTTCCTTTTAGAAGGACTAGGTGCACCTATATTATTTGAATCTTGCTCAATTCTCTTAGGGTGGCCTTTAGGATACAAAGGTTCCTGAGTCATTTTTACTAGTTCTAGTAGCCACTCTAACAGCACGATCATTATCTTTACTATTCAATTCATTGAGCAAATCATTTTGAGCTTTAAGTACTTGTTCTACTTGAGTGGTAACCATAGAAGCATGTTTACTAATAAGTTTAAGTTCACCTTTAACATTAGCCATATAATCACCCAAGTGTTCAAGCATATTCGAATTGTATTTCAATTGTCTACCAAAATAAGCATTAAAGTCTTCTTTCTTAGCCATAAATTTATCAAACTCATCTAAGCATGGGCTATCAAACTTAGTAAATGGGATTACAACTTTATCATATCTATAGAGAGAATTTACCTTTACTACCTGTGTCGGGTTATCAAGACCATGAGTTTTTTCAATAGGTAAAGGATTAAGATCATATGTTTCTTCAACATGCGGTAAATTAAGACCATGTATTTCTTCAATAGGAGGTAAATTCTTAACATCTTCAGCTTTAATACCTTTTTCTTTCATGGATTTCTTTGCCTCTTGCATATCTTCAGGACTGAGAAATAGAATACCCCTCTTCTTCGGAGTTGGTTTAGGAATAGGCTCAGGAATTGGCTCCGAAGGTGTCCAATTATTTTCATTTGTCAACATATTATTCAATAGAATTTCAGCTTCATCCGATGTTCTTTCCCTGAAAACAGAACCATCACAACTATCCAGGTAATCTTTGGAAGCATCGGTTAGTCCATTATAAAAGATATCAAGTATTTCATTTTTCTTAGGAGGATGATCAGGCAAAGCATTAAGTAATTGGAGAAGCCTCCCCCAAGCTTGTGGGAGACTCTCTTCTTCAATTTGCACAAAATTATATATATCCCTTAAAGCAGCTTGTTTGTTATGAGCAGGGAAATATTTAGTAGAGAAGTAATAAATCATATCCTGGGGACTACGCACACAACCAGGATCAAGAGAATTAAACCATATCTTAGCATCACCCTTTAATGAGAACAGAAATATTTTAAGGATATAAAAGTAACGAGTTCTCTCATCTTTAGTGAACAGGGTGGCTATATCATTCAGTTTAGTAAGATGTGCTACAACAGTTTCAGATTCATAACCATGAAAAGGATTAGATTCAACCAAAGTAATTATATCAGGATCAGCAGAGAATTCATAATCCTTATCAGTAACACAGATAGGTGAAGTAGCAAAAGTAGGGTCAGGTTTCATTCTAGCATTTAGAGATTGCTTATTCCATTTAGCTAATAACCTCTTTAGTTCGTTTCTATCTTTGCAAGCTAAAATAGCTAAAGAAGCTTCTTGATAAAAAACATAACCCTCAGGAATAACAAGTGATTCTTCATCATCACTGAGGGAGTCCTGGATTAGGGGGTATCCGGACAGCTGAATTATATCCTTTGGCGGGACTGTTGGACTATGAAGATACAAGATTGAAGACTTCGTCTCATGTCCGGATGGAACTCTACTTGGCGTGGAAGGCAAGCTAGGCAGTACGGATATGGATATATCCTCCTTTGTAACCGACCTTGTGTAACCCTAGCCCCCTCCGGTGTCTATATAAACCGGAGGGTTTTAGTCCGTAGGACAACAGACAATCATACCATAGGCTAGCTTCTAGGGTTTAGCCTCTCCGGTCTCGTGGTAGATCAACTCTTGTAATACTCATATCATCAAGAATAAATCAAGCAGGACGTAGGGTTTTACCTCCATCAAGAGGGCCTGAACCTGAGTAAAACATCGTGTTCCCTGCCTCCTGTTACCATCCGCCTTAGACGCACAGTTCGGGACCCCCTACCCGAGATCCGCCGGTTTTGACACCGACATTGGTGCTTTCATTGAGAGTTCCTCTGTGACGTCGCCGTAAGGAAGGATGCCTCATCTCGTTGTTAAAAACAACATTACCGCCGGGGGAGCTCTGGCTGTCGGGCAAACTCTCCGGCTAGGCAGTTTCATCATGACCGCCTGTTCGGCTGCTGCACCAACGATGACTTCTCGGGTCATCAAAAACAGCCTCCACGTCGGCTCAGAATTCACCGAGCAGATGGATCCAATGGAGCTCTCCTCCCTAAACAAACTCTTTGATTGCATCGCCGCCTTGGGAGTCGCTGCGGACTATGATCCTATTGGGCTTAAACCCGATCGAAGGGAGATTAACTCTCCACCGGTCACCCATCATGTCGCGGTGGTGGAGGAACAATGCGGCGATTCTCCCTCTATCTTGAAGACTAACTACGTCCGAATTCCTGAGCTCTCTGAGCCGGATACCCGTTTACGGGAGGACATCACCCAAACCCTGAACCTAGAGTCAGGCAGCGGGCCTGACTCATCGGGCAACATACCGGAATCCAAACTTCCAAGATCAGAAACCCCTCGGCCCCTGGGTCTCAGATCGGGTAGGGGTCCGGACTCAAATCCACCCACCCACCCAGACATAAATGATCTTTCCCACATCAGGCAAGAGCCCCATGAAACAGTACATCATTATTGGGCCAGATTCCTCCTTGTGATGAACAAGGTCAAGGACTGCCGCGAGGAAGACACAGTCTCACTTTTCTGCAATAACTGCACGGACAAGGGAATCCTTAACGCCATAAGTCACCGTGACATATCACGCTTCGCCGACTTGGCGTCCATAGTACGAAAGTACTGTGCGATGGAAAGTGCCTGGAAAACCGAAACAAAATTTTGGGATAATCCGGCTCCGTATATGCACCCAGTCCGAGGTAAAAGGGTGCACTATCATAAGACACCCGAGTTCATTACAAAGAAGCAAAAACCCTCTACAGGGCACGGAACCGTATTGGAGGGACGGCTCAATGGACCCTGCAAAATTCATAGCACAGCGGATACAATACCAACGCACAACCTTAGAGCATGTTGGATACTCCGGCAGGTGGACAAAAGTGGTGAGGATCTTCTTATCCCAAATGCCACAGAGCATCATCCCGTGGATAACAATACGGTGTTAACAGTCTTTGAGACCTTCGCGTCAAATAATAGGCGCAAGCGAACACTCCGCAGCATGGCCGAAATCTGCCACGTAGCAGCAATAAATCGATGGAGTGACACGGCTATTACCTTCAATGCCAGTGACAAACCTAAATGCCGAACAGCTCGAGCACCAGCTGCACTGGTCCTTAGTCCAATCGTGGATGGCTTTCGACTCACCAAAGTGCTCATGGACGGCGGCAGCGGATTAAACCTCATCTACGAGGAAACTCTTAAAAAATGAAAATAGACCGGAACCGCATTGAGCAAAGTAGCACAACCTTCAGTGGAATCATACCCAGTCGGGAAGCACGATGTGCTGCAAAAATCACACTAGATGTGGTATTCGGTACGCCAGAGAACTATAGGTCCGAAGAAATTACATTTCAAGTGGCCCTGTTCAGCAGTGGATACCACGCCCTTTTAGGACGCGAGGCGTTCACGATCTTCCAAGCCGTACCCCATTATGGGTACATGAATCTCAAAATGCCCGGGCCCAATGGAATCATCACTCTCGCCAGTGATCCGGACACAGCACTCCACGCCGAAAACAAGACAGCCGCACTAGCCCTTGAGGCATTATCCGAAGCCCTCTCGGCCGAGGAATTAACCACGCTACACTCCACAGTGGACAAGGACGACGTGATACTCGACAAGAGATCCAAGTCCACCTCTTTTAAACCAGTGGATGAAATAGTCAAATTCCAAGTCCACCCAACAGACCCTACAAAAATAGCCTCCATCGGGGCACAGTTAAACCCTGCCATGGACGCCGCACTACGAGAGTTCCTGCGCGAGAATTGGGACATATTCGCCCGGCATCCCTCAGACATGCCAGGAATCCCACGTAGACTGGCCGAGCATAGCCTCAATATCCTAAAGGGATTCAAGCCGGTCAAGCAGGCTCTTCGGCGTTTCTCTGAACCTAAGAGACAAGCCATGGGAGAGGAACTAGCCAAGTTATTGGAGGCCGGATTCATCAGAGAAATAAAACACCCAGACTAGCTAGCAAACCTGGTGATGGTACCAAAGAAGGATAAATCCTGGCGCCTTTGTGTCGATTTCAAGGACCTCAATAAAGCTTGCCCAAAGGATCCCTTCCCCCTCCCCCACATCGATCAAATTATTGATGCTACCGCAGGACACGAGTCATTGTGTTTCCTCAACGCATACTCCGGTTACCACCAAATCAAGATGGCGGAGTCCGACCAAGCCGCAACGGCATTCATCACACCATACGGTCACTTCTGTTTCAACACAATGCCTTTTGGGCTCAAAAACGCCGGCGCAACATATCAGCGCATGATTCAGACATGTCTGGAGAAACAAATCGGCAAAATAGTAGAGGCATACGTAGATGATGTGGTCGTCAAAACTAAACACGTCGACTCTCTGATAGATGACTTGAGGCTCACATTCGACAACCTCCGAACATACGACATCAAGCTCAATCCGGAAAAATGCATTTTTGGCATACCAGCCGGAAAACTCCTGGGTTTCATTGTCTCCAGTAGAGGTATTGAAGCTAATCCAGCCAAAATCCGAGCTTTGTCACAGTTGGCTACCCCAACAGACCTCAAACAAATCCAGAAGTTAACTGGATGTGTGGCGGCTCTAAGCCGCTTTATCTCCCGCTTAGGAGAAAAGGCATTACCCCTTTATCGCCTCCTTCGGCGCACCGAACACTTCGAGTGGACGGATGCTGCCATGGCCGGATTGGAAGAAATAAAAACCATACTGGCAACCAACCCAATCCTAGCCGCGCCAAATATCAGTGAACCAATGATATTATACATCACGACAACTCATCAAGTTGTAAGCGCAGTGCTCGTCGTCGAACGAGAAGCAGACGGACATAAATTCCCTCTTCAAAAGCCGGTATATTATGTCTCCACTGTCCTCACTCCATGCAAATCACGGTACCCACATTATCAAAAGATAGCCTATGCGGTATTCATGGCATCCCGGAAACCGCGACACTACTTTCAAGAGTGTTCGATTACAGTAGCCTCGGAGGTGCCACTCAATGATATTATAAACAACCGCGATGCCACGGGCCAGATTGCCAAATGGGCCATTGAGCTCCTCCCGTTCGACATAACATACAAACCTCGGCGAGCCATTAAATCACAAGTATTGGCCGACTTTGTCGCCTAATGGATGGAAGCCGAACTCCCTAAAGAGTACGGCGCATACTCCAATTGGATTATGCACTTCGACGGCTCCAAAATGCTAACTGGACTGGGGGCTGGCGTTGTTCTGATGTCCCCAACTGGAGATACAGTTCAATACGTACTGCATATACTGTATACAGACTCCAACAATGCAGCCGAATACGAAGCCCTATTACATGGTCTTCGGATGGCAGTTTCCATGGGCATTCAGCGCCTGGAGGTGCGTGGGGATTCGAACCTCGCAATATCCCAAATAAATGGAGATTTTGATGCCAAGGATCTGAAGATGGCGGCCTATCGTAACACCGTCCTAAAGATGTCAGCTCGGTTCGAGGGGCTCGAACTTCACCATGTGGCTCGGGAAAACAATCAGGCGGCGGATATCCTCGCCCGCATTGGCGCAAAACACGATGTAGTCCCCCAACATCTTTTTAGAGAGGTTGTTTAAACCATCCGTGGTATGGGAGGGGGACACCGGCAATATTAGTCCGGACCCGGCCACAACACTCTATACCGAACACTCTGACATAATCGGAGGCTCTGCCACCGAAATAACACCTTTAGCCCACATAATAATGGCCATCATAGCCCCGTGGATAGAACCATTCCTGGCCTACCTAACTAGGCAGGAACTTCCGGAGGACCAAAATGAGGCACGCCGCATAGTGCGGCGATCTAAGGCCTACAGGGTCCATGAGGGAGAATTGTATAAAAAAAGCACTACCGGAGTCCTTCAAAGGTGCATCTCCGAAGAGGAAGGGCGGAACCTTTTGGCAGAAATTCACGCCGGACTCGGCGGTCACCACGCCACAGCCCGAGCTCTTGTAAGCAAGGCCTTCCATACATGATTCTATTGGCCAACGGCCCGGGCAGATGCACAGGACTTGGTCCAACGTTGCGCTGGTTGCCAGCTCTTTGCAAATCAAAGCCACATGCCACCCATCGCCCTCGAAACAATCCCCATTACGTGGCCCTTCGCGGTCTGGGGGCTTGACATGGTTGGACCCCTTAAAGGGGGAACCCACAAGAAAAAATACTTACTGGTCATGGTAGATAAATTCACCAAATGGATAGAGGCCAAACCTGTTAAAGCAGCCGAATCCGGACCGATGATAGACTTCATATCCGGGGTCGTACACCGTTATGGCGTCCCCCACAGCATCACCACTGACAATGGCATGAAGTTCACTGCCGATGAGGTAAAACTCTGGTGCAGCAAAATGGGCATCAAGCTCGATTATGCTTCAGTCTACCACCCACAAACCAACGACCAAGTTGAGCGAGCAAACAGTCTTATAATGAGCGGCATTAAACCCATATTAGTGCGTTCCTTAACGGAGTCTAACATGCACTGGGTAGAGGAGCTCGACTCCGTACTCTGGGGGCTGCGGACCATGCCGAATCATAGTACTGGATATACACCCTTCTTTATGGTGTACGGCGTAGAGGCAGTCTTGCCCTGTGACATAATTCACGACTCACCTCGAGTGCGCATGTACGAAGAAAGAGAAGCCGAGCTCGATCGGCAGGACAGTCTGGACACCCTGGAGGAGGAGCGCGACGTAGCAAAAGCCCGTTCCGCATTTTATTAGCAAGAGGCTCGCAGATACCAAAGCAGATAAGTACGGGCCAAAACTTATAATGTTGGCGAACTAGTTCTACGCCTGCCGGATAAGAAAAAGCACAAGCTCGAGCCCAAATGGCAAGGTCCCTTTATTATTGACCAAGTTCTGACCGGTGGAGCGTACTGACTGCGGGATGCATCGAGTAATCGACTCGAGCCGAACCCATGGAACGCGGCCAGGCTCCAAAGATTCTACGCCTAGCGCCGGACTCTATGTTCGTCTCCTTCCTCTGTTCATTTTTTGCATATACATTATCTGCCTTGTTTTTATTTCTCTCTTTCTTTTATTCCTTCTTTAGGCCTTCAAAGGCCAACTTGTGCCTCGCTTGCACATTATAGATGCGCTAGCCACGCTCATCATACCTGGGGGCTTCTTTCACAGAAGCTTATTTATTTATCTGAGCCTCGTGCCCCGCACATGTGTTATGCTTCCGCATGTACCTTTTTTCGCCGTTATATGCATCGATATGACTTAAGTTTTGACCAAGCTGGGTTGCCTGGCTTTTGTATTTATGCCCTATGTTCCCAATAATTCGGCTAGGGCATAAGGGGAGCACCTCTGCGATTGTTACTGCCGGGTCAGCCGGATGTGTACCTCAGACTGGGTGAAGCCGAAAGCTAGCGTTCTTAAGGGAATATTCGGTCGGTGAACAAAATATGATTTTTATTTATTTTCCATATCTGCCCCTAGATGTTTTTCCCGCGTTTCCTATCGCAGTCCGAACATGCACTTTAGGGCATGCTTACCCAGGGAAAGGAACCCTTAACGAAACTATTCTCCCTGGAAGATGTTTCTTACTACCCATGTAATATAACATAACTAGTTGGGCACTTGTCTGTTCAAGCACTAATGACCCCTACGCCTGGTCTCCACGCATACCTCGGTTCTTATATAACTGAGCGGGTATTTGGATACACTCCGGACTATCGGGTCCCGAGGTTGAAGCGAAAAGGTCCGCCAAGAAAAATGATCTACAATCCGGCTAGAAGGCATTATACATGTCACTTTAATTACATAGTCATGCAGACCGACTAAATTCCTCTTCTATACGATCCAACATGCGGTCTAGCCTACAATCCTGTTGGGAATACTTTGCGGCTAATTCTACTTGCCCATAAACTAAGCTAACGGGGATCTCTTTTCCGTCGGGCCCCACAGGTCCGACCTCGGCCATGTGATTTGGGTTAGCCTTGGTATACCGCGTCTTCACCATGGCCCAGGCTTCTCTGGCACCTTGATGGCAAGCCGATATCTTCCATAATAGGAAGCGCCGTCGTGCTCCCTTGAGCTTCTCTGTAAGCTCTGCAACGCCTTCTGGCAGGGAGACGGATGGCCACAATGCCTGGGCAACACCTTGCATCACCTGCCGCACTTGTTCGTGCAGATGTGAGAGCTCGGATAGCAGATCACCCGCAGACCTGGGCATTTCCTCCGCGGGACGACCCGTTAGCATACCTACAGACATAACGTTGTTAGTCGGCTTCTTCGCCGAACTCCTTCAAAGGGATTCGTTCAAGCACTTACTGAAAATGCCGCGCCGAAGCCGCTTATTCTCCTTCTCGGAGTCTGCAAGCTGGGCTCGAACGTCTTTTAGTTCCACACTCAGCTTGATATTGGCGTCTTGGAGATTGTTTTTCTCCCGCCTAAGCTCCGTCAGCACGCATTTGCCAGCCTCTAGTTGTCGCACGACATGCTGGTCCTCCGGATTTTCTCCGGATTCATCTACAACATCTATTGTTAGATCTGCAGCCACGCCGCACACTATATGGTAACCATCATTCTTTAAAGTAAATGTTACCAGCGGGAGACTTTTTCGGTTCCTTCAATGCGGCAACAGCGGCCCGCAGTTGGGTCTTGCATTCCTCCAGCTCCTGTGACAGCCTAGTATTCTTCTCTGTAAGAACCTGCATAATAAAGATGATCCTTAAATCAGTTCTGCTAACTGTTTCAAGTCTCAGGGGCTACTGATACATATAAATCATCAGATTTACTTACCCGTACATCCTTTACATACTGATCTGTGGCTCTGGCTAGACCATCTTGAGCAGCACGGAGGTACCCCTCTCCAGAATTGAAGACATCAAATGCCTCTAGTGAGAAACAAGCGTCACGGAGTACGGCCCGGCGACGCCTATGATTCATGGCGCTTTCCACTTCTGAGTTTGTAGCGGATAATCTGTCCGCATCCTCTTTAGGGGGATTATCCGGCGCCCGCCCCATATCGGCTTCCGCCTCTATGTCCGGTCCTGGCGCCCGACTGGTGGAAGCGTGATTAGCAACATCGCCGGACATATTCCGGCGAGCGTTTTTTCTGTTAAAGAAACATGGGTGTCGTTACATTTCGAGAAAGATGACAACCACGGAGCGGGGTTTCTATTATACCTTTGCGCCGGCGTCTCCGTCCTGACCGCCTTCCTTTTTTGCCTGCCCGGCCTCGGTGCCTCTTGTTGGCAAGTTGCTGCGGGTTGGGCAGGGCGTCCCGAATGCCTTCCCTGTAAAAACGCCATATGTATATGGTAGGTGAAGTGTCTAACAGGGGATCCTAGTTTTTGGAGTTGGGATTTTTTGGTTTTCTTACATGCGATGCAGGAAGCAGTCCGGGATAGTCGGTCGTAATGGCCACTATGGCATCATCGTAGCTTAACTGATAGAACTGTCGGTCTATCAGCTCCACGAATATAGCCGGATCTTCTTCAAGTCCGGAGTCGAGGGCCCGGTCAAGGTCCTCTGGTTGTGGAGAAGGGCTGCTAACCTCCTTTATGGCTTTTCGCAGTTCCTGCCGCAAAGTGGCATGGTGAATACTTACGACAAAGAATGCGGGAAAAATGGGAGTAAGGAGATATAACTTACCCAGCTTGGAGGATTGTACATGGAGAATCCATCCCGTGGCTTGATGCGGACGAACTCCTCTTCCTCTCCCTTGAACAATTCGGACGGAATTTTTGCTAAAGCGGCAGCATTGTCCGGACCCTTACGCCCACAGCGGGTGGCATCATCCGCCCCGTTAAAACACCACAAGGGGTGCCCACGATATTGAAGTGGTTGCACTCCCCGCATTATGCAAATCGACATAGCTTCGATTACTGTCAATCCTGATTGAGCCAGTGCTTTATTCCGGTTCATCAGGTAGAGGACTTCTCCATTGTCTTCCACCTGGGGGCTCCGTGGGCGCCAACTTCGGCGTTTATTCAGAGGAGCATTGCTGAACTCAGGAAGAACCCCCTGAATAGGGTCCAGAAGGGGAACGTCCTCCATATAAAACCATTCCGAAGGCCAGTCTTTGGACGACTTCTTCGGGGTACCGGACAGGTATCCGGTACCGATGATGCGCCATATTTCGGCTCCGCCCACTTGATAAAGTGACCCCCTCTGTGTGCGAGGGACGAGGCAAAATAGCCTTTTCCACAACTCGAAGTGAGCCTCGCAGCCCAGGAACCACTGGCAGAGAGCAACATAGTTGGCGATATGTAGAATGGAGGCAGGGGTGAAATTGTGTAATTGGAGGCCGTGGAGCTCCAGGAGCCCGCGGAGGAACGGATGAATTGGAAATTTGAGTCCCCTTAATAAATAGGGAACAAGGCAGACCCGCTCCCCTGTAGAGGAACTGGGGAAGCTCTCCGCTTGCTCCCCGCCATTGTAGGTGGCAAGCCCGGCTCGAACGGGCACCATGTATGCTGGAGGGAGGAATCCCTTAGTGTGCAGTTCGATTAATCAACTGTGTGGGACGGAACACCTCTCCCAATCACCGGGCTTAGGGCTACGGGGGCGAGAGGAGGAGCTGCGGAGGTCGGCCATGCTGGAATGGATCTTTCCGAAGCACGCTCTGATGGATTCTTGCTGGGGGAGGATGGTGTGGATCAGATCCGAGAATCCCCGTCCTTTTAATAGGCAATTTATTTACCTGGCTAGGGGGGCGAATGTAAAAACGCCCTGGCGCCTCGTATTCATTCGACGCGTGGAAAATAGCCCTTATTGGGCACAGAGGCCAAGAGGTCCAAACATTTATGGGGACGGACACTGCTTTACAAACATTCGAAATATGGAGAAGAACCTGCCTTGCAATGCTGAAGACAACATTGCGCGCCGGAATCATCGTCGTTGAAGCCTGGTTCGGGGGCTACTGAGGGAGTTCTGGATTAGGGGGTATCCGGACAGCCGGATTATATCCTTTGGCCGGACTGTTGGACTATGAAGATACAAGATTGAAGACTTCGTCTCGTGTCCGGATGGAACTCTACTTGGCGTGGAAGGCAAGCTAGGCAGTACGGATATGGATATCTCCTCCTTTGTAACCGACCTTGTGTAACCCTAGCTCCCTCCGGTGTCTATATAAACCGGAGGGTTTTAGTCCGTAGGACAACAGACAAGCATACCATAGGTTAGCTTCTAGGGTTTAGCTCTCCGATCTCGTGGTAGATCAACTCTTGTAATACTCATATCATCAAGAATAAATCAAGCAGGACGTAGGGTTTTACCTCCATCAAGAGGGCTCGAACCTGGGTAAAACATCGTGTTCCCTTCCTCCTGTTACCATCCGCCTTAGACACATAGTTTGGGACCCCCTACTCGAGATCCGCCGGTTTTGACACCGACAATCACTTTCATAAGTATTATCAAATTCAATATTTTCAATTTCTCTAGCCCTAGCAAGTTGTTCATCAAGAAATTTACTAAGTGGCACAGTAGTATCAAGCATAGAAGTAGTTTCATCATAAATAGCATGCATAGCAGAAGTAGCATCATCAATAACATGTGAAATATCAGAACGAATAGCAGAAGCAGGTATAGGTGTCGCAAGCTTACTCAAAACAGAAGGTGAATCAAGTGCAGAGCTAGATGGCAGTTCCTTACCTTCCCTCATAGTTGAGGGATAAATCTTGGTTCTTGGATCTTTCAATTTCTTCATAATGATAAGCAGGTATAAATCCCAAGTGACTCAAAGAATAGAGCTATGCTCCCCAGCAACGGCGCCAGAAAATGGTCTTGATAACCCACAAGTATAGGGGATCGCAACAGTTTTCGAGGGTAGAGTATTCAACCCAAATTTATTGATTCGACACAAGGGGAGCCAAAGATTATTCTCAAGTATTAGCAGCTGAGTATTCAATTCAACCACACCTGGAAACTTAATATCTGTAGCAAAGTGTTTAGTAGCAAAGTAATATGATAGTAGTGGTAATGGTAGCAAAAGGTAACAATAGTAAAAGTAGTGTTTTTGGTATTTTCTAGTGATGATAGCAATAGCAACGAAAGAGTAAATAAGCGAAGAACAGTATATGGAAAGCCCGTAGGCAATGGATCAGTGATGGAGAATTATGCCGGATGCGGTTCATCATGTAACAGTCATAACCTAGGGTGACACAGAACTAGCTCCAGTTTATTGATATAATGTAGGCATGTATTCCGAATATAGTCATACGTGCTTTTGGAAAAGAACTTGCATGACATCTTTTGTCCTACCCTCCCGTGGCAGCAGGCTCCTTACGAAAACTAAGGGATATTAAGGCCTCCTTTTAATAGAGAACTGAAACAAAGCATTAACACATAGTGAATACATGAACTCCTCAAACTACGGTCATCACCGGTAAGTATCCCGATTATTGTCACTTCGGGGTTGACGGATCATAACACATAATAGGTGACTATAGACTTGCAAGATAGGATCAAGAACACTCATATATTGATGAAAAAATAATAGGTTCAGATCTGAAATCATGGCACTCGGGCCCTAGTGACAAGCATTAAGCATAGCAAAGTCATAGCAACATCAATCTCAGAACATAATGGATACTAGGGATCAAACCCTAACAAAACTAACTCGACTACATGATAGATCCCATCCAACCCATCACTGTCCAACAAGCCTACGATGGAATTACTCACGCACGGCGGTGAGCATCATGAAATTGGTGATGGAGGATGGTTGATGATGATGATGGCGATGGATTCCCCTCTCCGGAGCCCCGAACGGACTCCAGATCAGCCCTCCCGAGAGGTTTTAGGGCTTGGCGGCGGCTCCGTATCGTAAAACGCGATGAATTCTTCTCTCTGGTTTTTTCTCCTCGAAACGCAATATATGGAGTTGGAGTCAGAGAGGCATCACTGGGGCCCACGAGGTAGGAGGCGCGCCCTAGGGGGGCAGGCGCGCCCCCACCCTCGTGGACAGGTGGTGGGCCCCCTGGCCTTCATCTTTTGCAGGTATTTTTCATATTTTCTGAAAAGTTGCTCCATGAAGTTTCAGGTCATTCCGAGAATGTTTGTTTCTGCACATAAATAAAACCATGATAATTCTGCTGAAAACAACGTTAGTCCGGGTTAGTTCCATTCAAATCATGCAAGTTAGAGTCCAAAAAAAGGGCAAAAGTGTTTGGAAAAGTTGATACGACGGAGACGTATCAATTATGATGCCTCCTGTGCGGCCGTTTATGTATATATGTATATAACCTGAAAGTTTGCAGTCGTCGGCTTCAACCCCCATGCATATAACGCATATTCACACTTGATCCAACATCTAGGTCCATTAAGGAGGTGGTAGCGCAGCGAATGAGGCAATCAGACTATATTGCTTTAACACTTTCACTTAGCCATAGGAGTTTCACGGTGGGACTGTAAGTGCATCTAGTGCCACCCCTAGTTGGTTTTGGAGTATTGACGACAAACCTAGTTGAGGGACTAATGTGTTTGTGAGAATTGCAGGATAATACAGGTAGAAGTCCCTCATTGATTCGGTTTTACTACCAGAGATGACCCCTAAAAATGTATGAAGACATTGAAGACAAAGGTGGTACATGAAGATATTCACTTTGAAGACTATGACAAAAGAAGACACGTTGTGAAGCATATGGAGCTCGAAGACTTAGATCTTTCGTAGTTCTTTTTCTTTTGTGTTGAGTCATAGGAACCACCATACTGTTAAGTGGGGTCCAGGAGTACCAGTCAGAATGACTGAAGTGATGCCTAAATCAAAAACCTATGTCTTCGAGCGAAGACAATGAGAGTGAGTCTTGTCCAGAGCCGGACAAGTCAGCTTTGCTTGTAGCCCAAGTAAAGTTGCCATGAGAGTTTGAAATTTGACCGTTGAGACACGTGTCAGTTCCTGAGTGACCCAGGGTCATTTCGGACAAATCAGGTCGGGTTGCCAAGTGGCTATAAATAGCCCACCCCCACAACCATAAACGGTTGGCTGCTTAGATTTCAGTGCACGGCTTTTGTCGTTTGTGAGCAACCCACCTCGAAGCCTTTGGGAGAAAATTCCTAGCGAGGAGAAAAGCCCTGACCACCCAGAGCCAGAGTAAATTGGGCATCACTTAAGTCTTCTTGTCTGTGTGATCTGAAGACTTATTACACTTGAGGACTGTGAATCCTCGAGACGGTTAGGCGTCGCGTTCAGAGAATCCAAGAGATATTGTGGATTGCCAGTGAACGAAGTTTGTGAAGGTTTGGGAGTCTACCTTCAAGACTTACCAGAGTGATTGGGCGAGGACTAAGTGACCTTAGCTCAAGGAGAATACGGTGAAGACATGGTGTCCTGAACTGTGTGTTCAGGACTGGGTGTCCGGGACTGTGTGTCCTAAGGTTTAAATACCTAGCCGCCCCAACCAGACGTACAGTTGTCACAGCAACTGGAACTGGTCCAACATATCATTGTCTTCAATGAGTCACTGGTTTCATCTTCACTTCCTTTTCTTACTGTTACTCATTGTGAAGCCATTGCATGCTTGCTTTATCTTTTGTCTTCACAACGTGAATGTATGATCTGTTTGGCTTCATAACTTCTTCCTACCTGATCCTTATTACACTGAAGCTGTTTGTCATTGTGCTTTCACTCAATTGAATACATGACCATGGCTGGCCTAGTGTAATCTAACTTCCGCTGCATAGTAATAGGCATAATCTTCGCTGTTTGTCTTCATAACTCTCACGTTTTGAAGACTTACATAAAAATCGCCTATTCACCCCCCTCTAGTCGATATAACACACTTTCAATTGGTATCAGAGCAAGGTGCTCCCTTGTTCTGTGTGATTCGGTTTAACCACCTGGAGTTTTAGCTATGTCCACTGCAGGGATAATCAAAGGTCTCCGCTGCGTGCCCCGTCTTCGATGGAACTGAATATCCCTACTGGAAGAATAAGATGCGCATGCATCTTGAAGCCATTGACGTCGACCTATGGTATGTCGTCGAGAACGGCGTTCCCAAGGCTGGAGAAGGTGTCACTGCTGCTGATGTCAAGAAGTTCACTCAACTGGACTCTACTGCCAAAAATATCATTTGTGGCCATCTGACAAAAGGACAATATGGCCGTGTGAGTGCCTTGAAGACATCCAAGCTGGTCTGGGACTGGCTCTCCAAGGTCAATGAAGGCGTCTCAACCCAGAGAGATCAAAGAATCAGTGTTCTTCGCAACCTCTTCAACCGCTTCAAGCGAAATGACAATGAGAATGTCCAGCACACATTTGATCGGCTCACTGACATCACAAATGAGCTTCAAGCCCTCGGCGCCACTAAAATCACCAAACATGAAATCGTCAAGACGCTGCTGAGATCACTTGATAGTTCGTTTGACATCCTAGCCCTGATGATTCAAGAACGTCCTGATTTCAAGACACTCAATCCGCCTGACATACTTGAGAGGCTCAACACAAATGAGTTTCAGCTTTCTGAGAAAAGAGATATCTATGGTCCAAACTATGGGCGAACTCGTGCCTTGAAGGAAAAAGCTGTTTCCTCATCTGAAGAAGAATCTGACAGCAGTTCTGATGATCCTGAAGACATTGGAAGAGAACTTGCAATGCTAGTGAAGAAGTTCCAAAAATTCACCAAGAAGAAAGGCTTCAGAAAATCTTCACGATCAAGCTCAAGGAATGATGAAGTTTCTGCTCATGACTACAAGAAGAAAACATGTCACAAGTGCAAGAAAACTGGACACTTCATCTCTGAGTGTCCATAGTGGGACAATGAGAACAGAAGGAAGAAGAAGAGCAAGGAATATGAGTCTGACGACAAGAAGAAGAACAAATACTCAAAGTCTTCTTCCAAGTCTTCCTCAAAGTCTTCATCACACAAGAAGAGCTCATCTGGCAAGGCACGTGCGTTTGTTGGCAAGGAGATGGATTCAGAGGAGGAGTCCGCATCTGAGGAGGCAGAGGTGGAGTCTGAGGAGGAGTCTGATTCTGGCATTGCGAGTCTGGCTACAGCATACGTCGCCAAGTCCATCTTCAACACTGAAGACAATGACTGCATCACCGACACCGACGCAAATGACAAGAACGACTCCACTCCTACCTACTGCTTCATGGCACGTGGTGCCAAGGTAAACACACGCACTACTCGCTATCAAACATCTAGTGACGATGACTCTGAATTGTGATTCAAAACCCAGTTACAAACACTTGCTAAAATTGCAACTGAACAACAGAAAGCTATGGAACATATTCAAAAACTGTTAGACAGAAGCGATGATCTGTTGGGTGCTGAAATGACTCGATCTGAATCCTTAATTGAAGACATAAAAAATCTTCACGTTAAGTATCAGGAACTTGAAGATCGTCTATATCTCTCTCAACAACTCATGAAAAGCTTTCCTATGATTATCTTCAAAGGAAGCAAGAACTTGAGAAATTGAGAGCGGCTCATGAAGATCTTCAAAAGGAAAACGAGTCACTTCGCGCCAAACAGATCAGTTCCCGCTCAGGAAGGATTTGAACCACCATGTCTTAAATGCATTGAGCGTGATAATGCTACTTCTGTTGCTGAATGTTCTACTGCTACTACTGTTGCAATATCTTCAACTGTTGATGTGGTAACTAACCCCTCTGCTGAGGATACCACTGCTATTGCTGATGAGAATGCTAGGTTGAAGACATTGCTTGAAACAGGGATGTACAAAAGTCTCAAAGGGCATCAGACATTAATGTGATGTCCTCAAAAGCAGATTCTGAACCGAAAACCCTAGGAAAGAGGGTGTTGGGTTCGAGGAAAAAAATAAGCAGATGGCTCTTACTGGAAACCTGAGCAGTACCCCAAAACCACATGGGTTGCTGCAAAGGAACTTCAGCAGATCCATCCAATTATCTGGCTTCACTTGTGCTAACCCCATTATCATTGATGAATCCTTTGATGCAAACTATAAACTGTTTAAAAATCAGAATGGTGAAGTGTTTGCCAGGTACATTGGTACTAACTGCAGGAATGGACCGCCTATGAAGAAGATCTGGGTTCCGAAAAAGGTCTCTGGAAAATCTTCCTGTGAATGTCTTCATGACACCTCACTGAAGAAGACAAACCTCAGACCAAAGGCTTCATACGGCAAAGGCTTCATACAGAACAGAGAGGACTCACCTGAGTCGCACTAACGCAAATGTTTTGCAGGGAAACCATACTCAGGCATATGAATATGAGAGCGGTTCATCAAACCGTCATGTTCATATGACCAAGAACTATTCTGCTTTTCTTATGAGTACTATTGTCCACCTGCAAGACTGTTTGCTAGGGCTTCCAAAGCCAAAATTCTCAGATGCTGCACTTAGACTTATTGCTTCTAGCCACCCTTGAAGATGTGGGTGGCTAAGAAAGCTTAACTCTCTTTTGCAGGGAAAGGTCTCCAGCAGAAAACCAAAATCTTCTGACGCTATTGCTGGGGACCTTAAAAATCTTGTAGGGCGCAAGATAAATGCCCAATGGCATCATTATGTACTTCGTTCCTGAATCGCATGCTACTCTCCCTAATTAGTCCTAATCTGGATCTAAGTTTTCATAACCCACTGGTTCGTCAAATGTTTATGCTTCACAATCTCTTCGTGAAGCCTATCCCCCTAACTGCACTGTAGGGTACGACACCAGCGACTTCAAAGTCTTCAGAATGGATTATTGACAGTGGGTGTACAAATCACATGACTGGCAAAAGAAGCCTTCTTATGGACTCAACCTTACGTCCATCCGACAAGAGCCACATCACATTTGCTGACACTGGTAAAAGTAAGGTATTGGGTCTAGGTAGAGTTGCAATCTCAAAGGATCAACACATGGATAAAGTCATGCTTGTTGAATCCCTTGGCTTCAACTTAATGTCTGTCTCAATGCTTTGCGATTTGAACATGATCGTAATGTTTGGAAAATATCGCTGCCTTGTTCTAATGGAATCTGACAAGTCTCTAGTGTTTGAAGGGTATCGAAGATGATTTGTACGTGGTAGATTTCTCAGCAGGACCACAAACTTGCCGTATGTCTTCTAGCAAAAGCTTCAGAATGCTGGCTCTGGCATCGGAGGCTAGGGCATGCTGGCATGAGGAACCTCCACACCCTTGCGAAGAAGAAGCATGTCATAGGCATCGAGGGCGTCAAGTTCAAGAAAGATCACTTATGCGGTGCCTGTGAAGCAGGGAAGATGACAAGGGCAAAACATCCTTCGAAGACAATCATGACTACTACACAACCCTTCGAACTGCTCCACATGGATCTTTTCGGTCCCACTCACTACTCAACTTTTACTACTACTGCTTGCCTCTATGGCTTCGTCATTGTTGATGATTACTCTAGATATACTTGGGTGCACATAATCCTTTACAAGACTGAAGTGCAGGATGTCTTCAGACGCTTCGCCAATCGAGCTATGAACAATTTTGGCGCCAAGATAAAGCACATCAGAAGTGACAATGGCACTGAATTCAAGAACACTGGCCTTGATACATATCTTGATACCTTGGGCATCACACATGAATTCTCAGCTCCGTACACGCCACAGCAGAATGGCGTCGTCGAACGCAAGAACAGAACACTCATTGAGATGGCCAGAACAGTGCTAGATGAATACAAGACTCCAAGAAAATTCTGGACTGAAGCCATTGATACTGCATGCCATACAATCAATCGTGTTTATCTTCACAAGCTTCTGAACAAGACATCTTATGACTCCTACTGGCAAGAAGCCAAATGTCAGTTACTTCAGAGTATTTGGCGCAAGTGCTGGATCAAGGACCCACATCACACCTCAAAGTTTGCACCAAAAGCACATGAGGTTTATGCTTGGATATGGAAAGGATTCGCACTCCTACAGAGTCTTCAATCTCTTTCATTACAAAGTGGTTGAAACAGTGGATGTGCGGTTCGATGAGACAAATGGTTCACAAAGAGAGCAACTGCCAAATGTGCTAGATGAAGTTCCAGCCAGTGAATCAATCAAGCTAATGGGAACTGGAGAGATTATACCTTCTGAAGCTCATCCTGAAGAAGAACTTATCATTTCAGCACCTGATCAACATGAAGACAATGCTCAGCCTGAAGACATTCCTTCCAACAACGACAATGAACAGCAAGAGCAAAGTCTTCGCCCTGTACATCCTCGCGTTGCCAATGAAGTGCAGATTGAAAGAATAATTGATAGCATCAATGCACCTGGTCCACTCACTCGTTCAAGGGCAACTCAGCTAGCAAATTTCTGTGGGCACTTCGCATTCGTCTCAATATCAGAACCCAAGAAAGTTGAAGAAGCCTTCATGGAACCTGAATGGATTCAAGCTATGCAAGAAGAGCTTCAACAGTTTGAGCTGAATAATGTATGGGAACTGGTTAAGCGTCCTGATCCACGGAAGCACAACATAATAGGCACCAAATGGATATACCGCAACAAGCAAGATGAGCATGGTCAAGTTGTCAGAAACAAAGCTCGTCTGTTGCTCAAGGATATACTCAAGTGGAAGGCATTGACTTCGATGAAACATTTGCTCCTGTGGCTAGGCTTGAAGCCATACGCATACTGCTGGCCTATGCAAATCATCATAACATATCTATACAATGGATGTGAAAGTGCCTTTCTCAATGGCAAGATTGAAGAAGAAGTGTATGTTGCACAACCACCTGGCTTTGAAAATCCAAAACATCCTGACATGGTATACAAGCTCAACAAGGCACTGTATGGCCTCAAACAAGCCCCTAGGGCCTGGTATGACACACTCAAGTACTTTCTGAAAAGCAAAGGCTTCATACCTGGTTCCCTGGATCCCACTCTTTTCACGAAGACATATGATGGTGAACTGTTTGTGTGCCAAATATATGTGGATGACATTATCTTCGGCTGCACCAATCAGAAGTACAGTGAAGAGTTTGGATATATGATGCAAGAGCAATATCAGATGTCCATGATGGGGGAGCTGAAGTTCTTCCTTGGTCTTCAAATACGACAACAACGCGCAATGGCATCTTCATATCTCAAGAGAAGTATCTCAAAGATTGCCTGAAGAAGTTCGGTATGCAAGACTGCAAAGGCTTCACAACACCAATGCCAGCCAAACATCATCTAGGTCCTGACGACAATGGTAAAGAGTTCGATCAAAAGGTATACCGCTCCATGATTGGTTCTTTGCTTTATTTATGTGCATCTAGGCCAGATATTATGCTTAGTGTTTGCATGTGTGCTCGATTTCAAGCGGCACCAAAGGAGTCGCATCATTTAGCTGTGAAGCGAATTCTTCGATATTTGGCTCATACCCCAACTCTAGGATTATGGTATCCAAAGGGCTCAGAGTTTGATTTGGTTGGATTTTTGGATGCTGATTATGCTGGTGACAAGGTTGATCGCAAGTCTATATCAGGCACATGTCACTTTTTGGACGATCACTTATATGTTGGTCTTCAAAGAAGCAGAACTGTGTATCTCTCTCCACTGCTGAATCTGAATACATTGCTGCTGGATCTTGCTGCGCTCAGCTTCTGTGGATGAAGCAAACACTTAAGGACTATGGCATTCATCTGAAGCAAGTGCCACTTTACTGCGACAACGAAAGCGCCATCAAGATTGCCAACAACCCAGTTCAGCACTCGAAGACAAAGCACACTGAAATTCGTCATCACTTTCTCAAAGATCATGTTGTGAAGGAAGACATTGATATCATACACGTCAACACTGAAGAACAATTGGCAGATATCTTCACCAAGCCCTTGGATGAGAAGAGGTTTTGCAAGTTACGGTGTGAGCTAAATATCCAGGAATCCTCAAATGTCCTGTGATCAGGCACACATCCTAACACTTATGCATATTGATGACTTAGATGTGCAACACACGAAGTAAAGTATATCTTCAATCAATGAAGACATACATTCTAAGTGTGGATACATTAATGTGGAATTTGACTTCGGAGCGCCACGATAATTGTGCGCCGTGTCTGGGTCTAATACTTCCTATACGGTGGGTAACGCCACCACCAAACGTTCTATTTTGAAGTGTTTCACTCATGGCGTTACCTTGCAATGTCTTCACATTTGGTTTGGCTTCAATCTCAAGATATTTTCATGATTATCTTCACTATGTTGATTATAGATATATATATATACTAGTGTTCTGTCCTCTACAGCATTCACTTATAGCTATGTCTTCTTGTTGAATCTTTTGAACTAAGTGAATGTGATCGGACCCTAACCTCTTTATGCTTTCTATCTCAAACTCTATCTCTCCAAGTCATATGCATTCTATTGAAATTGTCGAATGTCTTCTCTGCGTCCTTGTCAGCAGAAGATACAGAGACAACCATTAATTCCGTTTTCAATGCTCATTCCTCCACATGAAATCCGGAGAAGTAGGAACGACCACCCGACAATCCAGGCGTGCGTGGGACGTGGAACAAACCCCAAAATTCCGCATAATTGGCCACGTGTTCCTCAGATGTGAATCGCCAGGGGCACCTGTGTAATAGCACAGTGCCGCCCCTGTACCTATAAATACACACTCCCAGCGGTCATTATCTCTTCTTCCACCCTCGCACGAACCCTAGCACCACCACTAGCCCTCGACGACGCCGGCGACGAAGCGCTTCACTGCCGCAACCTCTCCGACGCCGTCTTCACGCCGACCGCGGACATCGTCCTCTCCGCCGTCGCCGTAGGTGTTTTCCGTCGCCAAGTCAGGGCACGGAGGACTGAACTGCTCGGCATCAACTCCCACTTCCGTCTAGCAGTTCTAAGTGTGGTAAATAAAACTTCCTTTTTACAGCCCCTTCTGATCTTATGGTTCTGTCACTTTCTACCATAAGAAGTTTGTCTTCACACAAGTTAGATCTCTCAATCTGCATCTCATAACATGCCTAGTATATTCACTTGTGCTTCATAAAGTAGTTAGATTCCTCACTTGTACTGATCTGTGGGTTCGTACAAATCTGGAACCAACTTCTTATCTATGAGTGAATGTCTTCGCACGATGAGATCAATGTCTTCTAAACTGATTAATCTTCAAAACCTTCTGAGAATGCATATGACCTCTTCCCCTTCCCTTGCACCTTAATGCTGTCACAGGTACATGTCCGTGGGAGAATCCTTTGGTTCTCATAGTCTGCATTCATTTGCAGAATTCTTACAGCATCACATAAATTCTCCCGAAGCCAGTTCCTGTTGGTCCAGCAAACGAAAACCTTTGAAGCCTTTGAACGTCTTGAAGCCTTTCAAGTTAAAGTTTATGGCTTTAGAGAAAGCAGCAAGGAAGGGTGGCAGAAAGCGTCGTGGTGAGACCTCCAGAGATCTGCCAGATGAACTCTCAGAAATGTACAAGACAGATCTTGAAGAGGATTACAGTCAGCGCAAGACCCGAATCCAATGGATTCGAAGATATTGGGAAGAACAATGGTTCAAATATAGATTTGTGACCCAGGAGTATGCTGAGAAAAACGCCATCAAGAGACCATGGGGAGACATCCTATTCAAGAATCTTCTACCAAGGTCCAGAGATGAAGCCATTGCTCAAGGCTTCAATCCATGCATGGTCCATGGACCACAGCCTGCTGATGCACACTCGTCGTCACTGTTATGGTGTCGTGACGACAATCTGTTCAAGCGCAACTTCCAGTTTGCTCTGAACTCAGCGAAGCAGAACAAGAAGACTTTTGGGTTAGACTTCAACCCAGGTCCCTCATCTCCAAGGGCAGATGGCACACGACATGCAGAACCCAATGTCATCGGTCCTTTCGCCAACCTTGAAGGCCTCATCACCTACATCTTGGTTCAAGGGACTGCAGTGAATGAGCCTGTAGCTGACACTGAGTCTGATGACGCGCCTGCAGTGCCGAAGCCAAAGCATTTGAAGAAGCCAAAAGCTTCAAAGCCGGCCCCTTCACCAAAAATCTCAAGGGCGAAGCCATTGGCAACTGCACCTCCTGAAGACAGTGTGCAGTCTGAAGACTTATCACGCGTCTCCAAGCCCCAGAAGGCCAAGATGCCTCTGTCTCACACTGGCAAAGAGCTCACTGCTGCTGCCATTCTGCGCAGCGAAGCTAATGATCTATCAAGCGATGAAGATCTTGGAGATGACGCTCTTGAGCAGCTCATCAAAAGCAAGGAAGAAGCAGAAATCTTCAACAACCTACCTCTCTTTGATGTTGCCATCATCCACAACTTCATCGATGAATGGTTTGCCTCACCGGACATAAGCTTCGAAGATCTGCAGCTGCCCGTTGGCCTCAGCGTCGCCTTCCAAGGCGCAATTGCTTCAGAACTAGCCATTGCTCAGCGCATTGTTGAGTTGAAGCAGAAAATTGATCATGAAAAGGCTCAGTTCAAGAAGCACATGGCCAGGCTCAGCGTGCAGGAAGTAAAGAGCTTCAAAACCATGTTGCATGAGCTCAAGGAAAATTTTCTGAAGAAGCGTGCTGAAGCTTAGGGCTCGCGTGAGCGGATGAAGTCTCTGGCAGAATGATGTGTGCAGGCCTACAATGAGGCCGAGAAGTGCAAGGCACTTGGGCGTCCTGGCATCAACCCCAAGATGGCCGCGAAGAAGAAGAAGCAGCCTGCTGTGAATGAACCAGAGGCACCAAGGCAAGAAGCTGTTCCGATTGTCTTCCCCACCGCCACGACTGGCTCGAAGCCAAAGAGCCGGTCAACCGCTTCTGAGCTCAAGAAGACACGGAATGCAGAGGCTGCAGCTAGAAAGAGGAAACACTTTGCAGCCTCTCCTACTGACCCAACCAAGAAGAAGCGCAAGATCAAGAAAGCTCGGGGTGCTCCCACAGAGCCCTTGATGGTTGAACCCCTCTCTGTCATTCACCCCAATGCAGAAAGACGACTGACAGTTCATGAGCCTACTCCCACAGAGGCTCCTGAAGCTGAAGATATTCCAGCAGCCGACCCCATAGTTGCTGAAGACATTGGTCACCACGACAATGTACAAGATGATGCGGCCCTTCCTCAGCTTGAAACAAGCGAACTCATCAGTATTGGTCGTCCTCTGACGCCAATGGCACAAGATGAGTCATGGGCAGATCGCCCTCAGGAGGAAGAAGACTTTGTGGCCCAGCCCACTCCAACCCCACATGCGTCGTCTGTGTTCCGTACTGAAGAAATTCCGGCTGCATCAGCCGAAGACAATGAAGAAGCACCACCAGAACCCACTCCCCCGCTCCATCAAGATGCAGTTCTCCAGGAGAACGTGCCTGAGGTTGTCCCTCCAACTACACAAGCGGAGGAAGAAAATGTTGAGGCTGCCACCACAAACACTGAAGCCAATGTGGAGCCCGCCCCACCAAATGCTTCAGCAGACAGCGAAGCTACTGAGCCAGACACTTCTGTTCCTGAGTCTTCTGCAGGTCCTCAATTCGATTATCATATTGAGCACATGCCTCATGTCCAAAAGCCAGTCCCAAGGCTTCCAAGGTTCCCAGGTCCTGCATCAGCACCTGGCTCCTTTGACATAAATAGCTTCAAGGCAGACAATACATTTTTCAATAGCTCCAAGAACCCCTATTCAAGGGAAAGGATTGTATCAGATAGGTTCTGGAGCTATTCTCAGCGCAGCTATTATTCATGCATCCTATACAACCAAGGTCGCATCTTCCTGCACAAGCGCCTTGAGGTTGAAGCCATTGCTGGTCTGCCCTGCTTAGAGGAAGCACTGGATTGCTTCAGGCAAGTGGGTCTGCTGCCGTTTGTGACTGATGAAGAGCACTGGAATGAAGAGCTTCTGCTTCAGTTCTATGCCACTCTCCATATAAAAGGATTCAACAGAGATCCGAAGACTTGGGTCCTGGAGTGGATGACCGGCAATGTCCATCATGAAGCAAATGCATTTGATATCATTGAGCTCACCGGCCTGCCCACTCCTGGCAAATTCTTCGAGGAAGGCTTTCAACTACATTCTGAAGCTATTGAGAGCATATTCCAGAGGCCTGAACCAAATATGAGTCAAATGCTCTCAATGATGAAGCCATTGCCTCATGATGCACCCTATCCAACTGAGTTCTTCATTGAAGACTTTGAGTATCTGCCCAGGACCATATATCACATCATCCGGTGGACTCTCTGGCCCATTAAGGGACACTCACCACATGCCAAGATTGAGGGTGCAATGAAGACTCTCATATTCTATATCCTGCATGGCAAATGCTTCAACGCACATGATCTCTTCATACGCCAACTTGCAGCGTCAGGCTCAGAATTATTTGGTTTGAAGTTCTATGCTCCTTGGGTGATGAGGCTGATCAAACTACACTCTACGATCTCGTATCAGCCCTCAGCCCGAAACCATCGGATCTTCCTGCCAGATGTGGATACCTCTGCTAAAGCCATATATCCTGAACCTGCCAAGCAACCAATAAGTCTTTAGAATGCAGAACACCAGAGCTTCATGCAGAATGTTGAAGGTGTTGAAGCCGTATCCAGGGTATATCCGTTGGCTGGCACTACACGTGCACCAGCATCTACTAAAGCCACAGACAGCACAAATGCTCCAAGACCCAAGAAGCGTGCTCGTGTCCTCAATGACCGAGAGCTTCTTGTGGCCCTTCACCAAAAGCAAGATAGGCATCACAACTGGCTAAAGCGTCAGATGAAGAGCCTCTTGGTGGATGTCAATCGTCTTCGAAACCTAGCCACCAAGAATGCTTTCGTTACACATGAAACGTGCCGTCGTACATGGAAAGGGCTCTCAATGATATGCACTGAAGCTGAACTTGAAGAGGATGGCTTCACAGAGCGCTTCAAGTTTGACACCACACCTCCTAGAAGGGCTGTGATGCGCAACACACCATCACTTGAAGACTCTGAGTTTTCTTCATCTGCTGCCACAGTCACTGCCAGAATCATTGATGAAGACGACGATGCTACATCACCGCCACCTGCTTCAGCACCTCCAAGCTCTGCACCGCCAAACAACTCCACCGACCCTACTGCGGCTGGGAACGCGTAGAAAACTCTATGTCTTCAAACCTTTTTGGTCATTACTGACAAAAGGGGGAGAAGCATATGATGTTTATAGTCTTCAAGCGGGTCAATTATGGGCGGGTGCCTTATGTTTTCTTATATTTTTCTTCGTGTTTACAACTCTTGTTTTTGCTTCATTTGGTTCTTTGAGTTGTAAACACTAAAACTCGATGGTCGTCTGCTACTTGTTTGCCACTCTGTTTGCGAAGATAAATTCCGCACTTATCTCATTCTGCAGACGTCCATTTTCCATTATGCATGTCATTATCTTCATATACTTTCACATGCATAGTGGATTGTCATCATAAGCTGAAGTGGATCTCCACAAGTACAACCTGCCATGTGCATTTGCATTCCAAAAGCAAATTAACTTATATGCACATCTTCAGGGGGAGCCCTTGCAACTTATGAAGACAATTCCTTTACAATTTCACAGACTATATTCCCCGTTGAAAACTTCAACCAGTTTGTCATCAATCACCAAAAAGGGGGAGATTGTAAGTGCATCTAGTGCCACCCCTAGTTGGTTTTGGAGTATTGACGACAAACCTAGTTGAGGGACTAATGTGTTTGTGAGAATTGCAGGATAATACAGGTAGAAGTCCCTCATTGATTCGGTTTTACTACCAGAGATGACCCCTAAAAATGTATGAAGACATTGAAGACAAAGGTGGTACATGAAGATATTCACTTTGAAGACTATGACAAAAGAAGACACGTTATGAAGCATATGGAGCTCGAAGACTTAGATCTTTCGTAGTTCTTTTTCTTTTGTGTTGAGTCATAGGAACCACCGTACTGTTAAGTGGGGTCCAGGAGAACCAGTCAGAATGACTGAAGTGATGCCTAAATCAAAAACCTATGTCTTCGAGCGAAGACAATGAGAGCGAGTCTTGTCCAGAGCCGGACAAGTCAGCTTTGCTTGTAGCCCAAGTAAAGTTGCCATGAGAGTTTGAAATCTGACCGTTGAGACACGTGTCAGTTCCTTAGTGACCCAGGGTCATTTCGGACAAATCAGGTCAGGTTGCCAAGTGGCTATAAATAGCCCACCCCCACAACCATAAACGGTTGGCTGCTCAGATTTCAGTGCACGGCTTTTGTCGTTTGAGAGCAACCCACCTCGAAGCCTTTGAGAGAAAATTCCTAGCGAGGAGAAAAGCCCTAACCACCCAGAGCCAGAGTAAATTGGGCATCACTTAAGTCTTCTTGTCTGTGTGATCTGAAGACTTATTACACTTGAGGACTGTGAATCCTCGAGACGGTTAGGCGTCGCGTTCAGAGAATCCAAGAGATATTGTGGATTGCCAGTGAACGAAGTTTGTGAAGGTTTGGGAGTCTACCTTGAAGACTTACCAGAGTGATTGGGCGAGGAATAAGTGACCTTAGCTCAAGGAGAATACGGTGAGGACTTGGTGTCCTGAACTGTGTGTTCAGGACTGGGTGTCCGGGACTGTGTGTCCTAAGGTTTAAATACCTAGCTGCTCCAACCAGACGTACAGTTGTCACAGCAACTGGAACTGGTCCAACATATCATTGTCTTCAACGAGTCACTGGTTTCATCTTCACTTCCTTTTCTTACTGTTACTCATTGTGAAGCCATTGCATGCTTGCTTTATCTTTTGTCTTCACAACGTGAATGTATGATCTGTTTGGCTTCATAACTTCTTCCTACCTGATCCTTATTACACTGAGGCTGTTTGTCATTGTGCTTTCACTCAATTGAATACATGACCATGGCTGGCCTCTAGCATAACTTGCCTTTGAGACCGTTTTGCTTGACGAGCTCACCCCGGTCTGTCGACCTCAGGCGACATGGCACCGTTGCTCCAAAAGCCCTGTCCTGTGCCGGATCTAGCTGACAAACCAACAACTGACTCGGTCCTCGCCGAGAGGCCCAAGTCCGTGGTTGGGCTTGCTTCCTATTCCGAACAGGAACACATTCCGGGCAGGAACAAATTCTAAGCTTTAACAAATGCAGGTCCGAATCGCTTCCGGGCAGGAACACATTTTCAGCTTTAACAAATGCAGGTCCGAATCGCTTCCGGACAGGAACAGATAAATCTCGCTCAACCGGAGAACTGACTCCGAACTGGAAACCGACCGATGATCCTCCCTCGTCATCCTACGAGAGAGCCATCCTCGGTACTCACACTTATCTTGAGTTTTTTAGTAGTAACCATTAACTTGTCTATGAACTGTATAGGCAACCAAGTAGTCCTTTACCGCGGACGCGGCTATTCGAATAGATGATGTTAACTCTGCAGGGGTGTACTTCTTCATACACGCTCTCACCACTTACTGCCATTTACACGACATGTACTCGGCAACCTTCAAGCGGAAGCCCAACGAGGGTGTCGGCCACGGCCTACCTAAACACTCAAGTCTCTAGTCCAGGTTTATCGCCTATCCAGGTTCCATC
This sequence comes from Triticum urartu, assembly GCF_003073215.2. Classification (NCBI taxonomy): domain Eukaryota; kingdom Viridiplantae; phylum Streptophyta; class Magnoliopsida; order Poales; family Poaceae; genus Triticum; species Triticum urartu. The sequence goes on along the minus strand of NC_053025.1, from coordinate 51,721,980 downwards.
CACAGGGAGTCCGGCCGAGGTTTCCACATACGGCCCCGAACAATGTGAACAGGGTCCCAAGACGCCAAACGGGCGCCCGGCATGCCCGGCCACAGTGTATCTACCGCAACATAGCCCACCCCTAGGGTCAGCGCTACGCACGGCCGCCAACACATAACCTACAAACACTAGAAACTATTTGCAACTCCTGGACAGAGTACTAGGGTGATTAAGAAGCCGAGAGGGTCAATTAAGGATCCCAATGCATGGTAGTAGCTGATTCTTAAAATCACACATACAGATCTCAGTTCTTAGGGACGGCCTCAATGAAACAACCCACGATGTACTCCTACATGGCCTATCATCGATACCTTTACCAAATCATGTTCAACACATCCCTCACATTACCGACATAATCATTTCACTCTAGCCCATCACCAAGATGAACCAGACCTAACACAACTCTAAGCATATCAGGCATAGCAAGGTAGGAAACACATACATGGCTCAATCAACTCCTACACATGCTAGTGGGTTTCATCTAGTTACTGTGGCAATGACAGGTCATGCAGAGGATAAGGGTTCAACTACCGCAGCACACAGCAGTTTGAAACGTTGTTGTCTTAATGCAGTAAAGGAGAGCAGAGGCGAGAACATGGGATTGTATCGATATGATCAAATGGGCTGCTTGCCTGATGGAGTGGTAGTAGGGTACTGCCCTTCAGTTGGATACTCAGAGATATCCTCGGAGGCAGAACCTACCACGAAGGACACACAGAACATAATCAACACATGACAAGATGCAATAATATGATGCATGCTATGACATGGAAAAATGATGTGTCCTGCCTAATGCAATGTGAAACAAGTTGAAATGGGTCCATTTGAACCAAAGATTCAAATGGAAGTTAAAGTTCCTATGCATAATGATTGTATTAGCTTGTTTCACCTAAACAGCAAGGTTAAAGTGGTTTGTCATGCATGAAACCATTACAGATGGATAGATTGAATTTTTATGATCATTTTTCATATATAATTTGTTTGATTTGGAGCTATGGTTGATTTTCTATGATTTTTAGAAGTTTTGGCTATTTTCTGGAATTTCCTATATAAGATTAAATCCAGAAAATGAATAATTGCGTCAGCACTGCGTCATGCTGGCGTCAGCAGTCAACAGCGTCTGGTCCTGGTCAAACCTGACCAGTGGGGCCCACTGGTCAGTGACTCTATGCACTAACTAAGCTAGTTAGTCCTAATTAATTGGGCAGGGCCCACTAGTCAGTGACTACTAACTAAACTAACCTAGTTAATTAGCACTAACCAAACTAATTAGTCGGGTGGGGCCCGCATGTTAGTGAGAGAGAGGGGGAGGTCAACCCGTGTCAGCGGGGTCAACCTCGCCGATCAGCGGTCAAAGCCTGCCGGCGTTTAGCCGCCGGCGAGGCTAGACGAGGTGGCATGCTGCGGGATTTGCCCGCAGGGCACCATTTGGCATGCGGAGAGCACCTACATGGAGCTGGGACTCGCCCGCATCCAACCACGGTGGTGGTTTGGCCGGGGAGTGGCCGGAGCATCGCCGGCGACGAGCTCGGCGGAGGCTGAGGCTCGGGTGTGCTCGTGCTCGTGGCTGTGGTGGCCTAGGCGATGCGGCGAAAGCACCTACATCATCTATGCCGCGCGGAGAGTGTGACGGGCACAAGCCCGTGACAAAATGGTCACGGGAGCATCGCTGGCGACGTGGTCAGGCGGCAGCGCGTTCGGGCACAAGAGGCGCGGTGTCTACGGTGTTCTAGGGGCGAAACAAAAAGCACGGGGAGGTTCAGCAGCTCACAGGGAAGTCGTGGGGAGGGTCAGTGTGCTCGGGGAAGCTCGGGTGCGGCGGATCGACGACGAAGATCGATGGCGGCCGAAGGTTGAAGACGACGGTGGCGGGGACGATGCAGGGGCTCTGGCGTCGTGCAGCTCGGCTGGTCGACATAGTCGACGACGGCGAACCGTCTGGACACGGTGAGAGGGCGCGGGGACGGCGTTGGACACGGCTGCGGCGAGCGGCGGCGACGGTGACGTCTCGGGCGACGTCGGGGAAGGCGAGAGAGGGAACCAGAGAGAGAGCGAGTGTGTCTGGGAGCTCGGGGAGAGAGAGAGAGGGTTCGTCCCAGGGCGACAGGTCGACGAGGGGAGCGGCTGGGCGGTGGGCAGCTACGTGGCAAGCATGCTGTGCTCGCCGTTGAGCACGTGCCTGCCTGTGCTGGCGAGAGCAAGAAGCTCGCTGGCACAGCAGGTGGGCTGGGCTGCTAGGTGGGCCGACTAGGTGGGCTCAGGTAAGTGCTCTGCACTGTTTTCTGTTTCTCTTTTATTTATTTTTTGTACTGTGTTTTGAAATAGAATAAATACTATTTCATTTCCAAAAACTCTGGAAATATTCAGAGGCACATTTGAGAATATTCTCAACTGCCTAAAAATTCTTCCAAGATTATTTGAGCACTTTAAAATATTTATAAGATTTAAAATGCCCAAATTCAAATACTTATGACTTGGTTCAAAAATCCAGAATGGCCCCATAAATTGTAGAACCATTTTTGGTAGAGGTTTAAACCAGAACCAAAAATGGTGGGCTTTTATGAAGGGCATTTTGGGTTCATCGAAATTCCAATTGTTGGAATTTAGCATTTTCAGGGGGGGTGTTGGGGTTGATTAGCCCCCATTTCAAGTTTAAAAGAAATTTAAACATGATGCACAAGTTCAACCAACCCTAATGCATAACAGGAAAACAGGGATGTGACAAGAAGAGTCAGCCAGGCAATTCTGGACTCGGTTCCTTACAAAGAAAAATCAAATCATCGACTGTCCGGATGCGGAGGCCTTAGAGGCTTTCAAGCACAACATCCGAGACAAGTGGCTAGCCCGGCACCTTGGTCAGGAAAAGCTGAAATCTATGGCAGCTCTCACGACGCTCATGACCCGCTTTTGTGCGGGAGAAGACAGCTCGCTGGCTCGCAGTAACAACATATCAAAGAACCATGGTACCTCAGATACCAAGGACGGCAATAGCAGGTCACGTCGCAACAAGCATACGCACCGCATTAACAGCGACAATACTGAGGATACGACAGTCAATGCCGGATTCAAAGGCTCTAAACCCGGTCAGCGGAAAAAGCCATTCAAACAAAGTACGTCGGGTCCGTCTAGCTTGGACCGTATACTCGATCACTCGTGTCAAATACACGGCACCCTAGACAAGCCAGCCAATCACACAAACAGGGATTGTTGGGTGTTCAAGCAGGCCGGCGAGTTAATTGCCGAAAACAAGGACAAGGGGCCGCATAGCGATGACGAGGAGGAGCCCCGGCAGCCGCACACTGGAGGACAGAAGAGGTTTCCCCCACAAGTGCGGACGGTGAACATGATATACGCAACCCACATCCCCAAGAGGGAGCAAAAGCGTGCACTCAGGGACGTATATGCATTGGAGCCAGTCGCCCCAAAGTTCAACCCTTGGTCCTCCTATCCGATCACCTTCAATCGCAGGGACCACCCCACTAGTATCCGTCATGCCAGATTTGCCGCAATGGTCCTAGACCCAATCATCGACGGATTTCACCTCACTCGAGTCCTTATGGATGGCGGCAGCAGCCTGAACCTGCTTTATTAGGACACAGTGTGCAAAATGGGTATAGACCCCTCAAGGATCAAACCCATGAAAACGACCTTTGTCATTCCAGGTGTAGAGGCCCATTGCACAGGCTCAATTACACTGGAAGTGGTCTTCGGATCCCCGGATAATTTCCGAAGCAAAGAGTTAATCTTTGATATAGTCCCATTCCGTAGTGGTTATCACACGCTGCTCGGGCGAACCGCATTCGCTAGATTCAATGTGGTACCGCATTATGCATACCTCAAGCTCAAGATGCCAGGACCTCACAGAGTTATTATAGTCAATGGAAACACAGAGCGCTCTCTCCGAACAGAGGAGCACACCACGGCCCTCGCAGCAGAAGCACAAAGCAGCCTCTCAAGGCAATCAACCAGTTCGGCGCTTCAAAGCCCGGACACCTTCAAGCGCGCTCGGGGCAATCGGCAAATAGACCGCCTGCCGCGATCTGAGCTCGCGTAGCAATACGGCGGCCACCCCAATCCCATCCCAACGGCGATATTCATGCCGCGCGTACATAATTACGCATTAAAAATACCATGGGCACAAGTGGGGAGGGGGGCACAACTGCGGCACGCCCCAAAATGCGGCCTAAACCGCACTAGGGGCTTCCCGTTTGGTTATTTTTCTTTTTCTTTCAGGACCTTAATCTCTGGAAACACTTCCAGCAGCACTATTGCCGAACACATGATGCAGCAACCAAGGAGGCAGACAGCTACGTTATACCATGGAATTCCCAGGTTGATTACAGTAACGAGCGAAATATTCAATTCCATATCATTCCTCAGCTTGCCCTTGGAAGGTACATAGTCCTACTCTTTGCTTATCACACTATCTGTATCACTCTGCTTTAACACAATTTTTCAATAAACAATGCATGACATTATGACTATTATTGCATTCTTGTTATATATATATGTGTGTGTGTGTTCATTAATGACGCCTTGCAACCATACACTTTGGTACGGCCAATACACCAGGGGCTTACATACCCCACAATGCGGTGTGAAAAGTTCGAACACTTTCACAAGTGCGGCACCCCGAACTTATAGCATTATATGCATCGGCTCCGAATCATGTCTTTGGTCAAATGTTGGGTTTGCCCGGCTCCTATGTTTTGGTACCTTACGTTCCGCTCTATCGGCTAAGGTAGCGCTAGGAGAACTACTGCGATTGTGCCCCGGTTCAGCTGGGTTCAGCACCTCAGTAGAGAAAGCTAAAACTGACTGTCATGATAAGGCGAGAGACTGGTCACTGTTCGGCAAGGTTTTTCGAGTCCCTAAAGACTTATGCCGCTTAGGGCGACGGGCCGGCCCTGTCCGGCTTATAGGCGTGTATCGCGCCCCGAATTCGGCCTTCCGAATACCAGGGGATTCGCCGAAATTTAAAATTATAGAATTCTATGGCTAAGTGAGAGTGATAAAGCATTATTAGTCTGGTTGCCTTGTTCATTGTGCTGAGCACCTCCCTCGAAGGACCCAAATATGGGAACAAGAGTGCTCAGGTTTATCCCGAACACCCAGCACTCGTGGCATGGGGGCAGAAGCCGAGGACTAAGCATCTCTCAGATTGGATAAACAGCCAAACAGAAGGTAATATTTTAAATTCCAACAAGCGTTGCATAGCGCATATGAAACAAGTTTTCATACATACAGGATAAAATGAGCAAGCCTCATTCAAATATTACATCTTTCGAACACTCGTCCGAGATGAGACGGGCGCCCGGCAGAACACCCCTGTAGTACATCTCGGGGAGGCAGTGCTCCTTGCCCTCTGGCGGCCCCTCCTTGATCAGCTTCATGGTGTCTAGCTTGACCCACTGCAATTTCACACGGGTGAAAGCCCGACGTGCACCTTCAATGCAGACAGATCGCTTGACGACCTCCAGCCACGGGCAGGCATCCACGAGCACCAGGCCGAAGAAGCTGTTCGGAAGGGCGTCGCCAGGCCACAACCGGACTATAAAGCTCTTCATGGCCTGATCGGCCGCCTTATGTAGCTCGACCATCTGCTTCAGCTGGTCACTCAATGGCATCGGATGTTCGGCCTAAGGCGATTAAGTTGGGTAACGCCAGGGTTTTCCCAGTCACGACGTTGTAAAACGACGGCCAGTGAATTGTAATACGACTCACTATAGGGCGAATTCGAGCTCGGTACCCGGGGATCCGGGTAAGTAATCGGTAATTTACTTTTACATGCTTGCTTTGCATATAGAAAGCCTTATCCGCCGCTATCTTCTTCATCGCGTCGATATCTTGGAGGGCCTTTTGGGCTTCGGCCTTGGCACTTTTTACACTCTCGAGGGCCGCGGCAAGCTCAGACTCCCGCGTCTTGGAGTCAAGCTCCAACGCCTCATGCATCGCCACAAGAGCCTGGAGCTCTTGCTGCACCTCGCCCACCCGAGCCTCGTGCTTCTCTCGCTTGGTGCGCTCCTTGGCCGCTGTATCTTCGGCCTTGGTCAGCGCTTGCTTTAGGGTCGCCACCTCGGTCGTGGCCCCTGGCAAACATACAATGATCTTGTCATTTTGCAACCGCGTCCTTTTTTATATATACATATCTATAGACGACGTATTACTTACCCTTGTTCTCGTCGAGCTGCCTCTTGGCATGGCCGAGCTCTTTCTTGGACCCCTCGAGGTCCTACTTCAGTACGGCGACCTCCGCAGTTAGTGCGGCGGACGCCAGCAACGAAGCCTGCATATGCATATTGACATACTTATATTAGACTCCTGTGATATTATTTGATCCTCTGTTCGGCTTTTCTTTGTGAACACGGAACAAAGCATCAGGGGCTACTGTCTATGCAGTAATATTTCTACTACATTTTAACACACTTACCTCAAAGCTTGTTAGAAGGCTGGCACAGGCTTCAGTCAATCCGCTCTTGGCGGACTGAACCTTCTGGATCACCGCACTCCAGATAGTGCGGTGCTCCTCGTCGATGGAAGCACTCCGAAGCACTTCCAGCAGATTATCCGGTGCCTCTGGATGGACAGAAGTCACCGGCATAGGCGTCTTGCCCCTCTTAGAAGGAGGCCGCCTGCCCGAGCCCAGAACCGCTGGAGGGTCCGGCGCGGTGTTCGGCTGAGGGCCGAACTCGGAGCTCTCGGGGGCCCCGTCCCCGCGGCTCCCGGAGTCCGGAAGGTCGCCTTGAGGCGCCTCCAGGACTGTCTCCCCTATATCCGGTGCCTCTTGAGACAACACCTCGGCGTCGTCGGCAAGAGGAGGGGAGGTGGCGGTCGGGACTGGATCGCTATCCATGTCCGACAAGCCCAAGGAGCCGTCCGATGATACATCGATACTGGCTCGTGGCGGCCTGCATAATTGCATTCGGCGTTAGGAAAAGTAGTGCGACAAAGGAATCCTAGGAGTTACTCTGGTATCCGAATACTTATGATCTCCTCGGGGGCTTGACCCTGGGCAACCACTCGCCTTCGCCTTCGTCGGCGACGGAGGAACTGTCCGAAAGGAGAGTCCTTCCCTTCTTGGACCCTCCGGCCTCCCCGGTTGGGGCGGCCTTCCTTTTCTTGTGTCCCCCAGTCGGTGGGGGAGCATCTTCTTCTTCCTCTTCCTCGTCTTCAGGGGAAGAGTGCGCCGCAGAGTCATCAGACGGTGAATCCGACGACGCCTGGCGTCGGGAACTCTTTCGGGTTCCCTTGGCCTTCTTGGTCTTCTCCAGCACCTTATAAGGGGCCGGAGTCAGCATCTTCGCCAGAAGAGCGTCTGCGGGGCCTTCGGGCAAAGGAGCCGGATAGTCGATCTGTCCGGCCATCTTCTGCAGGTCCTGTCAAAGGTATGGGAGTTTAGATCCCACATAGAGTCAATCTATATAAAAAATAATTATCCTGTGAAAGGTAAAACAGCTTACCGCACTGGCTTGGCGCTTCGCGCTGAATCCGCGATCCTCAGTAATAGGGGGGGGGACCTTGGCACTTTTGAACAGCACCCTCCAGGCGTCTTCATGAGTTGTGTCGAAGAGCCTGTTCAGAGTTCGGTGCTGCTCCGGATTGAACTCCCACAAGTTGAACTCCCGTTGTTGGCACGGGAGTATCCGGCGGATGAGCATAACTTGGACTGTGTTGACAAGCTAGAGCTTCTTGTCCACCATGTTTTGAATACATGTTTGGAGTCCGGTCAGCTCTTTCGAACTACCCCAGGACAGGCCCTTCTCTTTCCAGGAGTTGAGCCACGTGGGGATGCCAGATCGGAACTCGGGGGGCCGCTGCCCATGCAGGGTCACGTGGCTCGGTGATATAGAACCACCCCGATTGCCACCCCTTTATGGTTTCCACAAAGGATCCCTCGATCCATGTTATGTTGGGCATCTTGCCCACCATGGCACCTCCGTACTCCGCCTGGCGGCCGCCCACCACCTTCGGCTTAACATTGAAGGTCTTCAGCCATAAGCCGAAGTGGGGCTTGATGCAGAGGAAGGCCTCGCACACGACGATAAACGCCGAGATGTTGAGGATGAAGTTCGGGGCCAGATCATGGAAATCTAGGCCGTAATAAAACATGAGCCCCCGGATGAAGGGATGGAGAGGGAACCCCAGTCCGCGGAGGAAATGGGTGAGGAATACTACCCTCTCATGGGGCCTGGGGGTGGGGAGGAGCTGCCCCTGATCTGGGAGCCGGTGCGCGATGTCGTCGGGCAGGTATCCGGCTCTCCTTAGTTTCTTGATGTCTCCCTCCGTGACGGAGGAGACCATCCACTTGCCTCCCGCTCCGGACATGATTGGAGAAGGTCTAGGTGGGAAGTGCGGACTTGGGCGCTAGAGCTCGAGTGTGCAAAAACGGATGGGTAAGGGAGGAAGAAGGCGTGGATAGAAAGGTGAATCCTTATCCCTTTATATGGGTGGATGAAACTAAGCGTCCCCACTTGCCTGGTAAATCTCGCTTATCCCCCAAGCACCGCAATTGATGGCACGGTTGGGTTACCCATGCCCGTATTGATGAGAATCCCGTAATAAGGGGACATGATCTCTGCTTTGACAAGACGTGTCGAAAAACTGCCTCACGTTATGTGCGGGGCTGGTTAAAAGAAACGGTTCGAATAATCACCGGGCCATGACGTAACGTCATGCTGCCAAAAAAAGCCAGCAAATTAGATCTGCGAAAATATTATTCTCTCTACGGTGGAATGTGGAACTTATTTTTCAGGTTCAGACACTATCCTCGTATTCAAATTCTTCTGCGGTGTATTCGGAGAAGGAACCCGCCTTGCAATGCCGAAGACAATACTGCGCGCCGGACTCATCGTCATTGAAGCTTGGTTCAGGGCTACTGAGGGAGTCCTGGATTAGGGGGTCTCCGGACAGCCGGACTATCTCCATTGGCCGGACTATTAGACTATGAAGATACAAGATTGAAGACTTCGTCTCGTGTCCGGATGGGACTCTACTTGGCGTGGAAGGCAAGCTAGGCAATACGGATATGGATATCTCCTCCTTTGTAACCGACCTTGTGTAACCCTAACCCTCTCCGGTGTCTATATAAACCGAAGGGTTTTTAGTCCGTAGGACAACAATCACAACATACAATCATACCATAGGCTAGCTTCTAGGGTTTAGCCTCTCTGATCTCGTGGTAGATCTACTCTTCTACTACCCATATCATCAATTTTAATAAAGCAGGACATAGGGTTTTACCTCCATCAAGAGGGCCCGAACCTGGGTAAAACATCGTGTCCCCTGCCTCCTGTTACCATCCGGCCTAGACGCACAGTTCGGGACCCCCTACCCGAGATCTGCCGGTTTTGACACTGACAGAGTGGCTTAGAGCAGTTAGGGCTCCGGCTCTTGCACAAGACCGCTTGACTTCTTGGAATGTGGCGGGTAAGATAGATAATTTATTCAAGACATCACTCAATAGCTTTGGTCCTTGGTTGGCTGGGGAAATAATGGCAAGCGCCCGTTGAGCTCCAGTATACAGTTGTTCTACCAGGGTGTAAACCGCCTTGAGTTCTATCAAGCTGTTTTGGCTCAGATTGCTGCTCCGCGGACCTATGAGTATTTTAAAAGGTTAAGCAGGTGGGCTATATTTCTGGTAAAAATAGAGTTTAAGTAAATAATGCAATGACTCACGGAAGATTGCAGAGACCATGTGAAACACACGGTTCTTTAAACCGGTGAGTTCCGTGGTAACCTCCTGGAGAGCTGCCTCGGCTGTCTCAGCATGCTATATCAACAAGGTTTTTTCATCGGCCTAGGATTTGTTTCTCTACATCAAAACTGGTCTTCAGTTTCTCTGCTTTAGATAGGCTCAACTGGAGTTTGGAGTCAGCATTCTTTATCTCAGTCTCTTGAGCCGCCAACCGGGTTTTCGCATCAGTCAGTTGAGAGTCCAATTCAGTTATGGCGGTCTACAGACATGCACGGTGAAAGCACAAGTGCTCCCTGGGTGGTTTTGGTAATTAATGTCAACATATCTCTTGTTTGACTAACACTTTTACCTAGTATGTTTCAGATAAGTTCAACAATGGAGTGGCATGGACTAGAGGATGTGGAACCCCTTCAAGATGCTAAGGACAAAGGATTGGCTCAAGCTTCAAGATCAAGACTCTACATTTTCTATTTTAGTGATCCAAGGTCACATTGAGTCTATAGGAAAAGCCAATACTATCAAGAGGGGATGAGGTGTTGCTTAATGGCTTGCTTGCTCAAAGTGCTTAGTGATATGCTCCAAAACCCTCAACTACCTTCCCACATCCACATATGACCTAAACCAAAAGTCAAACTCGGCCCCACCGATTCTTTCTATCCGGAGCCACCGAGTTCAGTTAAGATAGCCACTGCCAGAAACCCTAATCAGTTCGATCTCACCGATGGGATCTCGGTCTCACCGAGATGGGCTTGCAAACTCTCTGTTACCTGTTGCAATATTTTTGGTAACACTGAGATATGCAATCGGCCCCACCGAGTTTGCTTGGCCAACTCTCTGTTTCGCTTATTACCCAAATCGGTCCCACCGATTTTGAGTAACCGGTCAAATCGATTTTTGGTTTTACCCTAACCCTAGCACATCAGTTCCACCGAGTTGAACTAGTCGGTCCCACCGAAAACCCTAACGGTCACTAGGTTTACTAAATCGGTCCGACCGAGTTTTTCCCTTCGGTCTTACCGAGATTGGTAAATTGAGTGTAACGGTTAGATTTTGTGTGGAGGCTATATATACCCCTCCACCCACTCTTCATTCCTGGAGAGAGCCATCAGAACATACCTACACTTCCAATACACATTTTCTGAGAGAGAACCACCTACACTTGTGTTGAGGTCAAGATATTCCATTCCAACCATATGAATCTTGATCTCTAGCCTTCCCCAAGTTGCTTTCCACTCAAATCTTCTTTCCACCAAATCCAAATCCTGTGAGAGAGAGTTGAGTGTTGGGGAGACTATCATTTGAAGCACAAGAGCAAGGAGTTCATCATCAGCACACCATTTGTTACTTCTTGGAGATTGGTGTCTCCTAGATTGGCTAGGTGTCACTTGGGAGCCTCCGACAAGATTGTGGAGTTGAACCAAGGAGTTTGTAAGGGCAAGGAGATCGCCTACTTCGTGAAGATCTACCGCTAGTGAGGCAAGTCCTTCGTGGGCGACGGCCGTGATGGAATAGACAAGGTTGCTTCTTCGTGGACCCTTCGGGGGTGGAGTCCTTCGTGGACTCGCGCAACCGTTACCCTCCGTGGGTTGAAGTCTCCATCAACGTGGATGTACGATAGCACCACCTATCGGAACCACGACAAAAACCTCCGTGTCTCCAATTGCGTTTGAATACTCCAAACCCTTCTCTTTACATTCTTGCAAGTTGCATGCTTTACTTTCCGCTGCTCATATACTCATTGCATGCTTGCTTGATATGTATTGTGTTTGTTAAACTTGTGCTTAAACTCCACTTAAACTTAAGAATATTAAAAACTGCAACTTTTGGCACTTAGTGTCTAATCACCCCCCCTCTAGACACTTCTTCTCGATCCTTTCACACAGGTGTGTCAATTTTTTTTACAATAAAGGTCATAATGATTAAAGACCCAAGTGCTTTGCAATGCAACACCACTCGACACTTCGGGGCTAATGTCTGCCAAAGCAATTTTTAACTGCAAAAATGACTCTTCTGTGATTAAAGTCCCAAGTGTTTTACAAGTACCAACGCTTGGCACTTGGGGGCTAATGCATGATATTCGGAAAGTTTTTCATATTGAGCCGGATAACAATATTAGTTTGGACTAATTCAAGACAGTTATGAAGTTAAGTACCGGCTCATTCATGATGAATTAAGCCGGCCCTTGGGGACTACAGGTGGAATTATGTTAATCAGATAACTCCGGTTAAACATTCTAAACTGGACGTGGAAAAATCTAGGTCAGAACATCAACATATATCACAAGTCTATAGATCATTCAAGCTTATCATAATCAGGAGACTTGGGGGGCTGGCAGAGCATATAAGTTAATGAAAGCTGGAGATCATACCTCATATTTGAATTGCAGCTGTTTGACCATCTCAATTTCAGAGTCACGGCTAGAATGCACGTGACTAAGATAGCCAGATAGCACATCACTAATGCTCAGGTGAGCATAGTGAGAGATGTCAAAGCGAACTTTCTGCTTTTCCAAAGCCTCTTGCTTGGCGGAGTGTCTGGCCAGTACTGTTCAACAAATCTACTACCAGTGATTAAAACGGCATTGTCGTAAGTCACCGTCGGGTTAGCTCAGCTTGACGGTTCAACAGTAGATGGGTGGAGAACAGTTTCGTCAACAAATGGCTCAGGAGGATCTATTCAAACGTTGACAGCAGGGTCTTCTGGTGCTTCAGGTTGTCTCGGGGCAGGAGTTGGCAGTGCCGGTTCAGCGGCGTCCGGGTTTCCAGTCGGCCTCATCACCCTGGATTTCTTGGGTTTTGCTTGACCACTAAGAGGAATTTGATGAGTGAGTATAATGATATAGACATAAAGATACAGAAGAAGGATAATTATCTTTACCCAGGTGCAGTCTTGAAAGTCGGAAGTTGGGTTTGTGAGGAATCACCAGAAGAACGAGAGACCTCCTACAAAAGTGAAATCGCAATTTAAAAGAGCAAGGAAGTATATTATTGACAAAAGCAAAAGTCAAAAGTGAAAGAAACCTCATTCTGGTGTTTCCGAGGAGTTTTCGCTAAGCCGGAGGGTAGTTCATTGTCATCACTGGTCTAGGCCTGACGGCGGCTTTCATGTTGCTGGTTTTTGAAAAGAAAATGAGGATCCATATAAGCCAAAGGGTGTGAAAACCTTACTTTCTGGGTTACCAGTCGAGGTTTCTGTCTTGGAAAAGGTTCTGAGTCGGAGGAAATAGTTACCTCTTCTTCTAATGCCTGGCTGGTCCCCGTGTCATCCTGGCAATAGTCAGTGTCAATAAGTATGTTAAAACGCAGGCCAAGAGAGTCAAGGGCTACCTCCGACTCAGAAACATCATCCAGCTTGAACATATCAGAAGTAGTTCTTTTCTTCTTGGATTTTCAGGTTGTCTTCTTGGCGGCTATGGCGGCGGCTCTAGCCTTCTTGGCAGCTTCATGATCATATTTGGCCTTCCAAAAGTCAGATTTGTCCTGTAGGCAAATAACAGGTTTAAAGTCATGCAAATACTTAACTATTGAAGGAAAAAGGGGGTCAAGGGGATTTACCTCTGGTGCCGGTTTAAGTTTGCAGAAAGGATTCAATCCAACTTTACTGCAGTCCTTGTATTTACTGTTTACGAGGGTGGTTGACATTTCAACAATGGCCTCTTCAGTCAGTTGTACAGAACTATGACGCAGAGGATCATCTGGTCCTCCGGCATAGTTATACATCAAGTCGGAGCGGCGGCTCAGAGGGATGACCCGCCATGCGATCCAACAACGGATCAAGTCAACTCCAGTTAAGTCGTTTCCCAACAAGGCTTGAATCCTTTTGATGCTTGGGATGAGCTTCTTATGTTCAGCGGTAGTAAGCTTGTCAGGGAGTAAAAACTTAGAGTCAAGGTGCTCTGTGCGATAACCCGACATTGGTTTTTCATCAGCTGGCGACGTGTCTTGGCAATAAAACCAAGTTGGGTTCCAATCCTTGGGATGGCTTGGTAAGACTACTAAGGGAAAGATAGCACCCTGTTGGTGCTGAATCCAAATTCCACCAAGTTCCAGGCTAGGGCCGTTGGTGTATTCATTCTGGCGGTTCAAATAGAAATACTCTCTGAAGAGTTCAACAGTAGGTTCTTCTTGAAGATAAACCTCGCAGAGAACTTGAGAATTGTAGATGTTTGATATGGAATTGGGTCCAAGGTCTTGTGGATGAAGCTTGAAGAAATGCAGAACATCTCTGAAGAATTTTGAGCTGGGTGGTTAAAACCCCCGGTTCATATGATCAGTAAAAATGATGACTTCGCCGTCCTTGGGATGAGGTCTTTCTTCAGCCGGGTCAGGAGCGTGGTAAGACATAATGTTCTTCTCCTGTAAAAATCCAATGGTAACGAAATCCTTTAGAGTGGCGTTAATGACTATGGAAGGGACCCAATTGCGAACTGTTGTCGTCTTTGGCGGCATGGTGAGAAGATGAGCTAAAAGGAAGTAATTTGCCGGCTTAAATTAAATGGTGGAATCACAGGTTAATGTTTACAATACAGATGCATAATGGCTGCAGCTTAAATAAGGGCTAATGATATATGAAGGAAAAATGAGCCGGCATGGTAAGCCGCCATGACTAAAGGTATTCAAAAGTTGCCAGCGACAAAAAAAATTGGCTAAGTATTGAGATGAACAAGTTTCACAGGATGTTGCTATTATTTTGGATCAAGACTGTTCAAAAAATAAAAATAAATGTAGACCTAAAAAACCAGTGCAGAGGACTTCTTCAGTCCTAAGGAGGCCTTTGCGCTAGAAAAGGGGATCTACTAGCATTTAAAATGGATGCGAAACAGCTACCGCATGAGTTCTACACTTATTTTAGATCAAAAGAGGACGCGATGGAGAAACTACGAAGGATATGTGATGAACAACGAAGAACACAAAAGAAATTGCAAACCCTAATGCGGATCTACGGTGCGGAAAAGCAAAGACATACGGATGCAGTTCTGCTATGGAGGATCGCCGCCGTTCTCGGGACAAGCTCAGGTTGATGCAGCGGCCAAGGTTGAGGACGACGATGAGCGCAGCGGCGGCGGAGCTCGAGCGACAGAGGGGTTGCGAGAGAAGGAAGAAGAAGAATGAGGAAGACCAGCCGTGCCTATTTATAAGGAGATAGGTGAACAAGCAGGCGCGAAAAACGAGTAAGGCCAAAATAATGATTATCCAGCTAAATGGACGCCTCGATTTTCGGAACGCATTTAAGAAAAGGATCCGTTAAAGATGATGTCGTGGCAGGTTTCCAAATTTTCTGAAGGTGACATCATGGCGGGTTCCAGAGCTTTTACAAGTAGTGGAAGATGGATTTCATCGAAGTGTTGAAGATTGACATGAACAAAGTTCAAATCAAGCTAGGGCCTAATGTTGGGGATATGACTACCAGGTATGACCCGCCCAGGAGGGGCCGGGTCAATCACAATGGCGGGTTACTTAAAAGGAAGCCCGAAGAGTATAAAAGGTGATAATTTATGATAAGGCTTGTAGTAGGCCCAAGCCCAGAGGCGGCTTAAGGCCCGTAAGTATAAACCGCCATGTATGAATAAGACTTGTAAAGTAAGGCATGTAAGAGTTCTCACTGAGCTGGACACATTGTATGAGCCGACCGGGACTCTATAGGCCGCAGGGCGTCAACCCGTGTATATAAGGGGCCGACCCAGCGGCTGCTTAGGGCAAAAAAACAACAACAGATCGAGAGCCAAGCTAGCGTATTTCGCTCCTTGGTCATCGAAACCTAGCAATACCACATCAATTGGACTGGGCTTTACCTTCACCGCAAGGGGTCGAACCAGTATAAACCTCTCGTGTCCTTTGTCCCGATTAACCCCTTTAAGCTTCCTAGTTGCGATGGCTCCACGACTAAGTCCTTTCACTAGGACATCTGCCGTGACAATTCCGCGACAGGCCCTGGAAAACATCATCCGGTAATAGCCCTACATGTTGTTTGTGGCTAGATCTCATTATTCTCATGAGAGAGTCGCCGCATAAGCCGGCTCCTCCTTTGCGTCTAGCCCTAGATATTGTTTTCTGTTGCTTGTCCCTCTTGGGGTGCCCTGCCCCTCCTTATATATGTTGAAGGGACGGGTTACATGACTAGTCCTAGTAGGATTAGGATTACTCTATTGCAAGTGGAGTCCTAGTCTTGCTTCCTTTTGTAGGAGAATATTCCTTATGCTTTCCTCTTAATCTGGCCCACCATTAACATGAACCGGCCTTCTGGGCCTTGGGCCTTGTCATCCGCCTGACCCGCCCACCGGGTCACCAGTGAGTCATAATGTTCAGGCGTGTTGCTTGTAAACCGCCAGGGCTGGTCGCCAGTGACTCGCCAAGTGTCAGATGGGTCTCAAGTAAACCGCCAAGTCCGCCCGGGTCATACCGCGCGGTATATCCCCGACACATACCCTCCGATACTACTCATAGATGCATCAAAATAAGCAAACAACACATAGAAAACAGAACAGTCTGTAGTCATCTGGATCAAACATGTACTTCTGTAACCCCAAAAATTCTAAAATAAATTTCTGGACGTGAGGAATTTATCTATTAATCATCTGCAAAAATAATAAACTAAATAGCACTCTCCAGTAAAACATAGCAGCAAATCTCGTGAGCGCTAAAGTTTTTGTTTTTTACAGCAAGATCGCGAAGACTTTCCCCAAGTCTACCCAAAGGTTCTACTTGTCACAAACACTAACTAAAACATAAAAACTCAATCATAACAGAGGATAGATAAATTATTTATTACTAAACAGGAACAAAAAGCAAGGAACAAAAATAAAATTGGGTTTCCTCCCAACAAGCGCTATCGTTTAACGCCCCTAGCTAGGCATGATGATTTCAATGATGCTCACATACAAGATAAGAATTGAAACATAAAGAGAGCATCATGAAGAATATGACTAGCACATTTAAGCCTAACCACTTCCTATGCATAGGGATTTTGTGAGAAAACAACTTGTGGGAACAAGAATCAACTTGCATAGGAAGGTAAAGCAAGCAAAACTTCAAAACTTTAAGCACATAGAGAGGAAACTTGATATTGTTGCAATTCCTACAAGCATATATTCCTCCCTCATAATAATGTCCAGTAGCATCATGTATGAATATAACAATATAAACATCACATAAAGCATTCTTCTCATGATTCATAAGCATAGAAAATTTACTACTCTCCACATCAGCAAAATTCTTCTCATTCGGAATAGTGGGAGCATCATAAGAAACTCGAATACTCTAAAGTGTTTCCACATTAAAAGAGTAATGTTAAGAGAAAGGGTAATCATAATCATGACAAGTTTTATAAATATAATCATCACTACTTTTTATAGCATAAGTATCATCACAATAATTATCATAAGTAGCAACTTTGTTCTCGTCATAATCGATTGAAACCTCTTCCAAGATAGTGGAATCATTACTAAATAAAGTCATGACCTCTCCAAATTCACTTTCATAATTGTCACAATAAGATTCAACACCCTCCAAAATAGTGGGATCATTACTTCCTGAAGTTGACACTCTTCCAAACCCACTTTCATCAATATAATCATCATAAGTAGGAGGCATTCTGTCATAATAAATTTGCATATCAAAACTTGGGAGACTAAAAATATCATCTTCATTAAACATAGCATCCCCAAGCTTGGACAAAAATTAATTGCAACAAACATATTCTCAAACTTGTCATTCTCATCAAACATAGCATCCCCAAGCTTGGGCCTTTTCATATCATAAGCATAATCACTCTCATCATTAATAGTATGGATAGAACCGATATTATAGCAACTATTATCGTCACAATTAGTAGGAGTAACATCATTTGGGAGGGATACCTTTTCACCTTTGCTCCCCCGTCTTGTCTTTTTCTTCTTCACATCATGTGTGAGTTTAATCCTCTTTTCGGAGCTCCTTATTAATGAGATTGGTTGAATAGGAGGCTCCTCCTCGTTACCTGATTCATCATAAGAAATAATAGGAGAATATTGGGAAGTCTCTTCCCTTTCATTAGTATTCTCTTCATCTTCTATTTGTTTTCTTGTCTTTATGTAATTGGCAATATAAGGATGTTCAATGCAATTCACCGCACAATACATAAAAATTTCTTCTAGATCAAAATCAAAAAATCTATCAAGATTAAATTTTGGAATACCCTCACTTATACGTTTCATTTCTTCATACCCCCAAAAGAAGGCTAAGCTCTTTATGATGCTCAACGGTAATCAAGTTATCACAATTTTTGGACACGATTTGATCATGAAACAAATAGCATTGGAGCTTTAAATGACCATGTTCATTGCAAAGTTCACAAGGATGGTAATAAATATTGAATCTTTCAGCACAATCATCTAGCCTTTCTTGCAACCATTTAGTTTCCAAATACTTATGCCTCTTGAAAAATCTATCTTCCCTATTTGGTGTGTGCTTGCAAGCTCTATGTATTCCACAAAATTTGACATGCTTATAAGAGACATTTTCATCATGACTAGTGCAATCATCATTAATTAGTACTATGGATATTCAAACAGTTCATACTAATAACATTGCAATCATGCTCATCATTCAAAGATTTAGTGCCAAACATTCTAATGCATTCTTCTTCTAACACTTTGGCACAACTATCGAAATCCTTATTTTCATGAAAGATATTAAAAAGATGAAGCATATGAGGTACCCACAATTCCATTTTTTGTAGTTTTCTTTTATAAAATAAACTAGTGATAAAACAAGAAACAAAAAGATTCGATTGCAAGATCTAATGATATACCTTCAAGCGCTAACCTCCCCGGCAACGGCTCCAGAAAAGAGCTTGATGTCTACTACACAACCTTCTTCTTGTAGACGTTGTTGGGTCTCCAAGTGCAGAAGTTTGTAGGACATTAGCAAATTTCTCTTAAGTGGATGACCTAAGGTTTATCAATCCGTGGGAGGCGTAGGATGAAGATGGTCTCTCTCAAGAAACCCTGCAACCAAATAAAAAAGAGTCTCTTGTGTCCCCAACACACCCAATACAATGGTAAATTGTATATGTGTACTAGTTTGGTGAAGAGATGGTGATACAAGTGCAATATGGATAGCCGACGGCGATCACATCGACCTTGGAACCATTTCTGACGCGCATCGTCACCTCGTCCTTAGCCATTCTTCTTTTAATCCGTAGCCCCTGTTTCGAGTTGCAAATATGAGCAACAGAACCAATATCAAATACCCAGGCGCTACTACGAGCATTAGTAAGGTACGCATCAATAACATGTATATCAAATATACCTTTCACTTTGCCATCCTTCTTATCTGCCAAATACTTGGGGTAGTTCCGCTTCTAGTGACTAGTCCCTTTGTAGTAGAAGCACTCAGTTTCAGGCTTAGGTCCAGACTTGGGCTTCTTCCCGGGAGTATCAACTTGCTTGCTATTCTTCTTGAAGTTCCCCTTCTTCCCTTTGCCCTTTTTCTTGAAACTAGTGGTCTTGTTAACCATCAACACTTGATGCTCCTTCTTGATTTCTACCTCTACAGCCTTAAGCATCGCGAAGAGCTCGGGAATTGTATTTTCCATTCCTTGCATATTATAGTTCATCACGAAGCCTTTATAGCTTTGTGTCAGTGATTGAAGAACTCTGTCAATGACACTATCATCTGGAAGATTAACTCCTAGCTGAGTGAAGTGGTTATGGTATTGATACGTCTCCAACGTATCTATAATTTTTTATTGTTCCATGCTATTATATTATCTGTTCTGGATGTTCAATGGGCTTTACTATGCACTTTTATATTATTTTTGGGACTAACCTATTAACCGAAGGCCCAGTGCAAATTGTTGTTTTTTTTGCCTATTTCAGTGTTTCATAGAAAAGGAATATCAAACGGAACGAAACCTTCGCGAGGATCTTTTTTGGAACAGATGCAATCCAAGAGTCTTGGAGTGGACGTCAAGGAAGCAGCGAGGAAGCCACGAGGCAGGAGGGTGCGCCCCCACCCTCGTGGGCCCCTCGTAGCTCCACCGACCTACTTCTTTCGCCTATATATACTCTTATGCCCTAAGACCATTGGGGAGACCCACAAAACACCTTCTCCACCGCAGCAACCTTTTGTACCCATGAGATCCCATCTTGGGGCCTTTTCCGGCTCTCCGCCGGAGGGGGATTCGATCATGGAGGGATTCTACATCAAGACCATAGCCTCTCCGATGATGTGTGAGTATTTTACCACAAACCTTCGAGTCCATAGTTATTAGCTAGATGGCTTCTTCTCTCTCTTTTGATCTCAATATAAAGTTCTCCTCGATCTTCTTGGAGATCTATTCGATCTAACTCTTTTTGCGGTGTTTTTGTCGAGATCCGACAAATTGTGGATTTATGATCAAGATTATCTATGAACAATATTTGATTCTTCTCTGAATTCTTATATGCATGATTTAATATCTTTGCAAGTCTTTTCGAATTATCAGTTTGGTTTGACCTACTAGATTGATCTTTCTTGCAATGGGAGAAGTGCTTAGCTTTGGGTTCAATCTTGCAGTGTCCTTTCCCAATGACACCCACTTAGTTTCTTTTGTTGCGCTTTCATACATTTATAGCTCTAGTGCATCTGTTGCGTGGCAATCCCTACTCCTCGCATTGACATCAATTAATGGGCATCTCCATAGCCTGTTGATAAGTCACATCAATGTGAGACTTTCTTTTTTGTCTTCTCCACACAACTCCCATCATTATATTCTATTCAACCCATAGTGCTATGTCCATGGCTCATGCTCATGTATGGCGTGAAAGTTGAGAAAGGTTTGAGATTACTAAAGTACGAAACAATTGCTTGGCTTGTCATCGGGGTTGTGCATGATGAGAGCATTTTTGTGTGACAAAAATGAAGCATAGCCAAACTATATGATTTTGTAAGGATAAGCTTTCTTTGGCCATGTTATTTTGAGAAGACATAATTGCTTAGTTAGTATGCTTGAAGTATTATTATTTTTATGTCAATATTAAACTTTTGTCTTGAATCTTTCAGATCTAAACATTCATGCCACAATGAAGAAAAATTACATTGAAAATTATGTTAGGTAGCATTCCACATCAAAATTCCGTTTTTATCATTTACCTACTCGAGGACGAGCAGGAATTAAGCTTGGGGATGCTTGATATGTCTCCAACGTATCTATCATTTTTGATTGTTCCATGCTATTATATTATCTGTTTTGGATGTTTAATGGGCTTTACTATGCACTTTTATATTATTTTTGGGACTAACCTATTAACCGAAGGCCCAGGGCAAATTGTTGTTTTTTGCCTATTTCAGTGTTTCTCAGAAAAGGCATATCAAACGGAATCCAAACGGAACGAAACCTTCACAAGGATCTTTTTTGGAACAGATGCAATCCAGGAGACTTGGAGTGGACGTCAAGGAAGCAACAAGGAAGCCATGAGGTAGGAGGGCGCGCCCAGGGGGCCAAGCGCTCCCCCCACCCTCGTGGGCCCCTCGCAGCTCCACCGACCTACTTCTTTCACCTATATATATACTCTTATACCCTAAAACCATCGGGGAGACCCAAAAACACCTTTTCCACTGCCGCAACTTTCTATACCCGCGAGATCCCATCTTGGGGCCTTTTCCAGCGCTCCGCCGGAGGGGGATTCGATCATGGAGGGCTTCTACACCAACACCATAGCCTCTCCGATGATGTGTGAGTAGTTTACCACAGACCTTTGGGTCCATAGTTATTAGCTAGATGGCTTCTTCTCTCTCTTTGGATCTCAATACAAAGTTCTCCTCGATCTTCTTGGAGATCTATTCGATCTAACTCTTTTGGCGGTGTGTTTGTCAAGATCCGATGAATTGTGGGTTTATGATCAAGATTATCTATGAACAATATTTGGTTCTTCTCTAAATTCTTATATGCATGATTTAATATCTTTGCAAGTCTCTTCGAATTATTAGTTTGGTTTGGCCTACTAGATTGATATTTCTTGCAATGGGAGAAGTGCTTAGCTTTGGGTTCAATATTGCGGTGTCCTTTCCCAGTGACAACAGGGGCAGCAAGGCACATATTGTATTGTTGCAATCGAGGGTAAAAAGATGGGGTTTATATCATATTGCTTGAGTTTATCCCTCTACATCATGTCATCTTGCCTAATGAGTTACTCTGTTCTTATGAACTTAATACTCTAGATGCATGCTGGATAGCGGTCGATGTGTGGAGTAATAGTAGTAGATGCAGAATCGTTTCGGTCTACTTGTCACAGACGTGATACCTATGTTTATGATCATGCCTAGATATTCTCATAACTATGCGCTTTTCTATCTATTGCTCGATAGTAATTTGTTCACCCACCATAATATTTGCTATCTTGAGAGAAGCCACTAGTGAAACCTATGGGCCCCGGGTCTGTTTTATATCATATTAGTCTCCCATCAACTAGCTATCTTTGTCGTCGTTTACTTTGCAATCTTTACTTTCCAGTCTATACAACAAAAATACCAAAATATTTATCTTATTATCTTTATCAGATCTCACTTTTGCAAGTGGCCGTGAAGGGATTGACAACCCATTTATCGCGTTGGTTGCAAGGTTATTGATTGTTTGTGCACGTACTAGGCGACTTGCGTGTAGTCTCCTACTAGATCGATACCTTGGTTCTCAAAAACCGAGGGAAATACTTACGCTACTTTGTTGCATCACCCTTTCCTCTTCAAGGGAAAACCAACGCATGCTCAAGAGGTAGCAAGAAGGATTTCTGGCGCCGTTGCCGGGGAGATCTATGCTCAAGTCAAGACATACCAAGTACCCATCACAAACACTTATCCCTCGCATTACATTATTTGCCATTTGCCGCTCGTTTTCCTCTCCCCCACTTCACCTTTTTCGTTTTCTTCGCCCCTCTTCTGTTCATCCTTCTGTTTGCTTGTGTTACCATGTGCCTTCTATTTTCTTGCATCTTCGCTTGCTAAAAATCTATTGTTATGGATCCTCATCCTCTTGCTAATCTTTTTAAAAGATCCAATTATTATGAACCAATTGCTAGTGAGTTAAGTGCAGTATATTATCTTTATGAGGTTTTGCTTGAAATTCAGGAATCTGAAAATTGTGATGAAGTACTTTATGAAGTGATCCATGATAGATCTTTGAATAAAAAGCATGATTTCAATGATGTTATTATAAATTCTATGAATCTCAATTGTGCTAATAATATGCAAAACCCTAAGCTTGGGGATGCTAGTTTTGCTATGTCCACTACTTCTTGCAATGAACATGATTGGGGTGATTCTTCTTACAATCTTGAAAATTTATTTAAGCCCCATGATGAATATGAGATTGATAATAATGTTTGAAATAATATTGAAAGTGGATTTGGAATAGTGTCAACTTTAGATCCCACATATTTGGATAATGTTCAAACTTATGATTTTTTATATAAAAGTGGGTTTGGAGAGGTCATGACTTTAGTTAATCTTAATCCCACTATTTTGGAAGAGTGTCAGCTTTGCATGCATGTGGATCGTGTTGAAAATATTTTATGTGATAGATATTTTGTTGAATTTTCTTATGATACCACATGTAATTATTATGATAGAGGAAAATATGATTGTAGAAATTTTCATGTTACTAAATTACCTCTTGTTATGTTGAGATTGATATTGTTTCTTTCCGCTTCCTTGCATATGCTAGTTTTTGCTTGCCTTCATAATTTGTTTGCCTATAAGATGCCTATGCATAGGAAGTATGTTAGACTTAGATTTGTATGTCATGTGTTTTATGATGCTCTCTTTGTGCTTCAATGCTTGTCTTTCATGTGAGCATCATTGAAATCTCAATGCCTAGCTAGGGGCGTTAAACGATAGCGCTTGTTGGGAGGCAACCCAATTTTATTTTTTTTCTTGTTTTTTCTTCCTATGTAAAAATAAAAAAATCATCTATCCTCTGTTATGATTGTGTTTTTAGGTTTTAATTAGTGTTTGTGCCAAGTAAATCCTTTAGGATCTTCTTGGATGATTGTTGTTTGATCTTGCTGTAAAAAACAGAAAGTATGTGCTCACGAGAATAATTTTCATTTTTTACCATAGAGTGATAAAATACCAATTCCAACTGAAGTAGATCAATATATAAATTATTTAGGACATCATAATTTCTCAGGATTTTTGGAGTTACATAAGTATTCTAAACCTACAGATTACTACAGACTGTTCTGTTTTTGACAGATTCTGTTTTTCGTGTGTTGTTTGCCTGTTTTTTTTTATTATCTAGCTCTTGGATCGGGGGGGGGGGGGGATGAACCATAGAGAAGTTGGAATAAAGTAGGTTTAGCACCAATATAAATGAAGAATGAGTTCATTACAGTACCTTAAAGTGGTGATTTGTTTTCTTATACTAACGGAGCTCATGAGATTTTCTGCTGAGTTTTGTGTTGTGAAGTTTTCAAGTTTTTGGGTAAAGATTTGATGGATTTTGGAATAAGGAGTGGCAAGAGCCTAATCTTGGGGATGCCCAAAGCACCCCAAGGTAAAATTAAAGTAAAACCAAAAGCCTAATCTTGGGATGCCCCGGTAGGCATCCCCTCTTTCATCTTTGTCCATCGGTAACTTTACTTGAGGCTATATTTTTATTCACCACATGATATGTGTTTTGCTTGGAGAGTCTTGCATGATTTGAGTCTTTGCTTTTTAGTTTGCCACAATCATCCTTGCTGTACACACCTTTTGGAGAGACACACATGAATTGGAATTTATTAGAATACTCTTTGCGCTTCACTTATATCTTTTGAGCTAGATAATTTTACTCTAGTGCTTCACTTATATCTTGCTAGATAATTTTGCTCTAGTGCTTCACTTATATCTTTTAGAGCACGGTGGTGGTTTTATTTTATAGAAATTATTGATCTCTCATGCTTCACTTATATTATTTTTAGAGTCCTTTAGAACAGCATGGTAATTTCTTTTGCTATAAAATTAGTCTTAATATGATAGGCATCCAAGATGGGTATAATAAAAACTTTCATATAGAGTGCATTGAATACTATGAGAAGTTTGATACTTGATGATTGTTTTGAGATATGAAGATGGTAATATTAGAGTCATGTTCGTTGAGTAGTTGTGAATTTGAGAAATACTTGCGTTAGAGTTTGCAAGTCCCATAGCATGCACGTATGGTAAACGTTGTGTGACAAATTTGAAGCATGAGGTGTTTCTTTGATTGTCCTCATGAGTAGCGGTCGGGGACGAGCGATGGTCTTTTCCTACCAATCGATCCCCCTAGGAGCATGCGCGTAATGCTTGGTTTTTGATGACTTGTAGATTTTTGCAATAAGTATGTGAGTTCTTTATGACAAATGTTGAGTCCATGGATTATACGCAATCTCACCTTCCCATCATCGCTAGCCTCTTCGGTACCGTGCATTGCCCTTTCTCACCTTGAGAGTTGGTGCAAACTTTGCCGGTGCATCCAGCCGCCGTGATATGATACGCTCTATCACACATAAACCTCCTTATATCTTCCTCAAAACAGCCAGCATACCTACCTATTATGGCATTTCCATAGACATTCTGAGATATATTGCCATGCAACTTTCCACCGTTACGTTTATTATGACACGTTTCATCACTGTCATATTGCCTTGCATGATCATGTAGTTGACATCGTATTTGTGGCAAAGCCACCATGCATAATTTCATACATGTTACTCTTGATTCATTGCCCATCCCGGTACACCGCCGGAGGCATTCATATAGAGTCATACTTTGTTCTAGTATCGAGTTGTAATCTTTGAGTTGTATATAAATAGAAGTGTGATGATCATCATTAATAGAACATTGTCCCAAAACGAAAAAAAGGGGGGATGGCCAAATGAAAAAAAGGCCAAAAAAAAGAAAGAGAAAATAAAAGGGACAATGCTACTATCCTTATTCCACACTTGTGCTTCAAAGTAGCACCATGATCTTCATGATAGAGAGTCTCTTATATTGTCACTTTCATATACTAGTGGGAATTTTTCATTATAGAACTTGGCTTGTATATTCCAACAATGGGCTTCCTCAAATGCCCTAGGTCTTCGTGATCAAGCAAGTTGGATGCACACCCACTTAGTTTCTTTTGTTGCACTTTCATACATTTATACCTCTAGTGCATCTGTTGCATGGCAATCCCTACTCCTCGCATTGACATCAATTGATGGGCATCTCCATAGCCTGTTGATAAGTCACATCAATGTGAGACTTTCTTTTTTGTATTCTCCACACAACTCCCATCATTATATTCTATTCAACCCATAGTGCTATGTCCATGGCTCATGCTCATGTATGGTGTGAAAGTTGAAAAAGGTTTGAGATTACTAAAGTACGAAACAATTGCTTGGCTTGTCATCGGGGTTGTGCATGATGAGAGCATTTTTGTGTGACAAAAATGAAGCATAGCCAAACTATATGATTTTGTAGGGATAAGCTTTCTTTGGCCATGTTATTTTGAGAAGACATAATTGCTTAGTTAGTATGCTTGAAGTATTATTATTTTTATGTCAATATTAAACTTTTGTCTTGAATCTTTCGGATCTGAACATATTCATGCCACAATGAAGAAAAATTACATTGAAAATTATGTTAGGTAGCATTCCACATCAAAATTCCGTTTTTATCATTTACCTACTCGAGGACGAGCAGGAATTAAGCTTGGGGATGCTTGATATGTCTCCAACGTATCTATCATTTTTGATTGTTCCATGCTATTATATTATCTGTTTTGGATGTTTAATGGGCTTTACTATGCACTTTTATATTATTTTTGGGACTAACCTATTAACCGAAGGCCCAGGGCAAATTGTTGTTTTTTGCCTATTTCAGTGTTTCTCAGAAAAGGCATATCAAACGGAATCCAAACGGAACGAAACCTTCACAAGGATCTTTTTTGGAACAGATGCAATCCAGGAGACTTGGAGTGGACGTCAAGGAAGCAACAAGGAAGCCATGAGGTAGGAGGGCGCGCCCAGGGGGCCAAGCGCTCCCCCCACCCTCGTGGGCCCCTCGCAGCTCCACCGACCTACTTCTTTCACCTATATATATACTCTTATACCCTAAAACCATCGGGGAGACCCAAAAACACCTTTTCCACTGCCGCAACTTTCTATACCCGCGAGATCCCATCTTGGGGCCTTTTCCAGCGCTCCGCCGGAGGGGGATTCGATCATGGAGGGCTTCTACACCAACACCATAGCCTCTCCGATGATGTGTGAGTAGTTTACCACAGACCTTTGGGTCCATAGTTATTAGCTAGATGGCTTCTTCTCTCTCTTTGGATCTCAATACAAAGTTCTCCTCGATCTTCTTGGAGATCTATTCGATCTAACTCTTTTGGCGGTGTGTTTGTCAAGATCCGATGAATTGTGGGTTTATGATCAAGATTATCTATGAACAATATTTGGTTCTTCTCTAAATTCTTATATGCATGATTTAATATCTTTGCAAGTCTCTTCGAATTATCAGTTTGGTTTGGCCTACTAGATTGATCTTTCTTGCAATGGGAGAAGTGCTTAGCTTTGGGTTCAATATTGCGGTGTCCTTTCCCAGTGACAATAGGGGCAGCAAGGCACGTATTGTATTGTTGCCATCGAGGGTAAAAAGATGGGGTTTATATCATATTGCTTGAGTTTATCCCTCTACATCATGTCATCTTGCCTAATGAGTTACTCTGTCCTTATGAACTTAATACTCTAGATGCATGCTGGATAGCGGTCGATGTGTGGAGTAATAGTAGTAGATGCAGAATCATTTCAGTCTACTTGTCACAGACGTGATACCTATGTTTATGATCATGCCTAGATATTCTCATAACTATGCGCTTTTCTATCTATTGCTCGATAGTAATTTGTTCACCCACCATAATATTTGCTATCTTGAGAGAAGCCACTAGTGAAACCTATGCCCCCCGGGTCTGTTTTATATCATATTAGGCTCCTGTGAACTAGCTATCTCTATCGTCGTTTACTTCGCAATCTTTACTTTCCAATCTATACAACAAAAATACCAAAAAAATTATCTTATTATATTTATCAGATCTCACTTTTGCAAGTGGCCGTGAAGGGATTGACAACCCCTTTATCGTGTTGGTTGCAAGGTTCTTGATTGTTTGTGCAGGTACTAGGTGAATTGCGTGTAGTCTCCTACTGGATTGATACCTTGGTTCTCAAAAACTGAGGGAAATACTTACGCTACTTTGCTGCATCACCCTTTCCTCTTCAAGGGAAAACCAACGCATGCTCAAGAGGTAGCAGGTACCCAGACATTCTGAGTATGTGTTCACCGACAGAACTGTTGTCCTCCTTCTTATAGCTATAGAACTTGTTGGAGACTTCATATCTCTCAACTCGAGCATTTGCTTGAAATATTAACTTCAACTCTTGGAACATCTCATATGCTCCATGATGTTCAAAACGTCTTTGAATTCCCGATTCTAAGCCGTAAAGCATGGCACACTGAACTATCGAGTAGTCATCAGATTTAGCTTGCCAGACATTCATAACG
This sequence comes from Triticum urartu, assembly GCF_003073215.2. Classification (NCBI taxonomy): domain Eukaryota; kingdom Viridiplantae; phylum Streptophyta; class Magnoliopsida; order Poales; family Poaceae; genus Triticum; species Triticum urartu. The sequence continues at coordinate 51,693,732 of NC_053025.1, read as the reverse complement.
TCCGGAGTTGCTCCTGCAGCAGGCCTTGCACCTAGCGGTGCTTCCATGACGTAATTCTTCTGTGCAACAACGAGGATAATCCTCAAGTTACGGACCCAGTCCGTGTAGTTGCTACCATCATATTTCAAGTTAGCTTTATCTAGGAACACATTAAAATTCAAGGGAACGGTAGCACGGGCCATTGATCTACAACAACATAGATATGAAAAAACTATCAGGACTAAGTTCATGATAAATTTAAGTTCAATTAATCATATTACTAAAGAACTCCCACTTAGATAGACATCCCTCTAGTCATCTAAATGATCACATTATCCATATCAACTAAACCATGTCCGATCATCACGTGAGATGGAGTAGTTTTCAATGGTGAACATCTCTATGTTGATCATATCTACAATATGATTCACGTTTGACCTTTCGGTCTCAGTGTTCCGAGGCGATATCTGTATATGCTAGGCTCGTCAAGATTAACCTGAGTATTCTGCACGTGCAAACCTGTCTTACACCCGTTGTATGTGAACATAGAGCTTATCACACCCGATCATCACTTGGTGTCTCGGCACGACGAACTGTAGCAACGGTGCATACTCAAGGAGAACACATATACCTTGAAATTTAGTGAGGGATCATCTTATAATGCTACCGCTGTACTAAGCAAAATAATATGCATAAAAGATAAACATCACATGCAATCAAAATATGTGACATGATATGGCCATCATCATCTTGTGCCTTCGATCTCCATCTCCAAAGCACCGTCATTATATCCATCATCACCGGCTTTACACCTTGATCTCCATCGTAGCATTGTTGTCGTCTTGCCAACTATTGCTTCTACAACTATCGCTACCACATAGTTATAAAGTAAAACAATTACATGGCGATTGCATTTCATGCAATAAAGCGACAACCATAAGGCTCCTGCCAGTTGCTGATAAATTTTACAAACCATGATCATCTCATACAATAACTTATATCACATCATGTCTTGACCATATCACATCACAACATGCCCTGCAAAAATAAGTTAGACGTCCTCTACTTTGTTGTTGCAAGTTTTACGTGGCTGCTACGGGCTTCTAGCAAGAAACGTTCTTACCTACGCATCAAAACCACAATGATTTTTCATCAAGTGTGCTATTTTAACCTTCAACAAGGACCGATCGTAGTCAAATTTGATTCAACGAAAGTTGGAGAAACAGACACCCGCCAGCCACCTTTATGCAAAACAAGTTGCATGTCTGTTGGTGGAACCGGTCTCATGAACGTGGTCATGTAAGGTTGGTCCGGGCCGCTTCATCCAACAATACCTCCAAATCAAAATAAGACGTTGTTGGTAAGAAGTATGACTATTATCGCCCACAACTCTTTGTGTTCTACTCGTGCATAACATCTATGCATCAACCTGGCTCGGATGCCACTGTTGGGGAATGTAGCATGCAATTTCAAAAAAAAAAATCCAACGGTCATGCAAGATCTATCTAGGAGATGCATAGCAACGAGAGGGGGAGAGTGTGTCCACGTACCCTCGTAGACCGAAAATGGAAGCGTTAGGTTGACGCGGTTGATGTAGTTGAACGTCTTCGTGATCCAACCGATCTAGTACTAAATGTACGGCACCTCCGAGTGCAACACACGTTCAGCTCGATGACGTACCTTGAACTCTTGATCCAGCAGAGGGTCGAGGGATAGTTTCGTCGGCACGACGGCATGGTGACGGTGATGGTGATGTGATTCGCGCAGGGCTTCGCCTAAGCACTATGACGCTATGACCGAAGGAGCAAACTGGGGAGGGGGCACCGCACATGGCTAAGAGAATAGTTGTTGTGCTTTGGGGTGCCCCTACCCCCATATATAAAGGAGGGGAGGAGGAGGCTGGCCACCAAGGGTGCGCCAAGGAGAGGGGAGTCCTACTAGGACTCCAGTCGTAGTAGGATCCCCCCCCCATTTTCCTTCTCATGGAGGGGGGAAGAGGGAAGGAGAGGAGAGGGGGAGGAAAGGGGGCCGCACCCCTTCCCCTTGTCCAATTCGGACAGCCCATGGGGGGTGCACACCTCCCCTTGTGGGCTTCCCTCTCTCTCCCCTATGGCCCATGTTAGCCCATTACTTCCCCGGGGGGTTCCGATAACCCCTCGGTACTCCGATAAATATCCGAAACGTCCTGAAACCATTCTAGTGTCCAAACACTACCGTCCAATATATCAATCATTACCTCTCGGCTATTTTGAGACTCCTCGTCATGTCTGTGATCTCATCCGGGACTCCGAACAATCTTCGGTCACCAAAACACATAACTCATAATACAAATCGCCATCAAACGTTAAGCGTGCAGACCCTACGGGTTCGAGAACTATGTAGACATGACCGAGACACATCTCTGATCATTAACCAACAGCGGAACCTGGATGCTCATATTGGTTCCTACATATTCTACGGAGATCTTTATCGGTCAAACCATAATGACAACATACGCCATTCCCTTTGTCATCGGTATGTTACTTGCCCGAGATTTGATCGTCGGTATCCTCATACCTAGTTCAATCTCGTTATCGGCAAGTCTCTTTACTCGTTCTGTAATGCATCATCCTGCACCTAACTCATTAGTCACATTGCTTGCAAGGCTTATAGTGATGTGCATTATAGAGGGCCCAGAGATACCTCTCTGACACTCGGAGTGACAAATCCTAATCGCGATCTATGCCAACCCAACAAACACCTTCAAAGACACCTGTAGAGCATCTTTATAATCACCCACTTACGTTGTGACATTTGATAGCACACAAGGTGTTCCTCCGGTATTCGGGAGTTGCATAATCTCATAGTCAAAGGAACGTGTATAAGTCATGAAGAAAGCAATAGCAATAAACCTTAACGGTCATTATGATAAGCTAACGGATGGGTCTTGTCCATCACATCATTTTCTAATGATGTGATCCCGTTCATTAAATGACAACACATCTCTATGGTCAGGAAACTTAACCATCTTTGATTAACGAGCTAGTCTAGTAGAGGCATACTAGGGACACTCTGTTTTGTCTATGTATTCACACATGTATCAAGTTTCCGGTTAATACAATTCTAGCATGAATAATAAACATTTATCATGATATAAGGAAATATAAATAACAACTTTATTATTGCCTTTAGGGCATATTTCCTCCAAAATCAATGTGCCCCATGTATGCCTTTACCCAATTTATACCGCATGGCAATTTTTGTGTGTAGGATGAATGGACTAACCCACACGGCAATTTTTAGGTGTAATTATGTTATCTAGATTTTTTGTTCGTGGCAATTTTGCCACTGTTTTAGGGAATAATCATTTTTATTTGTTAATTTTTGTTGATGGTTTATCAGTTCTCAACAGTTGCCATGTCTCCATATTTTCCCGGGAGACATGGCTAAAAATCTGATAACATGTACATATTAGGTTCCATTTCACCATGGTCTACTTTTTTGTCGATGGTCCCACTTTTGTTTACTAAATAGTTGCCATGACAGAATTGCTATGAATTTTCAATGATTTTGATATACCATGGCAAATTGTTAGTAAATAGTTGCCATGATTCATCTATAACTTTGTTTAGTAAAATAGTTGCCATGATGCCATGGCAGAAATTGCTATGATTTCAGAAGAATTAGTAGCAAGCTTTCCCTATCTTGTTGCCATGTCAAAACATCATTTTGTCTTGCAAACATGACAAATTTAGGTCTTTTTGCAACACTCCCGTCGCAAGCTTTAGGATTATACCATCGCAAATTCAGTTTATGGATCACAACAAATTTTCTTTTTGGATGATGGCAAATATAATTATCAGATCATGACAAATTTAGTTCTTGGATCATGGCAAATTTATTGCATTCTTGCCATGGCAACTTTAGATTTTGGGTCATGGTGCAAATTTACTATTTTTACCATGGCATTTTTTTGGTACACCATAGCAACTAATCTTATACATTTTGCCATCTAAGCATTAAAAATTTAGTTTATTGATCATGTCAATTCTAGTTTTTGGATCACGACGAATTTATTTTCATTCTTGCGATGGCAACTTTTGATTCTGGATCATGGAATATCTCTGTGTTTGCAATTTATATGGGACTATAAAAGCAAGAGCCCATGTAATTTTTTTTAGTAGTTGACCATGGCAAATTTAGTAATTAACCATGGCAAACTCTTCATTTTTATTGCCATTGCAATTTTACTTTTTCCCATCCTAATTATTACTTTCTTATTTTCAACCACGGCAAATTAAACCTTTCATTTGTCATGGCAATTTTTATTTAACATACATGGCAAATTTACTTTTCGTCACTCATGGAAAATTTACTTCTATGAAGCATGCCAACTTTTACTTCACGTTAACATGGCATATTTAAATACACTGCCATGGCAAGCTCTATATTTTTATTTCCATGGAAATTTTACTTTTATTATTTCCATCCCAATTATTACTTTTTATTTTTCGACCATTGCAAATTAAACCTTTTATTTGCCATGGCAAATTTTATTTAACATAACATGGAAAATTTACTTTCCGGCACTCATGGCAAATTTACTTCTATGTAGCATGCCAAGTTTTACTTTTTTTACATGGAATTTTTTTTACATCCATGGCAAATTTTCCCTTTTGAATCGTTAGCTTTTCTAAGAACATGGCATTTTTACTTCTTATTGTCATGGCCTTTTTACTTTCATTTTTCCATGCCAATTTTTGCTTATTTTCGACTGTGGAAAAATCAACCTTTTTTATTGCCATGGCAAAATTAACCTTTTTATTCCCATGGCAAATTTAATTTTATTGGCATGGCAATTTTTATTTAACATACATGACAAATGGCAAAATTAAGTTTTATTTGCCATGGAAAAATTAACCATTTTATTGCCATGGCAAATTTAACTTTATTGGCACAGAAATTTTTATTTAACATACATGAAAAATTTACATACCATCACTCATGGCAAATATACTTCTGTGGAGCATGGCAAATTTTACTTTTATTTTCCATAGCAAAAAAACGTACCTTACATCGATGGTGTTTTTTTGCCCCTTTCCCATGAACATTTCTCTTGTGCCATTGGTGAACTTTTTTTACCATGGCATTTTTTGCTTTATAAAGATGGTGGCAATTTTTTGTTTGAAACCATTGGGTATTTTAGTAGTATCTTGTTTTTTATTTTCTATCTATAATGACACATTTATTGTTGGATCATTCCAATATATTTCAGAGTATGGCAAATTCTGGCCTTTATTATCCATCAGCAAAAGTGGGCTTATTTTGGTCACAGTTTTTCAGCCCAAACTGGGCTGCAAAAATGACTGTGAGAATATTTTATTACACTCATTCCAAATCGTCTAACTTCCCGGCTGGTCAGCCATCCTCTCATTACTTCAGCCTAAGCACGCTTAACTTCTGAGTTCTATTCCCCCTAGTTTCCAAGTCTCCACTTGTTGTTTTCCTGACAATAGTAAGTTGTCAATCCTATTAACCCTTAGGAGTTTAGCTTAAGCATGAAGTCACACGTTTCACCGTTTGAGTTTGAAACTATTATTCCAAAAAACAATAATTATTTAGTAACACTAATATTTCTTGAATAAGTAGTTTGACCTTATAGTTTGACCAGAGTTTGACCAATCAAAAAAACTAAAATTTGAGCATAACTTTTTTTCCTATCAGAATTTGAGGATTCTAAAATTTTGCAAAACAGCCTATGGCGGTCGAAATCGGAATCGGATATTCGTGCTGAACATTTTGATATATTATACGGTTTTTTCGACATTGTATGCAAAAGTTATAGTCGTTTTACTTCTTCATAACACTTTTTTGCAAAAAAATATCGAAATATATGTTTTCAAAATTTCCTAACTAGTAGATGTAGTAACATAACTACATCTCGAAGGATTAATTTGAAGTTTTTACTTCTTTGTTTTTTTAACTGAAGCGAACATGGGGTAGGTTGAAAATTGCAGAACCTTTAGTCCCATTTATAAAACAAACCGGGACTAAAGGTTCGACCCCTTTAGTCCCGGTTTGTGTCACAAACCGTGACTAAAGGGGCTCGTGGGGCCCCAGCCTCACGCCAGCCTACCATCACCCCTTTAGTCCCGGTTTGTGACACGCCCGGGCCCCACGAGCCCCTTTAGTCCCGGTTTGTGACACAAATCGGGACTATAGGTACACCACGAACTGGGACTAATGATGCCTGCGCCCTAGCCATTGAAACCGGGACTAATGGTCACATTAGTATCGGTTCGTTTCCAAACCGGGACTAATGGGGCTCACGTAAAGTCGTTTTTCTACTACTGCCTCTTACGAATGAGTCATTCGGTCTGGCCTCAACTGCTCCACGAGGAAGATACCAGCCGGAACGAACGAGTAGACACACACGCGGCAGAACTATAGACACGCGAAAGCAGGCGACTCTACGCAATAGCGTCAATCGGTCCTGGCTCTCCGCAATATCAGACAAAGGCGCTCAATATCAACGTCCTTAATATTTCATTCTTATTTGCTAGTATAACCCAAAGTTTTTAGTCACTTTGAACCTTTTCAAGTCAAGCTTGTTAGGATACAGTTAGTGTTTGAATCGAACATGTTGTATCCTTGGCCTCGTGTATAATGAGAGGCACACCACGATGTAACACATGGCTGCTAGATAGCGACATGCACATAGCGGAGCCGGCTGTATGTGCCGACACCTGAGCAGATGGTGGTGCAGTACCTCAAGGAGGAGTGTATGTATTCATTGCCTCGAGAGTAGGCGAGTTTGCCAAACCTCGTTAACAAATCTTGTTGGTGGCATTGCTTGTTTCTCGGTTGATCAACCTCATGCCTCGAATCTATAATACCTAAATAGTTCATCCCCGCTATTCTATTTCTCTTAACATGGAGCCTATCCACACCAGCGACTGACTACCGACTTACAAGATGGACCCACAACAAGCAGAAATAGCCACATCACCATCAGTTACTAGCTAAAAAGGGAACAGGCCATAGGCTAGGCAGACCGTCTTTTTTCCGAGAGTATGCCAATGGCATACATTACTTTTATAGAAGGAAAAAAAGTATTATAGAAGGCAGAAAAGTATTTACAAGAACTTGTGTATGATGCAAACATCCCCACAAGAATACAACCCTACCAACACCTAAAAACCAAGGTTACTTTTATAGAAGGCAGATCGTCTCTCTCCCTGGATTAAGCCCAGTCACGCATTCTCAGCCTTTCCCGGATCCATCAGCCCCCTCCTCTCCCCTCCCCAAATGGGACTAGGTGGCCCTTGTTGGTTCGGTAGGGGGACGACGCGTTGCACAAAGAGAAGACCAACATACGACCGCACGACAGAGAGCACACAATCAATTTACCCAGGTTTGGGCCACCGTGAGGTGTAAGACCCTACTCCTGCTTTAGGGGATTGATGGAAGAATGGATGTGGTGGTGTGTAGTACACTTGCCCAGCAAGGTTTGCCCGAACCGACTACGTGTATGTGGTGGCTCGGGGTTGTCAACTTTCCAACCTTCTAACCCCTCCTACGAGTGCCATGGGCCTCCTTTTATAGATTAAGGGGTCACCATAGTGGCAACGTGGTCATTATCCACTGATATGATAGCAAACAGTGCTATCATACCTAACTCTGCAGGCTGACAGGATGCATTAAATGCACTGCTTAGCATCACATCACTAGGCGCCCGGCAAGGCCTGCCGGGCTTATCTTGCCAGCTCCACACCTACTCTCTTGACACGTAATAGGATGGGTGTCACCTGTAGGCTTCTCTGTAGGAAATGGCTGCCATGTGGCGAATGGCTGCTACTTAATCATCTTGCAGCTTGACACCGCATCAATTGATGACATGAGTCGTGCTTGAGTGGTTGGTGAGGCAGTTCGTTCTGCCCCCGTAAACCCCGGCAGGCCCTGTCGGGGAGCTTCGGTTGCTTGCTTCTGGTGGTGGCCTTGCCCCTTGCCGGGCTCGCCTGCCCGGCAAGGGAGGCCCTTCTCTTGCCGATATCCTGCTTCTCAGGTTCAATCTTGATCCTTTTGAGCCGCACATTGGTTCTTCAAATCCCTCGGTTCTTTAGTCTCTGGCTTGAGCTGGTGCTTCAAACTTGATCCTGTGTCTATGCACAGTTGGTCGACAGACCCAGGGTTTGTTGCACCGATAGAAGCCCCCGGGCCTGCCCCGAACACGCTACCAAGCGTCGTCAGGGTAGGGCCTAATAAGTGCACACGCGAAGTTACTGAAGGGGTTGGCCCCTTAAGTGTTTCGTTGCTGCTTCATCAGCCTTGATTCTGGGCCAGTTTCTAGTTTTCCCACATTCATCGTCGTGGCGTCGTGGAAGAACTTGGATCATGGCCCGCAGGCTCTCCTCGCACCAAGATCATGGGGCGAAAACTGCTGCCACACTCGTCCCCCATTCCGCACGCACCCCGCCACGTGTCCTGCATGCATTGGGCAGGGTAGGTGGTGGACGTGATGGGCATGGGGGAGAGTGCCATGGCTGAAATCAGAGCATCGATGGTTGGAGAAGAAGGGCAGCTTCTACCCCCAGAGTCATAATGGGTGCACAGAGGTCGTATTGGAGGAGAGGTGCGGCTATTTCCCATAGGAGGAACCAGCCCCCTACCCCGTTCCCCTATAAAAAGGGCCGGGGCAGTGTTCTCATGCACACACTTCTCCTTCTCCGTTGTGATTCTACTCATCTGGTAATGGCGCGGGGGCGAGGGTGTGGTGGAGTTTTGGTGGCGGCAACGAGGGCTTCTTCTCGATAGCACGCCCCTCCTCCTTCGGACCTTAAGGCAACAGAATCGTCTGCAAGGAGAGGAGGAAGGGGGCGTGGTCGTGGTCGCCACGATGCTCGAGGAGGAGGCGTAAGGGGCGGTGCCCTCGTGGCGCCTCCACCGGCGGCTCCACCTTTGATGGAAGGCCATGTCGGAGATCAACCTCGGGAGTTCATCATCAGGCTGTATAAGCCCTTGCGTGGCCGACTTTGTCTCCCAACCTTCTTTGTGCGGGAGATGGAGCTCGAGCGACCACGCACCCTGAGGCTACACATGAGGGGGTGTGGGGACGGAAGCACAAGGGTTGATGTCGACTTCCCCGCCCCTCACGTAATGTACCTTTGTCGTGGCTGGAAAACCTTCATCTGTGCCCACAGCTTCTCGAAGGGGCACATTCTCCATTTCAAATTAATGGAGAGTGGCCTACTCTCCGTCAAGATCTTCGGGCGCTTGGAAGGCCGCTAGGGGTTCTGTGTGGAGAGCTCGACCGACGACGAATGCTCCTCCTCGAGCGAAAGCGACGAGGAGGACACTGATGGTGATGACGACGGCAGCGAGCGGAGGAGCGACGACTCTGACTCCAGCTGACTGTCGCCCGTACCATCTTCATCAGGCGGCAACACCACAATCTGCATCTGCGCCTCTTCCCTCGCAATGTGATTTGCCGGGGAGATGGATGCAGAGGTGTGGATGGTGCTGCCGGTCTCCTCCATCAGTCTTCCAGATGGATCCCGGCAGGCTTCCTCTCGGGCTGCAACTCCGTTAGCCCTATCGAGTCCTGCTGGCTCTGGTGACAGTGGTTGACGGAGGCCGCCTTCCACCGTGCTCTTCATCGAGGCGGTCCCTCGCGCTTCTGTTCCCTCTGGGCTACCTCTCCTGGAACCCGATGAGAGGGGCTAGGCCTCCGCCCAGGCACTCCTTTCTCTCTCCTTGCCCTCGACGGCTGCACCTAGGAGGAGGGAGACAAGAAAGGGCATTACAGAGCACTTATTTTTTATCTTTAATCTGTAGGCAATCGCCAAATTTTAATTCAAATAATGTAATCCCTCGAGTCCATCTTAGTGTTCTGTAGTGCTTGTACTTGTATTGGCATGCCAATGAAAGAGATAAACCATGTCGAGAACTTGTGCATGTATATGTCCATGCAGAGGTGAAGTAGCTCTTTATCGTAATTTAAACGAGTTTCCCCGGCAGGATATCCTGCCGGCACCCTTTTTGTCTGCCGGAGAACCATGTCTGCCGGGGAACAGACTGAGGTGCCAGCCCCCCGTCCACCCCCCTTTCATCAAGGACCACTGCAACCATCCAGGCCGAAGCAACGTTCGAGCCAAGGATGGGAGCACCCTAGTTTTAAGAGAGCGGTGAGGTTTCTCTATGCACAAGTTATGGCTTACAGAACACTAACGGACAAGAGGTAAACTTATCTGTTTGGCTTGCCGAGCACGACGGTGCCATGCAATCTTCTCGTCCCTTGTCGGAGTCAAATTCACGGCAGGAACCTGCAACTCCATGTAAATGAGAATGAATGCAGGATGCAGTCCTATCTATATGCATATGCAAATGCTCATGAAATGCGTATACAATGATCTGGATGTGCTTGTGCATGAATGCAATCTTAGTTGGGCCCCCTACTGCGCTTCTTTATTTTTATCTTGCACGGGTTCATCGCCCCGGCTTGTACATGGGGTTACATGCAACTTCGGCAAGGCCATGTACAATGGGTTGCTGCCGGGCAGGGTCCGGCAGCCTCTACGTCTTACGGGTAGAACTTACGGAGATTCTCAATATTTCATGAGTTTTGCAACAGTGTGCCATCTCTGGTCTCCAGACGGACTGCGCTAGGTCTGGTGACTCATACCACCCGGTAAGGGCCTTCTGTAACGCCCCGAGACCGATGTGCCAGGTGTCGTCCAGTTATTCGCTGTTATTGCCTTGTCTTTGTTTGCGTGTCATGCTTTGCATATCATGTCATCATGCGCATTTCATTTGCATACATGTTCGTCTCATGCATCCGAGCATTTTCCCCGTTGTCCGTTTTGCATTCCAGCGCTCCGTTCTCCTCCGGTGGTCATTTCTACCTTCTTCTCGTGTGTGGGGGTTAAACATTTCCGGATTGGACCGAGACTTGCCAAGCGGCCTTGGTTTACTACCGGTAGACCGCCTGTCAAGTTTCGTACCATTTGGACTTCGTTTGATACTCCAACGGTTAACCGAGGGACCGAAAAGGCCTCGTGTGTGTTGCAGCCCAACACCCTTCCAAAGTGGCCCAAAACCCACTTAAACCTCCTCCATCATCTCGGTCGTTCGATCACGATCGCGTGGCCGAAAACCGCACCTCATTTGGACTCTCCTAGCTCCCTCTACCTATAAATATGTGGCTCTCCCCAATTTTTCGTGCAGTCCAAACTCTAGATCCAACTCCCTCATCGCCGCCGGACACTTCTCCACCGCGCCGGACAATGTCTGCCACCGCCGCCACCTCACCCGGACCAATCCGGAGCTGCCACGTCGTCACAGCCGCCTCCCTCCTCCAATCCCGCTGCGCCACGTCAGCCTCGCCCGCGCCCACTTCGCCGCGGCCCGCGGAGCCCATCGCGGGCCCGCGCAGGCCCGCGCGCCGCCGCCGCTCGCCCGCTGCGGCCCGGACACCGTGCCGCCCGGCCACACTTGCTCGGTCGCCCCGCCGCCGCATGCCTTCGTTGCCGGTCGCCGGCTCCGCCATTTCCCGCCGGCGACTGCTTCTCCCGCCGGCGAGCCGCCCGCTCGCGCCGCCCAGCATGCCGCGCTCCACCGTCAATCGCCGCCACCACCGCGCCTCCCCGCGAGAGCCCGCTGCCGGCTCGGGTTCGCCGCCCACTCCGGCCGGCGAGCGCGCCGCCGCACCTGCCATGGCCATGCCGACCCCCCTCCGCCCACGCCATGGCCGGATCCGAGGTCCTCGCGGCCGGATCCGCCCGATCCACGCCTCCCCGCACCTCCCCGGTGACTCCCTCACCCTCGGGCAGCCTTCTCCCTCGTCTCCGGCGAGGATTTCGGTGATCCTCGATTTCCTCGTCCCCGAGTTTTCCATGTTTCGTATGCACATGTTCATCGCCTCGTAACTTTGCATCCGTAGCTCTGATTCATGCATATAGCATATCAAAATGTTCGCCTCAGAGAGTACATCATTTCATTCCATTGCATCATTTTCATTTGAGTTCATCTTGACGCCCGAAATGCTATTAGAAGAATGCTACTTGAGATAATTGTTATATCTGCTGCTCCATTTAGCTATTTGTCATTTTTGCCATGATTATTGTGTGCATGATATGCCCATGAGCTCTACATGTGTCGTTAAGGGTTTTGCCATCTTTCCAGAGGTGCAACCCATGTATTTTTGTGATGTGTGTGGTGACTAGCACGAGCTTGCAAAGTGAGGCACTTGGCAATGCTGATTTCAGGGACTTTGCATTTCCACTAAGTCCTTGACCTGTTTACCTCATTATGCCATATGTTCATGTTGTTTCCTAGTGATCCGTGCTTCTTTTGAGGATGATCAGTAAGGATGTTTTGTTAATCTTGTAGTGCTCTATCCATCCATGTCTTTGTTTGCAATTATGTAGCACCCTAGCTTGAGTCAATCGAGCTCTACTTTTGCTACTTCGTGAATCTGGGCAGATTGTCTACTTGTTAGCGATTTTGCCGAGGATGTTGTAGTTGATCCGTGCATGCCATGTTATTGTTCTTGCCATGTCTAGCTTGTATTTTGTGTATTCTTGATGGCTGTATGCTTAGATTGTCATGACTTGCTCTGTAGTGAGTGCATCGAGCTCATAAACATGCCTACTTGATATCTGTTTCAGCATGCTCCAGTTTTCACCAAGTCTGTGATCTGATTATGTTTTTGCCATGTTCACATGCTTGCAAATGTATTTTCTGATCCCTTTTGGCTCAAGGTCACTAAGGGACTTTTGTTAAGCTCTTTGAGTAGCTCCATGCCATGCTTTACTTTGCCATGTTCAGGTCCTGTAGCATATAGTTTTGTTGCTCCAAAGTGTGCTACCTGATCTGAAATTCCAGACAAGTGTTAATTTCACCAAGTTGGAGATCTGTTTACCATATGCATTTTTGCCATGCTTGTTTGAACCTGTTAATGGATGAATTGGCCATAGCTCAGTGTTCATCTTTTGTTAAGAATCTTGAATGGATTCCTGCCATGTATTTTGATGCCATGTTTGGGTGCTGTAGCATGTTCATCTCATTGCATTTAGATGGCTACTTGCTGTAAATCGCAGACCAGTGTCATATTTGAATTGCTTGCCATTTCCAAACCGTAACTCCGTTTCCGGTGATCTTTATATTATTTTCAAGCGATTTCATCTCATATTTCTAGTGGCACCCTTGGTTTTCCAATTTGAGGCCAGGTTCATTCATTCCTTGTCCAATCATGCATATGTATCGCATACCGCATCCCACATATCATATCATGTTCATGTGTTGGTTGTTTACCATGTTGTGTGCTTCTTTTCCGGTGTTTACTTCTTCGGGTTGGTTCCGTTAACGTCGCGTTGTGAGGAACCGTTCGTCTATATTCCGTTTGTCTTCTTCATGGACTCGTTCTTCTTCCTTGCGGGATTTCAGGCAAGATGATCATACCCTCGAAATCACTTCTATCTTTGCTTGCTTAGATGCTCGCTCTTTTGCTATGCCTATGCTGCGATACCTACCACTTGCTTATCATGCCTCCTATATTGTTGAACCAAGCCTCTAACCCACCTTGTCCTAGCAAACCGTTGTTTGGCTATGTTACCGCTTTGCTCAGCCCCTCTTACAGCGTTGTTAGTTGCAGGTGAAGATTGAAGTTGTTCCTTGTTGGAACATGGAGATGTTGTTCCTTGTTGTAACATGTTTTACTTGTTGGGATATCACAATATATCTTATTTAATTAATGCATCTATATACTTGGTAAAGGGTGGAAGGCTCGGCCTTATGCCTGGTGTTTTGTTCCACTCTTGCCGCCCTAGTTTCCGTCATATCGGTGTTATGTTCCCGGATTTTGCGTTCCTTACGCGGTTGGGCTATTATGGGAACCCCTCGACAGTTCGCCTTAAGTAAAGCTCTTCCAGCAATGCCCAACATTGGTTTTACCATTTGCCACCTAGCCTTTTCTTTTCCCTTGGGAGTCGCGCTCCTGGGGGTCATCATTATTTTACCCCCCCCCCCTGGGCCAGTGCCCCTCTGAGTGTTGGTCCAACTTGTCAGCCGCTGGTGGCCACTAGGGGCAACTCTGGGCTGGCCTACCGTAAGTTTGGACGATCCGGTGTGCCCTGAGAAAGAGATATGTGCAGCTCCTATCGGAATTTGTCGGCACATTCGGGCGGTGTTGCTGGTTTAGTTTTACCCTGTCGAAATGTCTTGTAGAACCGGGATACCGAGTCTGATCGGAATGTCTCCGGAGGAGGTCTATTCCTTCGTTGACCGTGAGAGCTTGTCATGGGCTAAGTTGGGACACCCCTGCAGGGATTTGAACTTTCGAAAGCCGTGCTCGCGGTTATGGGCAGATGGGAATTTGTTAATGTCCGGTTGTAGATAACTTGAACCTTAACTTAATTAAAATGAATCAACCGCGTGTGTAACCGTGATGGTCTCTTTCCGGCGGAGTCCGGGAAGTGAACACGGTGTTGGAGTTATGTTTGACGTAGGTTGTTCTAGGATCACTTCTTGATCATAGTTTATCGATCGTGCTTTGCCTTCTCTTCTCGCTCTCTTTTGCGTATGTTAGCCACCATACATGCTAGTCGCTTGCTGCAGCTCCACCTCATACCTTTACCTTTCCCATAAGCTTAAATAGTCTTGATCGCGAGGGTGCGAGATTGCTGAGTCCCCGTGGCTCATAGATACTTCCAAAAACCAGCTTGCAGGTGCCGATGAGTCCGTGCAGATGATGCAACCAAGCTCAGGAGGAGCTCGTTGAAGATCTTGCCCTTTGTGTTGTTTCGTTCTAGTTGATCAGTAGTGGAGCCCAGTTGGGGTCAATCAGGGACCTTTGTCGCATTTGGGGTTCTTCTTTTATTTTGGTTCCGTAGTCGGACCTTGATTGTATCTGGATGATGTAATGATTTATTCTTGTAATTGTGTGAAGTGGTGATTGTAAGCCAACTATGTATCTTTTTCCCTTATGTATTACATGGGTTGTGTGAAGATTACCTCACTTGCGACATTGCTTTCAATGCGGTTGTGCCTCTAAGTCGTGCTTCGACACGTGGGAGATCTAGCCGCATCGAGGGCGTTACAAGTGGGTAATCAGAGCCTTCCCCGACCTTAGGAGCCCCCATTGCTTGATCGTTTTAGTAGCCGAGTTGTGTCTAGAAAAAATGTTTTGAGTCATTTAGGAATTATATATCGGAGAGTTTAGGAATTCTTTTTACTTCCCAGTCTCCTCATCGCTCTGGTAAGGCATCCTGACATAGAGTTTTGACTCTTCTCTTCTCAAATTTCACAATTTTTTTTTAGGATCACGCGGGTATCTTGGAATCGTTCCGATGGTTTTATGACGAGAACATTGTCTTGGTGCCTCCTGTCAGGGGTTTTGTGGAAGTGTCCCGGGGAGTTGAGCTCCGAGGTGTTGTCGTCATAATTTTATCGTTGCAGTTCTGGAATACCTGAGTTTAGTACGCCGACATCGAAAATCTCTTTTATGCAGTTTGTTGGTGAGATAACCTCGACGCCACCCAGTACTGGGGCGGGAGTTCGGGAGTATTGCCATAACTTGTATAACGGATGCTTTTCGAAGGTTGAGGTAGATGATTTCCGAAGGTTTCTTGGTTATGTGTTGAAGGATGGATACAGCTGGATGTAGGATTTGCTAGTTTTGGGTGAGATATTATGCTTCCCCTGTATCCCCAACACCTGATTGCATAACCGGAAAGTTTCGGGAGTTTATAAGTGGGAATTCAAGTAGCTCTTAGGGTATCTTTCCCACAGATGTATGATATGAAATTGGGGTTCGACGTCTAGTGGTCCGCCTATTCACGGTCGGTTTTACAGTGGTCTCATTGTGTCTTAAAGAGTCCTTGGCTATGCCGACTCGGGGACGCTTCGTATGTCATGTGCACTGCCTTGTACATGATGGTGCTGTACGATCGAGCCCGTGTAGGCCCCACCACAAAAACTTCGGACGAAATCTCTATCATATGTTTGTTCCGGCTTATTCCGCAAGCCAATCCTTTGTTTTTGTTTTGAGTTGTGGTATTCGAGTTGCTTCAATGTCAAGTGTTGATTCCATACCTTTTCCAAGTGGTGTTCTCATATTCCTATGTGAATACTAATCCTTCTCGATCATTGAGTTTGTCATGTCAATCCTTTTCAACCGGCGTGTTTCTCTTCAAGTGGATCCGATCATTTCAACATCAGCAAGATCAATTACCAGTTCTTCTCAACGGTGTTTGTTTCATTCGTCTCAAGCTGCCTTTGTTTTCCCGCCCTCCCTCCCTTGTTTTCTTCAAGGACTCAGATTTCTTAATCGAGTATCCATCTTATTGATGTGAAATCTCTCCATCATTTTCCTTCAATGTCCTTATCCGGTTGATTCTCATGAAGATTCTAACGGAGCTTCAAGTTCGTCACTTTTCACTAAGATCGACACGTGGGAGATATAGCCGCATCGAGGGCGTTACACCTTCCCACTTCGGTGATAACTTGTTTGTACCCTTGGCGGACTGAGCGTGCCTAAGGACAAGGTCACCTTCCTCAAAACACCGGGCATGAACCCCGCGGCTATGATAGCGACGCAGGGCTGGCTGGTAGCGTGCATCACGTGTAGCAGCCCGGAGACGGTTCTCCAAGTAGCACATCATCGTCGCGCCGGTGCTGATCTTGCGCTACTTCATCGTAGGCAAGCACTCAAGGAGACCCGTAAATGAGTTCTATGGGGATAACTACTTCTGCCCTGTAGACCAGGGAGAAGGGAGTCTGCCCGATAGATCAGTTAGGTGTCGTTCTGAGGGACCAGAGAACTACCGGCAGCTCCTCAATCCACAGCCTGCCATGCTTTTACAGTGTATCAAAAGTTCTTGTCTTGGGTCCATGAAGCACTTCAGAGTTCGCCCTCTCAGCTTGTCCATTGCTCCGAGGGTGTACCACAGAAGCGAATGAGATTTTGCATCCGAGGGTGCGAACATATTGCATGAAGGCGTGGTTCGTGAGCTGGGTGCCATTGTCTATGATGATCCTTGCCGGAACTACGAAATGACACACCAATTCTTTCAAGAACTTGATAGCTAACTGAGCAGTCACCTTTCTCACGGTAGTCACTTCCGGCCACTTTGTAAACTTGTCGATGGCAACGAACAAGAATTCAAAGCCCCCGATTGCTTGGGGGAAGGGGCCGAGGATATCGAGCCCCCAGACCGAAAATGGGCATGATAGAGGGATTTTCTGAAGGGCTTGGGCAGGCAGGTGTGTTCTCTTGGAATGGAACTAACAGGCTTCACATTTCGTGACGAGCTCAACTGCATCTTGGAGGGTTGTGGGCCAATAGAATCCTTGCCGAAATGCTTTCGCAACTGATGCCCTTGATCCAATGTGTGAGCCGCACATTTCTCTGTGAATCTCAGCCAGCAGTTCCTTTCCATCATCCCAGCAAACACACTTCAATTTCACATCGTTGGGCCTCCTTCTGTACAGAGTGTCATCGACAAACTGATACATACTGGCCCTCTGGGCTACTCTTTCAGCTTCATCATGATTGCCAGGGAGTTCTCCAGTTTGGAGGAAGTGGACAATGTGCCTTGCCCAAGTTGGAGCCTGGGGCTCGGCAACAAGGACTAGCGGCACCTTCTCAGCTGTGGGAGCACCAGCCTCGTTCGTGGGGTCCATTGGCCTGGCTGGAGGGGGTGGTCCGGCAGGCTGTGAGGAGTTGTTTCCGACAAGGTCTGTCGGGGGTGCATGGCTCCGCCGGGAGAGGCCTACCATAGTCCATCTTTCTCCTTTTCCGGGCCATTGTGGCTGGTGATACGGAGGGTTGAGAGATATGGAGAACAAAAGTTCCTGGTTCCACAGGAAGCTTCTATGCAACACACTTTGACAGGTGATCCGCTATGCTATTTTCCGCACGGGGTACGGGCTCTGTTTGCAACCCGTTAAAGTGCTCCTCCAATCTCCTTACTTCCTCAACGTATGCTTCCATCAATGGGCTTTCATAATCTTTGTTGACTTGTCTCACCACGAGCTGTGAATCTCCTCAAATGATCAGCATCTTAATTCCCAATTCTGCTGCAATCCTGAGCCCGACAAGGAGCCCTTCATACTCTGATGTATTGTTGGTGGCTTCTTCCCGGGCAAAGTGCATCTGGATGACGTACTTCAAGTGCTCCTAGGAGGGGGCAACAAGAAGCACGCTAGCCCCTGCACCTTGTAGGGAAAAAGCACCATCAAAATACATAATCCATTCTTGGGGTGATTCCTTGTCGGGGAGAGTTGTTTCTGTCCTTCCCTCATCAAGGGTTGGCGTCCATTCTGCAATAAACTCTACCAATGCCCTGCTCTGAATAGTTGAAGTGCTCTCAAACTTCAAACCAAAGCTGGATAACTCCAAAGCCCATTCCACTATTCTTCCAGTTGCCTCAGGGTTTCAGAGTATCCTTTGCAATGGGAAACGAGTGACAACGGTAATCTCATGGGCTTGGAAGTAGTGGTGCAGTTTCCTTGAGGCCATAATGAGACCAAAAATCAACTTTCGCACGCTAGAGTACCTCATTCTAGCCCCCTATAATAAGGAGCTGACGAAGTACACTGGGCGCTACACCACTTTCTTCCTTGCCGCGTCCTCGGGGTTTCTCTCGTTGCCGTCCTCACTGCTATCCTGATTCATTTCTGACTCTGTCGTGACTTGGCCACCTTCTGCTTCATCCACCTCTCACTGTGCTACCAAAGCTGCACTGACTACTTGGTTGGTTGCCACCAAGTATAGCAACAATGGCTCTTGGGGTTTGGGTGCAACCAAGGTAGGCACAGACGATAGGTAGGCTTTCAACTCCTGCAGAGCTGCATCTGCTTCTGGGGTCCACTTCATAGGTCCTGCCTTCTTCAAAACCTTGAAGAACGGCAGGGCACGCTCGGTAGACTTGGAGATGAATCTGCTCAGCGCGGCAATACATCCCGTCAAGTGCCTCACATCCTTTACTGTCCTTGGCACTTGGATCTGCTCAATGACCTTGATCTTGTCGGGGTTGGCTTCGGTCCCCCGATGGGACACAAAGAACCCAAGTAGCTTGCCAGAGGGAATACCAAATACACACTTCTCCGGGTTAAGCTTCAGATTGATCTTGCGCAGTTTGGCAAATGTCTCTTCCAAATCCTGGATAAGGGTGGCCTTATCCTTGGTTTTGACCACAATATCATCCATATAAGCTTCTATATTTCTGTGCAATTGCGGCTCAAAACTGATCTGGACTGCCCTTGCAAAAGTGGACCCAGCACTCTTTAATCCGAACGGCATGCGAACAAAGCAGTACGTACCACATGGAGTGATGAATGATGTCTTCTCTTCATCTTCCTTGGACATGAAGATTTGATGATATCCTGAGTATGCATCCAAAAAGGAGAGAAAATCACATCCCGAAGTAGAGTCCACGATCTGGTCGATGCACGGCAAGGGAAATGGGTCCTTCGGGCAAGCTTTGTTGAGGTCTGTGAAGTCAATGCAAAGCCTCCACTTCACGTTAGCTTTCCGGACCACTTCTGGATTCGCCAACCATGTAGGATGCAATACTCTGACCAAACCAGCTGCTTCCAACTTCTTGATCTCTTCGACAATGAAAAGCTGTCTCTCCAAGGCCTGCTTTCGTACTTTCTGCTTGACGGGTCGGGCATGTGGGCAGACAACAAGGTGGTGCTCAATTACCTCCCTGGGAACACCGGGAATATAAGATGGTTGCCAAGCAAACACATCGATATTTGCTCGCAGGAAGGAAACGAGCGCTTTCCTATTTGTCATCAAGGGTGGCGCTGATAGTGAAGGTACCATCAATGCCAGCCAGCCCTACCGGGAACTTCTTCACTTGGGGTGCAGCAACCTTGGATCTCTTGCTGTTGGAACACTCCGGCACGTCATCAACGGGCCGTGCACTCGGAGGGGGCATGCTTCCCGGACTGCTTGTCGGAGGTCCTACGATCCCTCTTCTTTCCTTTGCTTTCCTTGGCGGGAACTGTTGTCGCCATAGCCTTTGCTGCGACTGCATCTCTATACATCTTGTCCACATAGATAATTGCATCCTTCTCATCTGACGGGACAGTGAGGACTCCCAATGGCACGGGCATTTTTAGGGTGTTGTAAGCATAGTGGGATGCTTCCATGAACTTGGCCAGGGCTGGTCGTCCAAGAATCCCATTGCACGGCAGGGGGACATCAACGACATTAAACACAACTTTCTCAGTCTGAAAGTTCAGCTCTCCCCCAAATGTCACCGGCAACGTGATCTTCCCCTTAGGATGACTCCTGTCGGGGTTAACTCCTTGACACGGGCTGGTGGCCTCAATCTCTTCTTCTCCTATCTGAAGCTTGCTGATAACTGCTGGAGAAATCAGATTCGACCCGGCCCCGCCATCCACTGACCTTGAGGTTGCGAATTGTTGGGGAGACCAATAACGGCAAGCACCCCACCGCTGTGGTGCGGCAAGGGTGATCCTCCTCATCAAAGATGATGGGCGTGCGGGACCACTTGAGTAGCTTCCAGGCCTCTGGCGCTGGTTCCACATCATTGACCTCTCGTGCCCATCGCTTGAGTTGGTGATGAGAGGTGTGCAAAGATGCACCCCTGACAATGTATAGGGCATCAGTGGCCTTCTGAAATTCATGCTCACTAGTTTCCTCTTCATCCCCTCCATCACTGACATCATCACAGGTCTCCTTCTCTTGGCCCCTAGCGGGCTTTCCTTGGTTCCGAAAGGGCTTGCCGGGGCGGTTTGCTTCACCGGCAGCAGCATTCTGACCTTTCTCCTTATCACGCTTGTCATACTCTGCCCTCTATCTCTTGACAAGCTGCTCACCTAATAACACTCCTGGAGGTCGTGGCCTTCGGTCCGATGGATCTTGAAGTACGGCCCATCACCTTTCCCAACTTTTTCCGCGGCAGCGGCCTCCCGGCAGGCAGTGCATGCGGTAGCCTCCTTGCTGGGGGCCTCAGCTTTGGCCTCCTTTCTGCTACTAGGTGTGCCCGAACCTTCCATATTCATCACTGCCTTATCTCTTGGCTTCTTACTACGCTTCTTGCCCTTCCTCTGACCGATTGATTCATCCTCATATTCTGAGTCAACATTAATGCAATCTTCCTCTCTGGACAACTTCCTTCCTCCCTCCATCCGGGCACATTTGTCCACCAGTGTGTATAGTTCTTTCACAGTCTTGGGGAACCGCACACTCATTTTGGAACGAACGCGGCGGTTGCGCACATTGGACTGGAAAGCTGATATAACAGCTGCCAGATGGATATTTGGAATATTTCTGTGAACTCTATTGAATCTCTGCAAATACTTACGGAGAGTTTCTCCTTCCTTCTATTGGAGAAGCTTGAAAGTGCAACTATCCCTAGGTGGTTTTGGTAATTCATAACAACATATAGCTCATTGAGCTAATGCTATTCCAAGATGATTATTTCAGGAAAGCTCAATGATTGGCATGGCATGGATGTGAAAGTGGAACCCTCAAAATGTTAAGGACAAAGGATTGGCTCAAGCTCAAAAGCTCAAGACTCTTCATTTTATATTTTAGTGATCCAAGATCACATTGAGTCTTTAGGAAAAGCCAATACTATCAAGGAGGGATGAGGTGTTGCTTAATGAGCCTCTTGCTTCATGTGCTTAGTGATATGCTCCAAAACCCTCAACTACTTTCCCATATCCACATATGACCTAGACCCTAAGCCAAACTCGGTCCTACCGATTCTTCCTATCTGGCGCCACCGAGTTTCACTTGTCATAAGCCACTGCCAAACCCTAGCAATTCGGTTCTACCGATAGGGATCTCGGTCTCACCGAGATGGGATTGCAAACTCTCTGTTTCCTTTTCGTAACTTTTCGGTCTCACCGAAAGAGCGAATCGGTCCCACCGAGATTGCAATGTAAATTCAGTGTTTCCCCTTCGTAACTTTTTGGTCTCACTGAAAGAGCAAATCGGTCCCACCGAGTTTGCCTGACCAACTCTCTGGTTAGCTAATTACCAAATTCGGTCTCACCGAGTTTGTGTAATCGGTCTCACCGAGATTACGTTATGCCCAAACCCTAACCATTTCAGTCCTACCGAGTTGCATGTCAGTCCCACCGAAAATATCTAACGGTCACTAGGTTTACATTTTCGGTCCAACCGAGTTTGTTGATTCGGTCCCACCGAGATTGGAAAACTGTGTGTAACGGTTGGATTTTGTGTGGAGGCTATATATACCCCTCCACCTCCTCTTCATTCGAGGAGAGAGCCATCAGAACACATACACCATTCCAACTCATATGTTCTGAGAGAGAACCACCTACTCATGTGTTGAGACCAAGATATTCCATTCCTACCATATGAATCTTGATCTCTAGCCTCTCCAAGTTGCTTTCCACTCAAATCTTCTTTCCACAAAATCCAAATCCTATGAGAGAGAGTTGACTGTTGGGGAGACTATCATTTGAAGCACAAGAGCAAGGAGTTCATTACCTACACACCATTTGTTACTTCTTGGAGAGTGGTGTCTCCTAGATTGGCTAGGTGTCACTTGGGAGCCTCTGACAAGATTGTGGAGTTGAACCAAGAAGTTTGTAAGGGCAAGGAGATCGCCTACTTCGTGAAGATCTACCGCTAGTGAGGCAAGTCCTATGTGGGCGATGGCCATGGTGGGATAGACAAGGTTGCTTCTTCGTGGACCCTTTGTGGGTGGTTGCTTCTTCGTGGACCCTTCGTGGGTGGAGCCCTGTGTGGACTCGCGCAACCGTTACAAGAAGAAGCAAAGAATCACCACCAAGAGAGAGAAGGAGTAGAGATGATCGTTATGAACGAAGATACTCACGGAGAAGCAAGGATTCGGAAAGGAAGGAAAAATCATCAAGGAGCTACCCAAGACGAAGACATCAAGCTCATGTTGGTGAATGGGTATCCGGCTCCGACTCCGACAGCCACTCCGAGAGAAGTTATCACTCCGACTCCGAAGATACTCAAGATGAAGGTGTTGCCGGTCTAGCACTTGTGTCAACCAACTCCTACGACATATTTGACTCACCAAATGAAGGAATTGGAAGATGCTTCATGGCCAAAGGTCCTAAGGTAACACACCCCGAGTATGTTGATTTCAATAGTGATGAAGATGACTTGTTAGGTGATGATTTGCTTGTTGACAACTCTAGTGATAAATACTATGATGAAATGTCAATTAATCATGCTAATCAAGATAAAACGAATGACAATGACAAGGAAAAGATTGAGGCTCTAACTAAAGAACTAAACACTCTTAAGTTAGCTCATGAAACTATCTTCGAAGATCATCGAGAACTTTTAAGAGCTCATGAGAAATTACGCTTTGAAAAGCTCAACCTTGAGCAAGAGCATGAGTTCTTAAAAGCAATCAATGATGATCTCCGCAAGAAAAGTTCTTCTTACATTGCCAAGCGTTTACTCTTATCCAATTACATGCCTCAAGTCAAGTCTAGTAACAAGAACAAGAAAGATTCTTCCTCTAGCAGTAACAATGATCATGCTAAATCCAATATTGTTGCTTCTAGTAGTTCTCTTGATTCCACTAATGATTCTCTTAGCCAAGTTACACTTGAGCAAGAAAATAGCTTACTGAAGGGAATTATAGAGAAAGGAGTGTACAAAAGCCTTGCCGGGAGCAAGCAATTCGAGGAAATTGTGCGCAAGCAAGGAATGCACCGGAAGAATCAAGGCGTTGGTTTTGAACGAAAGTTCAATGCCAATGGAGTTGAGTGGGAAGAAGATCAATACCCCAAGACAAAGTTTGTTCCTCAACAAGAGAAGTATGATACTTCTTTCAAGGGGACACAAGCTCAAGATGATCTTCCACCACAAGACTACAAGCAAAAAGGCAAGGACAAGCTTCAAGAGGAAATTGACGCATTTGAAGAAGCTCCTAAGACCTTAGTCAAGTGGATTCCCAAGACTACTTCAAGTTCCACTTCATCAAGTACGACTACAACTCCAAGGATTCCCATCAAGATGGTGTGGATCCAAAAGAAGAAGAACTAGAGATTTCTTGAGGGTGACTCCGCCAACATACTTCACTCTTATCATTTTGGCAAGAACAAGTGCAATCAACTTCCACATCTTGCACTAGTTCAAGGAGTCACAAACCCTCTTGTTGGTAAGACAAGGGACAAGGTAACCTGAAAGTTTTCATGGACATCATATTGTGTATGCATCACTCTATGTCTATGGATATCCTTGTTTGTTCCTTGTGGGACTAACCCATGTAGGTATTGAAAGTGCAATTCACTCAAATGGATAGCTCCAAGTGATCTACATCAACATTGAGCATCCACATCTTCAACATCTACATGAAGTCATCATCGACGAAACCCAAGGTTAGTTCATCCCTCCAAGGGGGGATATCACATCTAGGGGGAGCTTTACTCTAAGACTTGAGCTAAAGCAACTCTAAAGATGTGAACACAACAATGCTTTATGTAAAAGTGGTAACCCCACTTGAGCTTAAACGATGAGTATGACCTATGATAAAGTGTTCTCACTTGACTCCTAAGTCAATATACTCATATATAGATGACCTTGTCATCGCAAATTGCTTGATAGATGCTAGAATTGATTGTGCATGCCTTGCCACATATTTCATTTGCCATCTTATTGTGTGAGCATGTTGGTTGCATATTTTACTCATTCGAGGACATCCACTTGTTGTTTTGATCGTTTGGGTTTATTTCCTTTGCCAAGTGGATGGACAAGAATGCCTAAGAACCTCCTCTAGCTATCTATGCTTTTCTCGTCTCAAACTCTATTCATGCTGCATCACAAATTTTGATCAAGTCAGATTCGAACCACTCTGTGTGAGGAGCGCTCGGAGTCCCCGATTCGTCAAAGACTTAAACTTCCAAAACCTCTTTATGATTCTCGGTCTGACCGATACCCCACTTTCGGTCCTACCGAGATCATTAAGTTGATCTAGGTTTTCGATCTCGGTGCAACCGATTTGAACATTTCGGTCACACCGAGTTTCAGTAACTGCATGGAGTTATGAATCTCGGTGCCACCGAGTTGTTCCACTTGGTCACATCGACAGGGTCGGGCTATATATAGTCACGGGCAAAATTTGGAAATTTCTCCGAACCCCTTCGCCCGTGCGATAGCCTGCTCTGCGAACGTGGTCTCCGGATCGTCTTCTCGCCGCTAGCCGCCTCCAGTCGCTGGTCTCCGTCGCCGTCAACGGGAATTCTGCCCCGCCGTTGCCGCCGTAGCGAGTCTCCGCCGAGCTAGGGTATGGACTCGATCTTTATGCTATTCTCCAATCCAATTCTCAGCACATTGTGATCATCATGATTCTTGCCACGATTGAAACACTCCTATCCAGTCAATACGCCCGTATATTAGCTTTGATTCGAAAATTTTAGGGTTAGGTTTCCGCCGAAACCATCTCGGACCCACCGAGTTGAAAAACTCGGTCCCACCGATTTGGCTTATGCCATTGCACAAGTGAGACTCGGTCTGACCGAGAATTACTTATCGGTGTGACCGATTTTGGAACTCTGTGAAACCCTAGCAGTCTCGGTGCCACCGAACTGTGACTCGGTCCAACCGAGTTCACTAGTTTAGGTTCCAAAACTGCTTTGGTATCACCGAGTTTAAAAATCGGTAGATCCGAGATGATTTCAGTGGGAAACTAAAACTAAGTTTTTGGATCATTCTTGTGCAAAAATCTCTGCATTTTGTGATGCTCATCAATTCTACCTCATCTATAAACTATTCACAGGGTCAGCAGTCAGAGCTTGCAGCAGGTCTGATCAGAGTGACAGCCAGAACTTGTCAGAGCAGCAAGTGCAGATGAGTGAGGGCACTAGTCCCTCCAGCTCTTCAGATGATGGCAGCAGAAGTACCCCAAGCAATCTGCCAAAAGCTGCCACCAGCCAGAGGAAGAAGAGAACTTCAGACTCCGAAGATGAAGATTATGTGGCAGAGGAAGAGGCCACATCAAAGAGAGTTGAGCCAGCTCCAGGCACAAAGCCAGGTCTAAAGATCAAAAGGCCAGCAGGCAGGCAGCCTATGTCAAAGGCTAGAGCCTCAACTGAGAAGCCCACTCCCAAAGTGCCAGTTGCTGCAGAAGGCAAGAAGAGGAAGGAAAGGGTCAAGAAGACCGTAGCCAGAGTGCTAGGAAAGGCTTCCATCATGGAAGAGGAAGAGGAAGAAGAGGTAGCTGCACCAGCACCTAAGGCACCCAAGCTGATGGGTGATGCCATAAGATCAGGGGCTACTGCATCTAAGCCCAAAGCTGCCTCCAAGCCAAAACCAAAGAGGAATACAAGGAGTATTCCTGCAGCTGAGAAGAACAAGGCCCCAGATCCTGAGACTGTTGCTGAAGAATAGGATGAAGAGCAAGTTCTTAGAAAGCTCAAGCCCAAGATCCCAGACCACAACGATGCTCATCCTGTGGCTGAGGACATGAAGCTCAGGAGAGATTCAGGGCTGAGGAAGTGGAGAGAAGCAGACCCGTATGCTTCAAGGAGAAGGACTGCTGTGGATTACAGATTTCACACCAAGGAACAGCAGGACTTCTATGAGACAGTGCTGCTAGATAAGAAGCCCATTGTTTGTGACATGAGATGGGTCGACTGGACCTACATGAAGGAAAATGAGGAACACTACCCTGGAGTGTATGACAACTTTAGTGCGTGTGGAGTTGCAGACTTTGTTGGGCAGAAGCTCACAAAGTGGAACGAGGAGCTTATCATGCAATTCTACTCCACAGCACACTTCTACCCAGATGGAAGGATCACATGGATGTCTGAAGGTACGAGGTACCAATCAACTGTTGAGGAATGGGCAAAGTTGATCAATGCCCCAGAGGAGCAAGCAAATGACTTGGACATTTATGCCAAGAATAAGATGGACCACAACTCAATGTCCAACATGTACAAGGAAATTCCAAATGAAGCTCTTGACACTTTCAAATTTGGCTCAGTGCACTATCTTCTGTCAGGGATGCCAACAATCAATTGGATATTGAGGCACACTCTCTTGCCCAAGTCTGGAGATCACAAGATGATCAGAGGCCATGCAATCAACTTGCTTCACGTCTTTGATGTGCCACAGAAGTTCAAGGTCATGAGCCTCATAGTAGAGACTATCAAGAGGACTGCAGCAGATTAGAAGAGGAGCTGTGGATATGCACCTCAAATTCAGGAGCTCATCAACTCTAAGATGGGCACGGGCATATATTTATTGGACAAGGAACACCTGCCCATCCGTCCAGATTTTGAGGACAATCAAGTTGTCATGACTACGAATGAGCCATCGTCTACCCAAGCACAAGCAAAGAAGGAGAAGGCAAGGAAGGAGAAAGCTGCCAAGATGCCAACTCAAGAGGAGGCATCTGAGTATTTCTTGAAGACCAAACAAGAGCAGCTTGGTTACCTGATTGCATCCACCCTGCGGATTGAGAAAGGACTAGCCACCCTAACTCAAAACCAGGCAAGCCTAGAGAGAATCATGGAACAAAAGTTCTATGACTTGGATGTCAAGGTGACAGAGATTCAGACTGCAGTGGAGCAGCTCCAGGATGACATGCATGAGAGGAGAGGCAGGACTACCACTCATGCCTTTGCCAGAGTGCCACGAGGTCCGAGGTCGTCTGCCGTGCCAGTTGCTGACACAAGAGCCACCACCTCAGCACCAGCTATAGCTTCAGTTCCACCAGCTCCAGCATCCACTTCAGCTCCAACTCCAGCGTCTACTTCAGCGTCTACAGAAGCCTTCGTCCTTGGAGTGATCCGGACTCCACCACCACCAGAAGATCAAGCCTGAGCGTCTATCTAGCACTATGCATTTTCTAGGAACTTTTTGGTAACTTGTTGCCAAAGGGGGAGAAGATGTATAGATCATAGGCTTCGAGAGAGAGAGTGTTTTTTTCCTCTCTTGCTTTATTTGGTGGTTTTTCGAACTTGGTTGCTTTTGAGTGCTTGAGATACTATGTCATTGCTTGTGAGACATTGATGATCATGTGTTTGATCATAAGCTACACTTAATGCTTGCTTAATGCTATTATCTTATCTATCTTATGTGATCATTCACTATTCTTGGTGATGAGTGCATGTATTTCATTCTTATCATTTTAAGCGCTCCACCAAGATGTATGTGACATGGAAGAGTAACCCATGACTCTAACTCCTTGTGCATTTGCAGTCCAAAGCAAATTTTAAATATGCACAAACTTAGGGGGAGCTCTTACTTATCACATACTTCTCAAAGCGACGATATATTTCATGCTTATTATCATTTGTCGAAGCTTTGATCTATATGTTGTCATCAATTACCAAAAAGGGGGAGATTGAAAGTGCAACTATCCCTAGGTGGTTTTGGTAATTCATAACAACATATAGCTCATTGAGCTAATGCTATTCCAAGATGATTATTTCAGGAAAGCTCAATGATTGGCATGGCATGGATGTGAAAGTGGAACCCTCAAAATGTTAAGGACAAAGGATTGGCTCAAGCTCAAAAGCTCAAGACTCTTCATTTTATATTTTAGTGATCCCAAGATCACATTGAGTCTTTAGGAAAAGCCAATACTATCAAGGAGGGATGAGGTGTTGCTTAATGAGCCTCTTGCTTCATGTGCTTAGTGATATGCTCCAAAACCCTCAACTACTTTCCCATATCCACATATGACCTAAACCCTAAGCCAAACTCGGTCCTACCGATTCTTCCTATCCGGCGCCACCGAGTTTCACTTGTCATAAGCCACTGCCAAACCCTAGCAATTCGGTTCTACCGATAGGGATCTCGGTCTCACCGAGATGGGGATTGCAAACTCTCTGATTTCCCTTTCAAACTTTTCGGTCTCAACCGAAAGAGCGCAATCAGGTCCCACCGAGATAGCAATGTAATATCAGTGTTTCCCCTTTCGTACAAGCTCTATTGTGAGTACCCTCACTTTTATAGTTCTAGCGCTAACACGGTCCCCCGATTACCTGGTGAGACAAGCTCTCTGGGTTAGCTATCTACCAAACTTCGGTCTCACCGAGTCTTCGTGTATAATACTGGTCTCACCGAGATTACGTTATGCCCAAACCTAACGCTTCACAGATCTCCTACCGAGTTGCATGTCAGTCCCACCGAAAATCCTAACGGTCACTAGGTTTACATTTTACGGTCCGACCGAGTTTGTTGATTCGGTCCCACCGAGATTGGAAAACTGTGTGTAACGGTTGGATTTTGTGTGGAGGCTATATATACCCCTCCACCTCCTCTTCATTCGATGAGAGAGCCATCAGAACACATACACCATTCCAACTCATATGTTCTGAGAGAGAACCACCTACTCATGTGTTGAGACCAAGATATTCCATTCCTACCATATGAATCTTGATCTCTAGCCTTCTCCAAGTTGCTTTCCACTCAAATCTTCTTTCCACCAAATCCAAATCCTATGAGAGAGAGTTGAGTGTTGGGGAGACTATCATTTGAAGCACAAGAGCAAGGAGTTCATTACCTACACACCATTTGTTACTTCTTGGAGAGTGGTGTCTCCTAGATTGGCTAGGTGTCACTTGGGAGCCTCTGACAAGATTGTGGAGTTGAACCAAGAAGTTTGTAAGGGCAAGGAGATCGCCTACTTCGTGAAGATCTACCGCTAGTGAGGCAAGTCCTGTGTGGGCGATGGCCATGGTGGGATAGACAAGGTTGCTTCTTCGTGGACCCTTTGTGGGTGGTTGCTTCTTCGTGGACCCTTTGTGGGTGGAGCCCTGTGTGGACTCGCGCAACCGTTACCCTTTGTGGGTTGAAGTCTCCATCAACGTGGATGTAGGATAGCACCACCTATCCGAACCACGGGAAAAACATCCGTGTCTCCAATTGCGTTTGAATTCTCCAAACCCTTCCCTTTACATTCTTCCAAGTTGCATGCTTTACTTTCCGCTGCCAATATACTCTTTGCATGCTTGCTTGAATTGTGTGATGATTGCTTGACTTGTCCTAAAATAGCTAAAATCTGCCAAGAACTAAAATTGGGAAAAGGTTAAGTTTTTATTTGGTCAAGTAGTCTAATCACCCCCCTCTAGACATACTTTCGATCCAACAAAGCTGCAGGTCGCTGGGCCTGCCGGGCTCCTGGTGGCCACCGGTGAAGGCATCGATGAACTCATGGCACAGGTCGGCCCATGACAAAATGGAGTTCTCCAGCAGGTGCATCAGCCAAGACCTCACATTGGACTTGAGGGCCAAAGGGAAGTAGTTGGCAAACACCTTCTCATCTCTTCCCTCGGTAGTCTGAATAGCAATGGTGTAGATGCTCAGGAATAGGGCTAGAAAAAAAGCTCGAAGCTCGCGAGCTAAACGAGTAGCTCGTGACTCGGCTCGAATCGACTTGAACTCGAAGAATAACGAGTCGAGCCAAGCTTTAGTTTAAGATTGTTTATAGACCAAATTAAAGGAGCCAATCTCACGAGTACTCGTGTAACTCGTTAGGCTCGGTACAAAAGATCAGCCACTCCCAATACAAGAAAAGATAAGCCATTCAGCACCCTACGTTCCAGGCGCACAACACAAGGCCCAACCGTTGAAGGCCCATCTGCCTAGGAGACTCATGCATTACAAGGAAATTACAATTGTTTAGTGATATATATGTTTAATATATACATAATCAATTTTACCATTTTGAGGGTTTTATGTTCATATCTTTAACGAGCTTAACGAGTCAGCTCGCGAGTTATACGAGTCGAGCCAATCTTGGGTTTAAGCTCGTTATAGTAACGAGTCGAGTCAAGCTAGCTCGGTAATGAAACGAGCTCTAGCGAGTCGAGCCGAGCTGGCTCGACTCGGCTCGAATTCCATCCCTACTCAGGAACTCTACCGGGTTCAACCTCCCGTCGTACTTCTCAGGTATCTCTGGCTTGAATGTACGAACAGATGGCCAACGGACTTGCCGCAGCTCTCGTGTAAAGGTAGGGCAGCCAACCTCAAAGGGTAGGTGCCCGCCTACACCGAGCGCAGGCTCGTCGATGTTGAGGTCATCACACCGGTCGGCCTGGCAGGGATCATTGCGGCACCGTTTGGCGACGGCGTGGACGTCCTCCCATGCCTGTCTCCCGGGGTTTGACATTGACCTAGACGTGATCGAGGGTTAGAAGAGGCCATCGAGACGCTGTCGGGGTCTGGATTCTTTTGCACCCTCGCCAGCTGTCGTGGCGGGGACTGAACCATGGGGACGGCCCCCTTCGTTCGGCTAGCGGCACGGGCGGTGGCTGTTTCTTGGGGAGGTTGCCGTGGGAAAGCTCGTCGTGAGCCCCCAGCTTCAGCAAAACCAAGCAGGCTCTAGATGGTGGCAAGCCACTCATCCATCTACTCGACTGCTGGCGGGAACCTCAGTAACAACTGAGCTCGCGCCATGGCCTCCGTGGTCATGCTTGGCATGGATGTCAATGACGCCGACCGCACCGTCGCCTGGCTCCGGATGGTGCCAGCGGTGACGGTGACGGCGCCGCGCCCACGCTGCGGTGGGGCGACCATCGGGGCAGTAGGGTCGCGCGGCGGTGGTGCTCAAAGATCTATGGCTCCGATGAGCGCAACGGACTGGTTGGCTCGTCCGGGAGGAGACGTCTGCGCCGCGGCCGCTCCCATGATGGGGGATACTGGAGGGTGATGGCTCCCCTGGACCGAGCGCCATTGTTGCGGCTGTGCTCGTCGGTGAGAAGATGGGGTGCAGATGGAGTAACCCCCTCGCCCGCACCTTGTAGAGCTCGACCGTTGAGACGCTGCTGATGTGGTTCTCCTCCGGTAGCTCTAGCCCCCATGTCGGTCGCGGGGGAGGCGGTAACGGTGCCACCTACTCCAACCACGCCCCAGTGGCGTCCATGTCCCCGCGAGCTCCCGCGTCCCCCGCGGCGTTGGAGGCCGCAAGCAGAGAAGCTTTTGAGGTGGATGGATGGGCTGAGGTGCCAGATTTCTTCTTGGGCGCCATGGTTGATGGCGCGGTCAAAGATGAAGATGGCGATGAAGATGACGCGCGATGTGCACTTTCAGGTTTGCGCAAGCGCTCCCCCTACATGGCGCGCCAAAGATGTCGCAGGATTTCCGCGGCCACCTATGGGACCGGGCAGCCCCTTGTTGGTTCGGCAGGGGGACGGCGCGTTGCACAAAGAGCAGACCAGCGTACTGATATGTCTCCAATGCATCTATAGTTTTTGATTGTTCCATGCTATTATATATTTTGATTTGGATGTTTAATGGGCTTATTTATACACTTTTATATTATTTTTGGGACTAACCTATAAACAGGAGGTCGAGCCCAAATTGCTGTTTTTTGCCTATTTAGTGTTTCGCAGAAAAAGAATATCAAATGGAGTCCAAACGGAATGAAACCTTCGGGAGCGTGATTTTTTGGAACAAACGTGATCCAGAGGACTTGGACTGGACGTCAAGAAATCAACAAGGAGGCCACGAGGCAGGGGGCGCGCCCTCCGCCCTCGTGGGCCCCTCGTGGCTCCACTAAGCTACTTCTTCCTCCTATATATACCTGCGTACCCCCAAACCATCGAGGAGCACCACGAAAACCTAATTCCACCGCCGCAACCTTCTGTACCCGTGAGATCCCATCTTGGGGCCTTTTCCGGCGCTCCGTCGGAGGGGGCATTGATCACGAAGGGCTTCTACATCAACACCATAGCCTCTCCGATGATGTGTGAGTAGTTTACCTCAGACCTTCGGGTCCATAGTTATTAGCTAGATGGCTTCTTCTCTCTCTTTGGATCTTAATACAAAGTTCTCCTAATTCTCTTGGAGATCTATTCGATGTAATCTTCTTTTGCAGTCTGTTTGTTGAGATCCGATGAATTGTGGGTTTATGATCAAGATTATCTATGAACAGTATTTGAATCTTCTCTGAATTCTTTTATGTAATATTGGTTATCTTTGCAAGTCTCTTCGAATTATCAGTTTGGTTTGACCTACTAGATTGATCTTTCTTGCAATGGGAGAAGTGCTTAGCTTTGGCTTCAATCTTGCGGTGCTCGATCCCAGTGACAGTAGGGGAAATGACACGTATTATATTGTTGCCATCGAGGATAAAAAGATGGGGTTTATATCATATTGCATGAGTTTATCCATCTACATCATGTCATCTTGTTTAAAGCGTTACTCTGTTCTTATGAACTTAATACTCTAGACGCATGCTGGATAGCGGTCGATGTGTGGAGTAATAGTAGTAGATGCAGGGAGGAGTCGGTCTACTTGTCACGTACGTGATGCCTATATACATGATCATACCTAGATATTCTCATAACTATGCTCAATTCTATCAATTGCTCGACAGTAATTTGTTTACCCACCGTAATACTTATGCTATCTTCAGAGAAGCCACTAGTGAAACCTATGGCCCCCGGGTCTATTTTCCATCATATTAATCTCCCGTCAACAAGCTATTTCTTGCATTGTTTATTTTGCTTTCTTTACTTTTAGTCTTTATCATAAAAATACCAAAAATATTATCTTATCTTCTCTATCAGATCTCACTTTTGCAAGTGGCCGTGAAGGGATTGACAACCCCTTTATCATGTTGGTTGCAAGGTTCTTATTTGTTTGTGTAGGTGCAAGGGACTTGAGCGTGGCCTCCTACTAGATTGATACATTGGTTCTAAAAAACTGAGGGAAATACTTACGCTACTTTGTTGCATCACCCTTTCCTCTTCAAGGGAAAACCAACGCAGTGCTCAAGAGGAAGCAAGAAGGATTTCTAGCGCCGTTGCCAGGGAGTCTACGCACAAGTCAAGACATACCAAGTACCCATCACAAACTCTTATACCTCGCATTACATTATTTGCCATTTGCCTCTCGTTTTCCTCTCCCCCACTTCACCCTTGCCGTTTTAATCGCCCTCTTTTATGTTCGCCTCTTTTTCGCTTGCCTCTTGTTGCTTGTTGCCCTTATGGCCCTGCATAGATTTGGTGATCTTCGCCTTAAAAGGTTGGAAGAGATTGAAAGCAATCTCAGAAGCTTTATGACTTTACAATTTGAGCATAATAATTTCTTTAGAAACGAGCTTAAGGAACAAAAAGGCTTTATGGATTACATGAATAAATAACTTGATGACATGTCTAAGGAATTTTATGGTTTGAAATCTTAGATTGCTCATTTTGAAAAATTAGTAGCTGAAATTTCGGATAAGCAGACCACCTTAGTTAATAAGATGGCCGCCAGGCCGGAAAGTTTTTATGAGAATAAAGATGAAGATCTAAAAGTTATAGATGTGTCCCCTATTAAATCTTTGTTTTGCAATATAAATATTGATAATTATGGGACTGGATATGATTCAACTTTGGTGAGAAGGCGTCCCAAAAATTCAGAGTTTTTAGATCTTGATGCTAAAATTGTTAAAAGTGGGATTGAAGAGGTTAAAACTTTAGATAGCAATGAGCCCACTATCTTGGATTTCAAGGAATTTAATTATGATAATTGCTCTTTGATATATCGTATTTCCTTGTTCCAATCCGTGTTAAATTCTCCTCATGCTTATAGTCAAAATAAAGCTTTTACTAAACATATCATTGATGCTTTGATGCAATCTTATGAAGAAAAACTTGAGTTGGAAGTTTATATCCCTAGAAAACTTTATGATGAATGGGAACCTACAATTAAAATTAAAATTAAAGATCATGAATGCTATGCTTTGTGTGATTTGGGTGCTAGTGTTTGCACGATCCCAAAAACTTTGTGTGGTTTGCTAGGTTTGTGAATTTGATGATTGTTGTTTAAACTTGCACCTTGCGGATTCCACCATTAAGAAACCTATGGGAATAATTAATGATTTTCTTATTGTTGCAAATAGGAATTATGTGCCCGTAGATTTCATTCTTCTTGATATAGATTGCAATCCTTCATGTCCTATTATTCTTGGTAGACCTTTCCTTAGAACGATTGGTGCAATCATTGATATGAAGGAAGGGAATATTAGATTCCAATTTCTGTTAAGGAAAGGAATGGAACACTTCCCTAGAAAGAAAATTAAATTACCATATGAATCTATTATGAGAGCCACCTATGGATTGCCTATCAAAGATAGCAATACCTAGATGTATCCTCGCTTTTATGCCTAGCTAGGGGCGTTAAACGATAGCGCTTGTTCGGAGGCAACCCAATTTTATTTTTGTTTCTTGTTTTTTGATTCTGTTTAGTAATAAATAATTCATCTAGCCTATATTTAGATGTGGTTTTATGCTTTTAATTAGTGTTTGTGCCAAGTAGAACCTTTGGGAAGACTTGGGGAAAGTCTTTGCGATCTTGCTGTAAAAAACAGAAACTTTAGCGCTCGCGAAAATTGCTGCCATTTTTTTATTGGAGAGTGCTATTTAGTTAATTCATTTTGCATATGATTAATAGATAATTCCTCACGTACAGCAATTTATTTTATAATTTTTGTGGTTCCAGAAGTATTCGAAACCTACAGATTACTACAGACTGTTCTGTTTTTGACAGATTCTGTTTTTCGTGTGTTGTTTGCTTATTTTGATGAATCTATGGCTAGTAATAGAGTTTATGAACCATAGAAAAGTTGGAATACAGTAGGTTTAACACCAATATAAATAAAGAATGAGTTCATTACAGTGCCTTTAAGTGCTGGTTTGTTTTCTTTTACTAACGGAGCTCACGAGATTTTCTTTTAAGTTTTGTGTTGTGAAGTTTTCAAGTTTTGGGTAAAGATTTGATGGATTATGGAACAAGGATTGGCAAGAGCCTAAGCTTGGGTATGCCCAAGGAACCCCAAGGTAAAATTCAAGGACAACCAAAAGCTTAAGCTTGGGTATGCCCTGGAAGGCATCCCCTCTTTCGTCTTCGTCTATCGGTAACTTTACTTGGGGCTATATTTTTATTCACCACATGATATGTGTTTTGCTTGGAGCGTCTTGTATGATTTGAGTTTTTGCTTTTTTGTTTATCACAATCATCCTCACTGTACACACCTTTTGAGAGGGACACACATGATTCAGAATTTGTTACAATACTCTATGTGCTTCATTTATATCTTTTGAGCTATATAGTTTTTGCTCTAGTGCTTCACTTATATCTTTTAGAGCACGGTGGTGGTTTTATTTTATAGAAATTATTGATCTCTCATGCTTCACTTATATTATTTTGAGAGTCTTAAACAGCATGGTAATTTGCTTTAATTGTGAAATTAATCCGAAGGTGATAGGCATCTAAGATGAGCATAATAAAAACTTCCATATTGAGTTCATTGAATATCATGAGAAGTTTGATACTTGATAAGTGTTTTGAGATATAAAGGTGGTAATATTAGAGTGTGCTAGTTGAGTAATTGTGAAATTGAGAAATACTTGTGTTAAGGTTGGCAAGTCCCATAGCTTGCACATATGGTAAAAGTTGTGTGACAATTTTGACACATAAGGTGTTCTTTTATTACTTTCCTTATGAGTGGCGGTCGGGGGACGAGTGATGGTCTTTCCCTACCAATCTATCCCTCTAGGGCATGTGTAGTAGTACTTTGCTTCAAGGGCTAATAAACTTTTTGCAATAAGTATATGAGTTCTTTATGACTAATGTGAGTCCATGGATTATATGCACTCTCAACCTTCCACGATTTTCTAGCCTCTATGGTACCCTGCATTGCCCTTTCTCGCCTTGAGAGTTGGTGCAAACTTCATCGGAGCATCCAAACCCCGTGATATGATATGCTCTATCACACATAAACCTCCTTATATCTTCCTCAAAACAGCCACCATACCTACTATAGCGACCAGACCTCAAACGGTCAGATCTCTGTGCATAAGTGTCATCCCTGGATCAGTAATGCTGACACGCAATATACTTGAAGGATTTATAACAGAGTAGCAATCACACACTTATTACATCGAATGTCTCAAAAGAGAACTTATTACAATAAGTATGGCTTAAGGCCATCTAATACGATAACAGCGGAAGGCTTGGAAGATAAAGTGAGTCCATCAACTCCAACGGCATCACTGAGTGAAAGACCATGACCTAAGGCTCCTTACTCGTCGTCTGAAAAGTCTGCAACATGATACGTTGCAGCCCAAAAACAGGTTAGCACATGGAATATGTTGGCAATGTAACACAAGAGTAATTGAACAGAACAATGCTATCACTATATGCATATAGGGCTGTGGAGGCTGTATGGTTAATATGTTTTGCGAAAAGCCAATTTTTCCCTACTACAAAGGAATATATTTTACTTAACTACAAAGTTTGTTGAAAACATTGAGAAGGTAAACCCCCTCTAAATCCCAATTAGAGGTAATCATAAACAACCCAATCAAATTTTATAATAAAGAGTGATGAGATCCACATGATAATCCAAGAACCATATACTCAAGATGTCCATAACCGGGGACACGGCTAACCATGATTAGTTTGTACACTCTGTAGAGGTTTGCACACGATTCCCCACAAGACTCGATCTCCTCCGTTGGATTTCTTGCACTACATGGTGTTTGAGACGGATGACCGAGACACAGTCTTTCAGAAGCGTTAGCACCTTACGATGGGTAGACAGTAACACCGGCATCCCCTACATCTGCTAGTCTACCACTGTAAGAGTTCACACGACTTAATCAACTATGCCAGAGCCCATAATGGCTTGTGGCTGCACACGGAAGTTTCTAGTGTGAATAATCTCATGATCCCTTTGAGCCTAGGTGGCAGTCCATAGGAGAATCACACGGTACCCCCGGATTTCCAAAAAAATACAGGCAATCACTGGAATTCCCCAGGTGC
Source organism: Triticum urartu (assembly GCF_003073215.2). Taxonomy (NCBI): domain Eukaryota; kingdom Viridiplantae; phylum Streptophyta; class Magnoliopsida; order Poales; family Poaceae; genus Triticum; species Triticum urartu. Next base: position 51,656,018 of record NC_053025.1, on the reverse strand, counting down.
CTCAATCCACCCAGATGTGTATTTAAGTTTCCACCTTAAGTTAACCATTAATTAAGAATACTCACATCTGTCATGAATACACTAAACCCAAACCACGTCTACGAGCATAGCATAGCAATATAAGCAACATAGAAGTACCTCCCAAAGGTTTGATAATAAAACAGGTGATAGGTTCTACCTCATCATCTACTTCCCAATACCCACATGTTAATCCTACTCATGCAATGTTTGAGGGTTGAAACTAATGCATAAAAACTAGGTAATGAAAAGCATGATCAAAGTGTTACTTGCCTTGCTGATGATCCACGAAACCTAGAGACTCGTAGTAGCACGCGTCACACTCTGGGTACTCTATCGCAAACAAGCAAGCATAAAATAAGCAATCAAGCAAGGGCATGGGTAAAACTCAAATAAGAGACCTAACTAGAAAGTTCAACTTAAGAACTTCGGTTTGCAAAAAGAATCAAATTAAACGAAGCAACAAAACTCGAACGGCGAAAGAAACAAGCCTCGGTTACTAATCTAGACTAAAGTCAAATTGTAGCAAAAACTTGTTTAAGTTGGTTAAACAGAAAGAGGGCTTCGAGACGAAACTCTATGCGCTTGAATCGCCTGATTCCAATAAACGAGCGAAAAGTTATACTAAAACGAAAATCGGATCAGAAATTGCGATCGAAAATAATCGTGGAAAATCCGAGAAAAAGTAAAACTGACGAACAGGCTAACGAACAAACGTTCGTTGTCTGCGGCTAAACGGTGAAAACCGTTCGTTAAGACGAACTAACGAATGGGCGTTCGCTAAATAACAAAACCAAAAAAAATAAAACCGAACCGGATCTAGGTTTTAAAAAAACGAACGGTTTTTCCGGCGAAACCGGTGGCGGATCAAGCGGCTACCTCGGGACGGGGTCGGCGGGGCGGCGGCGACTCCGGCAATGGCCGGTGGGACGGCGGGCGGCGGGGCTCCGAGGGAGGCGGCGTCGGGACTCGGCGGCGGCGGCGTCTCAGGCGGCGGCTTGCAGCGGCAGGTGGCGGTGCTAGGGTTTTGGGGGGGGGGGCTGGGCAGTGGCTTGGGCCTCCCGGCTATTAAAGGCCGGCCGGGCGCAGTGTCCGGGTTGGACACGGCCCGTTAAGTCAGTTGGCATTTTTTTGTAATATTCCACGCAGATAAACAAAAAAGAAATACTAAATGGACTCCAAAAATCCTCAAATAAATTTTCCCCGTCCTCTAAAAATATGCCGGATAAGGTGAACATTTATTTGGGTCTAAAATGCAATTTTGAAAAACCACATATTTTTCCTAATTCAAATAAAATAGCGATAAAACTCTGTATAAAATCTTATTTGATTTTAATATTAAATCTCCAATATTTCATTATTTTGAGGAAGTCATTTTATCCTCTCTCTTTTTATTTTTATAAAAGAAATATTCAAGAGAAAAATAATTAAAATCAAACGATCCTCTCTTCAAAATTTGAGAAAACTCAAATATGAAAATAACGAAATCCCCAACTCTCTCCGTGGGTCATTGAGTTGCGTAGAATTTCTAGGATCAAACCAAAATGCAATAAAATATGAAATGCAATCATGATCTAATGTATAACATTCCAAATTGAAAATTTGGGATGTTACAAACGTACCCCCCTTAAGATGAATCTCGCCCTCGAGATTTGGGTTGGCTAGAAAATAGGTGAGGGTGATCTTTCTATAGGTCTTCCTCTCATTCCTAGGTGGCTTCATCCTCGGTATGGTGTCACCACTGAACTTTGCAAAATTTGATAACCTTGTTGCGTGTAACTCGGCTGGCAAACTTGAGAATTTTGACTGGTTTCTCCTCATGTGTCGAATCACTATCCAACTGTATCGCTTCCAGCGACACTGTATCTCTCAGAGGAATATCAGCCATCTCTGCGTGGCACTTCTTCAACTGAGAACGTGGAAGACACATCGAAAAAAAATCATAAAGTGACATCTTCTTAACCAAAAAGATGGCTCTCTCCCACCCCACCTCTCCTCTCCTCTCCTCCCACCTGCCTCCCACCTACAATGGCCATCTCTAACCCTAGCAACCATGGAAAGCTTGCTTCATTGGGACTTTGCTCCGGGATTGGCCCTAGCAGACCAGGTGAGGAGACAATTTGGCTCTACTGTTCATTTGTCCCCTTCCTGAGACATCAAGTAGTTCTTTTTGGTGGTCTCATTTTCCTCGGCTTCGTTTCCTCGTTCGGTGGAATCTGTGGGTGTTGCATTACAGTGTTGCATTGGAGGGATATCTTCTGGTTTCAATGTGCTACCGATCACAAAACGTTCATTTCGTTTTTCGGTTACCAATAACAAAGTGGGTCACTTCATATATGGGCTCAAAGATCGTATTTGGCCTGATTTTGTTTGTCACTTCCACTTGTTCAATGGTAGTTTTGCCAAAACCCTTGCAATTGACAATCGCTGGCACGCGGATCAAGAGCTACATGATATTGCGGATAGACATTCTATTGTTGTCAAACCTTCTCTGCAATTCTTATCTCACAAGGAGCATCTTGATCATTCTTCTGCTAAGGAGCTTAGTAAATTTGGACTTATTCCTTTGCAAAATTGGAATTTTTCAAACAAGGACGCTCATGAAGCTTCTTCTTCCTCGGGATCATCGATGCAAATTCAAACTCCAACTCAAATTGCTTCAATTCCTTCATGCGACATTTCAGGCGTGGTTTCTGCTTCAGGCTCTAATCATATTGCCTTAATGAATCATTACTTGTCTCAAGCGAAGTCTGAGGAGAATCAAGACATTAACTATCTTTTATTAGGTACGTTTAAATGTCCTCTTACCGAGCCATATGCCCCGCTGCCTCTATGTTTTTTGAATTCGGCCTTCAGATATGCTCTTCCTGATGTGGCTTGGCCTCCTACGCTCAAAGCCCAACACAAAGCGGATCTTGCCCAGGCCCAATACACACAGAAGGAAATTGAGGATTTGGCGGCGAGATGGGCTGCTTTATGCTCTAAATGCCTGCAATGGGGGCACAGCCGGATTAACTGCCAAGGTAGGCTCATTTGCATTAACTGCTCCGGTCCTGATCATCATGCCATTGACTGCCCCAAGCGTGTCATCACATCACAAAATAATGGGCAAGTTCCTTTATTTGGTAACACTGCGATCAATTCGGCCGGATCTTTGGGACTATCCACTCCTGCTCCACAGCCCATGCTCAAATCTAAACCGTCCATTCGATGTGCTGTGTGTGGATTCTATGGACACGTGGAGCAATCTTGTCGTAGGCTGAAATTTCAGAACAAATGGAGGTGGGTTGTAAAAATCCAGCCGGCCCGCTCACCCCCTCACGCTCCATCTTCCACCTCGAAAACACAAAAGCCCCTGCTCTGCCCTGTCCCATCGCCCCTGCAATCACTCCCTCTCTCACGAAGCTTGTCAATGGCCAACTACCCTCTGAATCCAGTCCCCTTCCTCCCGACAGGGTTCGCCGTTGAGCCAGGCCCGTCGGACCGCCTGGTTCGTAGTGGCATGGTGGTCGGTCCCATTGCGCCGCTCAGCCACGAGTTCCTGGCGATTGCAGAGACCAGCCACTACGTTCCTCTTCATCGCCGTTCAGCCATCCATGACCAAATCACTGCATTGCTGCATGAGTCCCAGCTGTTCACCATAGAGGTCAGTGATCACCCATTTGGTATTGGGATCTTTGGTTTTTTCGATTCCTTCTTGAGAGATACGGCGGTTAACACACCTATCGAGTTAGAGGAAGAGGATCTGTTGGTTACTTTTGTTCCTCACAATGAAGCACTCAATAGGCGCACCACCTCGTTTGGGCCAGAAGTTTGGTTGATGTTTTTTGGGTTTCCTTATGATTATCAAACTGATTATTACATCACCAAGGCTCTGGGAGGGTATGTGTCGGTGTCAAAACCGGCGGATCTCGGGTAGGGGGTCCCGAACTGTGCGTCTAGGCCGGATGGTAATAGGAGACGAGGGACACAATGTTTTACCCAGGTTCGGGCCCTCTTGATGGAGGTAAAACCCTACGTCCTGCTTGATTAATATTGATGATATGGGTAGTACAAGAGTAGATCTACCTCGAGATCAAGGAGGCTAAACCCTAAAAGCTAGCCTATGGTATGATTGTTGTATGATGAAGTTTTCCTACGGACTAAACCCCTCCGGTTTATATAGACACCGGAGAGGGTTAGGGTTACACAAAGTCGGTTACAATGGTAGGAGATCTTGAATATCCGCATCGCCAAGCTTGCCTTCCACCCCAAGGAAAGTCCCATCCGGACACGGGACAGAGCCTTCAATCTTGTATCTTCATAGTCCTGGAGTCCGGCTGAAGGTATAGTCCAGCTACCCGAACACCCCCTAATCCAGGACTCCCTCAGTAGTCCCCGAACCAGGCTTCAATGACGATGAGTCCGGCGCGCAGATTGTCTTCGGCATTGCAAGGCGGGTTCTCCTCCAAATTCCGTGTACCTGGTGAATAATGTCCGATTTTCGTAATGTAGCGCACCTTGGCTTCCACGCCCAATAATGGCCGTCTTCCACGTGTCAAACGAATGTGAAAAGTCGGGGTGTTTTGACATTCACACCCCTAGCCGCATAAATGAGCCACCTATTTAATGGGATGGGGATTCAGATCCAAAACACACCTTCTCCTCTCCGTGAGTAATCATCAGAGCGCCCCCAGCAAAGGTTCATTCCAACATGGCCAGCCGTCGCAGCTCCTCCTCTCGCCCTTCCAGTCCTAAACCTGGAGACCGGGAGAGGTACTCCATCCCGCACAGCGAGCTAGTGTCGCTTCAGGCCAAGGGATTTCTCCCTCAGGCCAATATGGTCCCGGTCCGAGCCGGACTCGCCACCTATAATGGTGGAGAGCAAGCGGAGAGCACCCCCAGTCCCTCCAAAGGAGAGCGGGTGTGCCTCGTCCCTTATCTAGTAAGAGGACTTGGATTTCCAATCCATCCATTTCTCCGTGGGCTTCTGGAGTTCTACGGCCTCCAGCTGCACGATCTCACGCCCACCTCTATATTGCATATCGCGGGCTTCATCGCTCTTTGCGAGCTATTCTTGGGTGTTGAGGCTCATTTCGCACTGTGGAAGAGATTATTCTGTCTGGTGCCCCGCTCTCAAGAGGGGTCTATATATCAAGTGGGCGGAGCCGAAGTGTGGTGTATCGCCGGGACCGGATATCTATCCGGAACCCCAAAGAAGGCGTCCGAGGACTGGCCTTCGGAATGGTTTTATATAGATGATGTCCCGCTACCGGACCCTATCCGGGTCGGTCTCCCTGAATTTCAACAGTGCTCCCTTAAAGAAACGCCTAAGCTGGCGTCCGCGGAGCTCTCAGAGAGAAAGCGACAGGGACGTCCTTCACCTGATGGGCCGGATAAGACTATTGGCTCATTCCAGACTAACCATGATTGGAGTCATGGCCGCATGCATTATGCGGGGGGTGCAGCCGCTTCAATATAGAGTCCACCCCATGTGGGATTTTAACGGGGAGGATGACGCCACTCGTTACGGTCGTAAGGGGCCAGCCTCAGCTGCCGCTCTAGTAAAGATCTTATCCTCTTTGTACAAGGGAGAAGAGGAGGAATTCCTCCGCGTCAACCTGCAGGGCGGATTTAGTATGTACAACCCCCCGAGTTGGGTAAGTGAACAATTGTGCCTGCCCATCCACTTTATATTCCCATGATTAAATATGTAGTCCAATGATTTCAACGCAGGAACTGCGTCAGGAAGTAAAGTATATAAACAGTCGTCCCCCACAACCCGAGGATCCAGAACGGTCCCTCGATCCGGACTCCGAAGAGGATCCGGATATATCGATGGAGTTGATTGACGGGGTGTTTCATCAGTTAAGCAAGGACAATACCTTGGTGGCCATTACGGCTGATTACCCAGGGTTAATCCCGGCCTCCCAGGTAACAAAGAGCGGAGTCTCATCGCTTTGAGAAGGAATCCATTCTCACGCATTTCAATTTTCCTGACAACGACCGTGTTTTGCAGGGGAGGTTTCCAAGGCGGGAGGCCGAACCTACGGCGGCTAGCCAACGAGGGGCCGCAGGGCCCCGTGGGGCAAAAAGGAATGTAGTCCAGACTGGGACGCCGGCGCAAAGGTATAGCGCATCCTCTTTTTCCCTAGTGTTATTTCTTCAGGGCATATTAACGTTCGTGCTCTTCAGGACGAAGAGACCTCGCCGGACTACATACGGAGAGGCTGCCAACCGCACCTCCACCAGCCAGGCTCAACGCCTGGCCCGGAAGCGGGAGCGAACACGAGGCGCGCACCGGACGCTCCTCCGACAGAGGATGCGGACAGGCTGTCTGCCACCAATTCCGAGGTGGAGAGTGCCATGAACCACAGGCGTCGCCGGACAGTTCTTCGCGACGCTTGTTTCTCCCAAGAGGCATTAGATGCCTTCCATTCGGGAGATGCGTACCTCCGTGCTGCTCAAAATGGTTTAACCAGAGCCACGGAGCAATATGTAAAAGACATACGGGTAAGAAAATTTTGGTAAATATATATGTATATACCAGTAGCCCCCGAGACTTGAAACAGTTAGAGTAACTGGTTTAAGGATCATTTGTTATGCAGGTTCTTACAGAGAAGAATACCGTACTGTCTCAAGAGCTGAAAGAGTGCAAAGCCCAACTGGAGGCCGCACTAGCCGCGGCAGGGGAGCCTAAAGAGACCCCCTCTGGTAAGATACACTTCGAAAGATTAATGTCTTGCGAAGTGCGGCGTGGGTATTAATCTGCCAAATCATATTGCAGATGGCGCCGGACTGGATCCGGAGAGGCAACAACTCTTACACCGGCTAAAGGCCGGTGAGAGTATGTTGACAAGGGTGAGGTGGGAGAAGAATGAGCTTCAGGATGCCAACGCCAAGATGGACGTTGAACTTAAAGATGTTCGTGGCCAGCTGTCGGACTCTACTAAGGAGAATCAGCGGCTTCGACGCGGCATATTTAGTAAGTGCTTAAGCGAATCTTTGAAAGAAAAGAGTTCGGCGAGGAAGTCGACTAACAGAGTAATGTCTGTAGGTGCGCTAACGGGTCGTCCTGCAGAGGAGATGCCCGGTTCTACGGGTGACCTTCTTCCCGAGCTCTCGCAACTGCACGAGCGAGTTCGGCGGGCGATGCGAGGCATTGCCCAAGCCTTATGGCCTTCCCACTCCATGCCCGAGGGCCTTGGAGAGCTTTCGGAGAAGCTTAAGGGAGCTCGGCGGCGCTTCCGGTTGTGGAAGATATCGGCCTGCCGACAAGGCGCTAGGGAGGCCTGGGCCATGGTGAAGACGCGGTACACGAAGTCCGACCCAAACCACATGGCTGAGGTCGGACCTGTGGGGCGTGACGGGAAGGAGATCCTTGTAAGCTTAGTGTACGGCCAAGTAGAATTGGCCGCAAAGTATTCCCAGCAGGACTGTAAGTTAGACAGCCTATTAGATGGTATTGAAGAGGAATACAATCAGTCAGAGTGACTATGTAATTTTTAATTGACATGTGTAATGCCTTCTAGCCGGATTGTAGATCGTTTGTCGTTGTCGACCTTTTCACTTCAACCTCAGGACCTGACGGTCCGGAGTGTGTCCGAATACCCTACCGGTTATGTAAGAACCGGGGTATGCATGGAGACCAGGCGTAGGGGTCATTAGTGCTTTATCAGACAAGTGCCCAACTAGTTATGTTATATTACATGGTTAGTAAGAAACATCTTCCAGAGAGAATAGTTCCGTTAGGGGTTCCTTTCTCTGGGAGGCATGCCCTAAAGTGCATGTCCGGACTGCAAATGCAGGAAAATCATCTGGGGGCATATACATAAATAAGTAAAAAAGGTCATCTTTTAGTTCACCGACCGAATATTCCCTTAAGAACGCTAGCTTTCGGCTTCACCCAGTCTGAGGTACACATCCGGTTGATCCGGCAGTAACAATCGCAGAGGTGCTCCCTTTACCACCTAGCCGAACAATCGGGAATGTAGGGGTAAGCACAGGAGCCAGGCAACCCAGCTTGGCCAAAACTTAAGTCATATCGGTGCATATAATGGTGAAGAAAAGGTACATGCGGAAGTTTGACACATGTGGTGGGCGTGAAGCCCGTATAAATAAGCTTCTGTTAAGGAAGCCCCCATGTTTAATGAGCGCGAGTAGCACTTCACTTGAGGAGCCTTTAAGGGCTATAAAGGAGAAGAGGGGAAGGAGAGAAATGTAAGACAAAAAATGTAAAAAATGGACAGAGGAAGGAGACAAACACAGAGTCCAGCGCTAGGCATAGAATCTTTGGAGACGGGCTGCGTTCCATGGGTTCGGCTCGAGTCGGTTATCCGACGCATCTCGCAGGCAGTATGCTCCACCAGTCAGGACTTGGTCGATTATGAAAGGACCTTCCCACTTGGGCTTCAGCTTGATCTTTTTCTTGTCCGGCAGGCGTAGAACTAATTCGCCAACGTTGTAGCTTTTGGCCCGCACTTCTCTGCTTTGATATCTTCGAGCGTGCTGTTGATAGAATGCGGAATGGGCTTTTGCCACGTTGCGCTCCTCCTCTAAGGCATCCAAACTGTCCTGCCGATTGATCTCGGCCTCCCTTTCTTCGTACATGCGCACTCGAGGTGAGTCATGAATTATGTCGCAGGGCAAGACTGCCTCTGCGCCGTACACCATAAAAAATGGTGTGTATCCGGTGGTGAGGTTCGGCGTGGTCCGCACCCCCCAGAGTACGGAGTCGAGCTCCTCTACCCAGTATGTGTTAGATTCCTTGAGGGACCGCACTAATCTGGGTTTCATGCCGCTCATGATGAGACCATTTGCACGTTTGACCTGACCGTTAGTTTGTGGGTGATAGACGGAAGCATAATCGAGCTTGATGCCCATGTTTTTGCACCAGAGTTTTACCTCATCGGCCGTAAAGTTCGTGCCGTTATCGGTGATGATGCTGTGGGGGATGCCATAACGGTGTACGACCCCGGATATAAAGTCTATCACAGGTCCGGATTCGGCCGTCTTAACAGGCTTGGCTTCTATCCATTTGGTGAACTTATCCACCATGACCAGTAAGTATTTTTTCTTGTGGGTTCCGCCTTTAAGGGGTCCCACCATGTCAAGCCCCCAGACCGCGAAAGGCCAAGTGATGGGGATAGTTTGGAGGGCGGTGGGTGGCATATGGCTTTGGTTTGCAAAAAGCTGGCAACCAACGCATTTATGGACCAAGTCCTGAGCGACCGCCCGGGCCGTCGACCAATAAAAGCCTGTATGGAAAGCCTTGCTTACAAGGGACCGGGCTGCGGCGTGATGCCACCGAGTCCGGCATGAATTTCAGCCAGCAGGTTCCGCCCTTCCTCTTCGGAGATGCACCTTTGAAGGACTCCGGTAGTGCTTTTCTTGTAAAGTTCTCCCTCATGGACTTTATAGGCTTTAGATCGCCGCACTATACAGGGTGCCTCGTTTTGGTCCTCTGGGAGTTCCTGCCTAGTAAGGTAGGCCAGGAATGGTTCTGTCCACGGGGCGATAACGGCCATTAGTATGTGGGCTGAGTTTGTTATTTCATTGGCAGAGCCTCCGACTATGTCAGATTGTTCGGCGTCGGACAGTGCGGTTGGGTCCGGACTAATATTGCCATGTTCCCCTTCCCATACTACGGATGGCTTAAACAGCCTTTCCAGGAAGATGTTGGGGGGGACCGCATCGCATTTTGCGCCGATGCGTGCCAGGACGTCTGCCGCCTAATTGTTTTCTCGGGCTATATGGTGAAATTCGAGCCCTTCAAACCGAGCTGACATTTTGAGGACGGCGTTGCGGTAAGCTGCCATTTTTGGATCCTTGGCATCGAAGTCTCCATTTATTTGGGATATTGCGAGGTTCGAATCCCCGTGCACCTCTAGGCGTTGAATGCCCATGGATACTACCATCTGGAGACCATGTAAAAGGGCCTCATATTCGGCTGCATTGTTGGAGTCCATGTACATAATCTGCAGTACATATTGAACTGTGTCTCCTGTGGGGGGCGTCAAAACGACGCCGGCCCCTAGTCCGGCCAACATTTTGGAACCGTCGAAGTGCATGATCCAGTTTGAATATGTGCCGTACTCTTTAGGGAGTTCGGCCTCCGTCCATTCTACGACGAAGTCAGCCAAAACTTGCGACTTGATAGCTCGCCGTGGCCTATAAGTTATGTCAAACAGGAGGAGCTCGATGGCCCATTTTGCAATCCGGCCTGTTGCGTCACAGTTGTTTATAATATCATTGAGTGGTACTTCCGATGCTACTATGATTGAACACTCTTGAAAGTAGTGTCGTAGCTTCCGGGATGCCATGAATACCACATATGCAATCTTTTGATAATGTGGGTACCATGATTTGCATGGGGTGAGGACAGTGGACACATAGTAAACCGGCTTTTGAAAGGGGAATTTGTGTCCGTCCGTTTCCCACTCGACGACGAGTACTGCGCTGACAACTTGATGGGTTGCTGCAATGTACAATAGCATTGGTTCGCCGATGTTTGGTGCGGCCAGGACGGGGTTTGTTGCCAATATGGCTTTTATTTCCTCAAGTCCAGCCGTGGCGGCGTCCGTCCACTCGAAGTGTTCGGTGTGCCGAAGGAGGCGATAGAGGGGTAGCGCCTTTTCTCCCAACCGGGAGATAAAGCGACTTAGAGCCGCCATGCATCCGGTTAATTTTTGTATTTGTTTGAGGTCCTTTGGGATATCCAATTGTGACAAAGCTCGGATCTTCGCTGGATTTGCTTCGATTCCCCTACCGGATACAATGAAGCCCAAGAGCTTTCCGGCTGGAACGCCAAAAACGCATTTTTCCAGATTTAGCTTGATGTCATATGCTCGGAGGTTGTCAAATGTAAGCCTCAAGTCGTCTACTAGAGATTCGACATGTCTTGTTTTTACAACCACATCATCCACGTATGCCTCTACTGTTTTGCCGATCTGGTTTGCCAGACATGTCTGAATCATGCGCTGATATGTTGCGCCGGCGTTTTTGAGCCCGAAAGGCATTGTGTTGAAGTAGAATGGGCCGTATGGGGTGATGAATGCCGTTGCGGCTTGGTCTGACTCGGCCATCTTGATTTGATGGTAACCGGAGTATGCGTCGAGGAAGCACAACGAATCGTGTCCTGCAGTGGCGTCGATAATTTGATCGATGCGGGGGAGGGGGAAGGGATCCTTTGGGCAGGCCTTGTTAAGGTCTTTGAAGTCAACACACAGGCGCCAGGATTTGTCCTTCTTTGGTACCATCACCAAGTTTGCTAGCCAGTCCGGATGTTTTATATCTATGATGAATCCGGCCTCCAATAGTTTGGCTAGCTCCTCTCCCATTGCCTATCTCTTGGGTTCAGAGAAACGCCGAAGGGCTTGTTTGACAGGTTTGAATCCTTTTAGGATATTTAAGCTGTGTTTGGCCAGCCTGCGTGGGATTCCTGGCATGTCCGAAGGGTGCCATGAAAAAATGTCCCAGTTCTCCCGTAGGAATTCTCGCAGTGCGGCGTCTACATCGGGGTTTAATTGTGCCCCGATGGAAGCTGTTTTATTGGGGTCCGTTGGATGGACCTGGAATTTGACTATTTCATCCGCTGGTTTAAAGGAGGTGGACTTGGATCTTTTGTTGAGTATCACATCGTCCCTGTTTACCGTGGAGCGCAGCGTAGTCAGTTCCTCAGCCGCTAGGGCTTCGGACAGTGCCTCAAGGGCCAGTGCGGCTGTCTTGTTTTCGGCGCAGAGTGCTATGTCCGGATCACTAGCGAGAGTGATGATTCCATTCGGCCCGGGCATCTTGAGCTTCATGTACCCGTAATGGGGTATTGCTTGGAAGATTGTAAATGCTTCCCGCCCTAGCAGAGCGTGGTATCCGCTACTGAACGGGGCCACTTGGAATGTGACCTCTTCGGACCTATAATTATCCGGCGTGCCGAACACCACATCTAGTGTGATTTTTCCTGTACAGCATGCTTCCCGAGTGGGGATTATTCCTCTGAAGGTTGTGCTGCTTCGCTCAATGCGGTTCCAGTCTATTTCCATTTTTTGAAGGGTTTCCTCATAAATGAGGTTCAATCCGCTGCCTCCATCCATGAGTACCTTGGTGAGGCAAAAGTCGTCCACTATAGGACTAAGTACCAATGCGGCTGGAGCTCAAGTTGTTCGGATTTTAGGTTCATCGCTGGCATTAAAGGTAACAGCCATGTCACTCCATGGGTTTATTGTTGCTACTTGATAGACTTCGGCGAAGCTGCGGAGTGTTCTTTTTCGCATTTTATTTGATGCGAAAGTCTCGAAGACTGTTAAGACTATACTGGAGTCCCTGAGGTGGCTTTCTGCGGCCTCCGGAATTAGGAGATCTTTGCCCCTTTTGGCCACCTGCCGGAGTATCCAACATGCTCTAAGACTATGAGTTGGTGTGGCGTCCTCTGTACTATGAATTTTACAGGGTCCATTAAGCCATCCCTCCAGTTCGGTTCCATGCCCTGTAGAGGGTTTTGGTTTTTAACCCGGGTGTCTGATGATGATGCACCCTTTTATTTCGGACAAGGTTTCTATTCAGGGACGGATTGTCCCAAAATTTAGTTTCGGTTTTCCGGGCGCTTTCCATCGCCCAGTACTTTTGTACTATGGACGCCAAGTCAGCGAAGTGTGTAAGATCACGACAACCTGTGGAGTTGAGGATTCCCTTGTCCATGCAATTATTGCAGAAGATTGAGATTGCGTTTTCCTCACGGCGGTCCTTTATCCTGTTCATAACCAGGAGGAACCTTGCCCAGTAATGATGTACTATTTCTTCGGGATTTTGCCTGATTTGGGATAGATCGCTTATGTTCGGGCGGGTGGGTGGAATCAAATCCGGAACTTCACCCAATCTAAGACTCAGAGGCCAAGGAGTTTCCGAACTCTGAGGTTTGGATTCTTGGATGTTGTCCAGTGAATCTAGCCCGTTGCCTGATTCTAAGTTTAGGTCTTGAGTTACATCCTCCCCTCCGTGGGTATCCGGCTTGGAGGGATCTAGAATCCGGACGTAGCTAGTCCTTAAGATAGATGAAGAGTCGCCGCACTGTGCCTCTATTACGGCAACGTGATGGGTGACTTGGGGAGAATTAATTTCTCTTAGATCGGGTTTAAGTCCAACCTGGTCATAATCCGTAGTGACCCCCAAGGCGGCGATGCGATCCAAGAGCTCATTTACGGAAGAGAGCTCCATTGGATCTAACTGCTCGACGTGTTCCGAGCTGATGTGAAGATTGCTTTCGATGACCCGAGAGGTCACCGTCGGCGCAACGGCCGAACAGGCGGTCATGAGAAAACCGCCTAGCCGGAGAGTTTGGCCGACAGCCAAGGCTCTCTTAGTAACGGCGCCGTCTTTAAAGACGGGAAGAGGCATCCTTCCTGATTGCGACGACACAGAGGAACTCTCAATGAAAGCACCAATGTCGGTGTCAAAACCGGCGGATCTCGGGTAGGGGGTCCCGAACTGTGCGTCTAGGCCGGATGGTAACAGGAGACGAGGGACACAATGTTTTACCCAGGTTCAGGCCCTCTTGATGGAGGTAAAACCCTACGTCCTGCTTGATTAATATTGATGATATGGGTAGTACAAGAGTAGATCTACCTCGAGATCAAGGAGGCTAAATCCTAAAAGCTAGCCTATGGTATGATTGTTGTATGATGAAGTTGTCCTATGGACTAAACCCCTCCGGTTTATATAGACATCGGAGAGGGTTAGGGTTACACAAAGTCGGTTACAATGGTAGGAGATCTTGAATATCCGCATCGCCAAGCTTGCCTTCCACCCCAAGGAAAGTCCCATCCGGACACGGGACGGAGCCTTCAATCTTGTATCTTCATAGTCCTGGAGTCCGGCTGAAGGTATAGTCCGGCTACCCGAACACCCCCTAATCCAGGACTCCCTCAGTATGGTTCACTAGTATCCTGGTATAATTCGAGGCAGGACCGTCGTTTTGTGCTGATCAAAGCTAGGGTGATCCGTCTGAAGTTAATCCCCAAAAGCTTTGTGGTTTGGCAACTAGGGGGAGCTCGCGATTATTGGACAGTTCAGGTGACCATCTTGCGCAGTAATGACTGGAATGGTCTCTTACAAGAAGTGTTGCCACCTGGGGAGGAGCCGCCGCCACCTGATGGCAATCCTCATCCGCTTTTTGGGCCCGATCTTATTGCAGAACAGTTGTACCAGCAATAGGTACACAACTGGCTTGTTCATAACGGTGCACCACCTGCAGCAGCCAACAATGCGGGTCAAGGTGCAGGTCAAGATGCTGCCCAGGAAGCCCAAAATCAAGGTGGTTGGGGTGCTTGGCCTCCTCCACAGCCTGTGCAACTCCCTCCAATGCCGCCCCACCTTGTCAACTATCAAGCTTGGCTTGCTTCCGAGGGTCTGATAGTCCAGCACGGCATAGTGCCTGAAAATACCATCACTGATAATGCTTTTCAGGCTTGGAATGATTCCATCACTGTGTGTGACAACTCTAGTTCCTCCCAGGATGAGGGTGAGGGAGGCGCCTTCTGAATCTCTGACTGTCACTGTGGATTTACATGCTTAGGGTATCCGCTTTGGTCTGTCTGCTCAAGGGGAGGAGCTGTTGTCTATCCTTTTGAATGAGCCAATACCTCGGCGGCGTCTCAACTCTTTCATTTTTAGGCCCTGCGACCTGCTATTGCTTCTATTGGGCCTTAGCAGCAGGGATATGGCATGAGGAATGCTTCTACAACTATTTCTGTCAGAGTTTTAGTTGACTCCGAGGGTCTCAACTTCTCTCAGGTTCAGTCTGTCACTCCAACCCCTGTAGCTGCTTCGTCTGTGGTTATTGAGGAACTGCCTACTGACAGTGCGGTGCTAAGTACTGATACTCCAGGGCATCAGCTTCAGACTTCAGTTGTTTCTTCTGTGGCCACTGAGGAAATCACTACTGACATTATGGTACCTGCTACTGATGAGCTTCTGCATTCCTCTGCTACATTACTTCCTGCACCACCTGTCCCCCACTCTTGGGCCAGACGTCCCAAGGCAACGGCTCCGATCTCCACCGCGGTAGTCAGGCGCAGTTGATACGTCTCCAACATATCTATAATTTTTGATTGCTCCATGCTATATTATCTACTGTTTTGGGCAATATTGGGCTTTATTTTCCACTTTTATATTATTTTTGGGACTAACCTATTAATCGGAGGCCCAGCCCAGATTTGTTGTTTTATGCCTATTTCAGTGTTTTGAAGAAAAGGAATATCAGACGGAGTCGAAACGGAACGAAATCAACTGGAGAAGTTATTTTTGGAAGGAAACACACCTGACGGACTTGGACCCCACGTCAGAAGATACGGGAGCTGCCCATGAGGGTGGGGCGCGCCCACCCCCCTAGGGCGCGCCCCCCTGTCTCGTCGGGCCCTCGTGGCTCCCCTGACGTACCTCCTGCACCCATATATACCTACGTGACCTAAAACTTCCAGAACGCACAATAGATCGGGAGTTCCGCAGCCAGAAACCTCCGTAGCCACCGAAAGCCAATCTAGACCCGTTCTGGCACCCTGCCGGAGGGGGAATCCTTCTCTGGTGGCCATCTTCATCATCCCGGTGCTCTCCATGACGAGGAGGGAGTAGTTCTCCCTCGGGGTTGAGGGTATATACCAGTAGCTATGTCTTTGATCTCTCTCTCTCTCGTGTTCTTGATTTGGCACGATCTTGATGTATCGCGAGCTTTGCTATTATAGTTGGATCCTATATTTCTCCTTCCCCTCTTCTCTCTTGTAATGAATTGAGTTTTCCCCTTGGAGTTATCTTATCGGATTGAGTCTTTAAAGATTTGAGAACACTTGATGTATGTCTTGCTATGGATATCTGTGTAGGAAATACGCCCAAGAGGCAATAATAAAGTTATTATTTATTTCCTTATATCATGGTAAATGTTTATTATTCATGCTAGAATTGTATTAACCGGAAACATAATACATGTGTGAATACATAGACAAACAGTATGTCACTAGTATGCCTCTACTTGACTAGCTCATTGAATCAAAGATGGTTAAGTTTCCTAGCCATAGACATGAGTTGTCATTTGATTAACGGGGTCACATCATTAGAGAATGATGAGATTTACTTGACCCATTCCGTTAGCATAGCACTTGATCGTTTAGTTGCTTGCTATTGCTTTCTTCATGACTTATACATGTTCCTATGACTATGAGATTATGCAACTCCCATTTACCGGAGGAACACTTTGTGTGCTACCAAACGTCACAATGTAACTGGGTGATTATAACGGTGCTCTACAGGTGTCTCTGAAGGTACTTGTTGGGTTGGCGTATTTCGAGATTAGGATTTGTCACTCCGATTGTCGGAGAGGTATCTCTGGGCCCACTCGATAATGCACATCACTATAAGCCTTGCAAGCATTGCAACTAATGACTTAGTTGCGGGATGATGTGTTACGGAACGAGTAAAGAGACTTGTCGGTAACGAGATTGAACTAGGTATTGAGATACCGACGATCGAATCTCGGGCAAGTAACATACCGATGACAAAGGGAACAACGTATGTTGTTATGCGGTTTGACCGATAAAGATCTTCGTAGAATATGTAGGAGCCAATATGAGCATCCAGGTTCCACTATTGGTTATTGACCGGAGACGTGTCTCGGTCATTTCTACATAGTTCTCGAGTCCGTAGGGTCCGCACGCTTAAAGTTCGATGACGGTTATATTATGAGTTTATGTGTTTTGATGTACCGAAGGAGTTTGGAGTCCCGGATGAGACCGGGGACATGACGAGGAGTCTCGAAATGGTCGAGACGTAAAGATCGATATATTGAATGACTATATTCGGACATCGGAAAGGTTCCGAGTGATTCGAGTATTTTCGGGAGTACCAAGGAGTTACGGGAATTCGTATTGGGCCTTAATGGGCCATACAGGAAAGGAGAGAAAGGCCTCAAAGGGTGGCCGCACCCCTCCCCATGGGCTGGTCCGAATTGGACTAGGGAGGGGGAGCCCCCTTCCTTCCTTCTCCTTTTCCCTTCCCTTTCCTTCCCTCCTACTCCTACTACTTGGAAGGGCTCCTAGTTCTACTAGGAAAGGGGGAATCCTACTCCCAGTGGGAGTAGGACTCCCCTAGGGCGCGCCATAGAGAGGGCCGGCCCTCCCCCTCCTCCACTCCTGTATATACGGGGGTAGGAGGCACCCCAAAGAGACAACAATTGATCTCTTGATCTCTTAGCCGTGTGCGGTGCCCCCCTCCACCATAATCCACCTCGATCATATCGTAGTGGTGCTTAGGCGAAGCCCTGCGTCGGTAGAACATCATCATCGTCACCACGCCGTCGTGCTGACGAAACTCTCCCTCAACACTCGGCTGGATCGGAGTTCGAGGGACGTCATCGAGCTGAACGTGTGCTGAACTCGGAGGTGCCGTGCGTTTGGTACTTGGATCGGTCGGATCGTGAAGACGTACGACTACATCAACCGCGTTGTGCTAACGCTTCCGCTTTCGGTCTTCGAGGGTACGTAGACAACACTCTCCTCTCTCGTCGCTATGCATCACCATGATCTTGCGTGTGCGTAGGATTTTTTTTGAAATTACTACGTTCCCCAAGAGTGGCATCCGAGCCAGGTTTTATGCGTTGATGTTATATGCACGAGTAGAACACAAGTGAGTTGTGGGCGATATAAGTCATACTGCTTACCAGCATGTCATACTTTGGTTCGACAGTATTGTTGGATGAAGCGGCCTGGACCGACATTACGCGTACGCTTACGCGAGACTGGTTCTACCGACGTGCTTTGCACACAGGTGGTTGGCGGGTGTCAGTTTCTCCAACTTTATTTGAACCAAGTGTGGCTACGCCCGGTCCTTGCGAAGGTTAAAACAGCATCAACTTGACAAACTATCATTGTGGTTTTGATGTGTAGGTAAGAACGGTTCTTGCTAAGCCCAGTAGCAGCCACGTAAAACTTGCAACAACAAAGTAGAGGACGTCTAACTTGTTTTTGTAGGGCATGTTGTGATGTGATATGGTCAAGACGTGATGAGATATAAGTTGTTGTATGAGATGATCATGTTTTTTTGAAGTTATCGGCAACTGGCAAAAGCCTTATGGTTGTCTCTCTATTGCATAAGATGCAAGCGCCAAATAATTGCTTTACTTTATCGCTATGCAATAGCAATAGTTGCAAGAGCAATAGTTGGCGAGACGACCATGTGACGACACATTGATATAGATCAAGATGATGGAGATCATGGTGTCATGCCGGTGACGATGGAAATCATGACGATGCTTTGGAGATGGAAATCAAAGGCACAAGATGATGATGCCATATCATGTCACATATTTTGATTGCATGTGATGTTTATCTTTTATGCATCTTATTTTGCTTAGTTCGACGGTAGCTTTCTAAGATGATCTCTCACTAAATTTCAAGATAAAAAGTGTTCTCCCTGAGTATGCACCGTTGCCAAAGTTCGTCGTGCCCAGACACCACATGATGATCGGGTGTGATAAGCTCTACGTCCATCTACAATGGGTGCAAGCCAGTTTTGCACACGCAGAATACTCAGGTTAAACTTGACGAGCCTAGCATATGCAGATATGGCCTCGGAACACTGAGACCGAAAGGTCGAGCATGAATCATATAGTAGATATGATCAACATAGTGATGTTCACCATTGAAAACTACTCCATTTCACGTGATGATCGGTTATGGTTTAGTTGATTTGGATCACGTGATCACTTAGATGACTAGAGGGATGTCTATCTAAGTGGGAGTTCTTAAGTAATATGATTAATTGAACTTTAATTTATCATGAACTTAGTCCTGGTAGTATTAGCATATCTATGTTGTAGATCAATTGCTCGCGTTTAGCTCCCCGTATAATTTTGATATGTTCCTAGAGAAAACTAAGTTGAAAGATGTTAGTAGCAATGATGCGGATTGGATCCGTGATCTGAGGTTTATCCTCATTGCTGCACAGAAGAGTTATGACCTTGATGCACCGCTAGGTGACAGACCTATTGCAGGAGCAGATACAAACGTTATGAATGTTTGGCTAGCTCAATATGATGACTACTTGATAGTTTAGTGCACCATGCTTAAACGGCTTAGAATCGGGACTTCAAAGACATTTTGAATGTCATGGACCATATGAGATGTTCCAGGAGTTGAAGTTAATATTTCAAGCAAATACCCGAGTTGAGAGATATGAAGTCTCCAACAAGTTCTATAGCTAAAAGATGGAGGAGAATAGCTCAAGCAGTGAGCATGTGCTCAGATTTTCTGGGTACTACAATCGCTTGAATCAAGTGGGAGTTAATCTTCCAGATAAAATAGTGATTGACAGAATTCTCTAGTCACCATCACCAAGTTAGTAGAACTTCATGATGAACTATAGTATGCAAGGGATGATGAAAACGATTCCCGAGCTTTTCGTGATGATGAAATCGATGAAGGTAGAAATTAGGAAAGAGCATCAAGTGTTGATGATTAACTAGACCACTAGTTTCAAGAAAAGGGCAAAGGGAAAGAAAGGGAACTTCAAGAAGAACGGCAAGCAAGTTGCTGCTCAAGTGAAGAAGCCCAAGTCTGGTCCTAAGCCTGAGACTAAGTGCTTCTACTGCAAAGGGACTAGTCACTGGAAGCGGAACTGCCCCAAGTATTTGGCGGATAAGAAGGATGGCAAAGTGAACAAAGGTATATTTGATATACAGATTATTGATGTGTATTTTACAAGTGTTCGTAGCAACCCCTCGGTATTTGATACTGGTTCAGTTGTTAAGAGTAGTAACTCGAAACGGGAGTTGCAGAATGAACAAAGACTAGTTAAGGGTGAAGTGATGATGTGTGTTGGAAGTGGTTCCAAGATTGATATGGTCACCATCGCACACTCCCTATACTTTCGGGATTAGTGTTGAACCTAAATAAGTGTTATTTGGTGTTTGCGTTGAGCATGAATATGATTTGATCATGTTTATTGCAATACTGTTATTCATTTAAGTACGAGAATAAATTGTTGTTCTGTTTACATGAATAAAACCTTCTATGGTCATACACCCAATGAAAATGGTTTGTTGGATCTCGATCGTGGTGATACACATTCTCATAATATTGAAGCCAAAAGATGCAAAGTTAATAATGATAGTGCAACTTATTTGTGGCACTGCCTTTTAGGTCATATTGGTGTAAAGCGCATGAAGAAAATCCATGCTGATGGGCTTTTGGAATCACTTGATTATGAATCAGTTGATGCTTGCGAAATGTGCCTCATGGGCAAGATGACTAAGACTCCATTCTCCGGAACAATGGAGCAAGCAACTGACTTATTGGAAATAATACATACTGATGTATGCAGTCCGATGAATGTTGAGGCTCGCAGTGGGTATCGTTATTTTCTGACCTTCACAGATGATTTGAGCAGATATGGGTATATCTACTTGATGAAACATAAGTCTGAAACATTTGAAAAGTTCAAAAACCTTCAGAGTGAAGTGGAAAATCATCGTGACAAGAAAATAAAGTTTCTACGATCTGATCGTAGAGACAAATATTTGAGTTACGAGTTTGGTCCTCAATTAAAACAATGTGAAATAGTTTCACAAAATCGTGCCACCTAGAACACCACAGCATAATGGTGTGTCCGAACGTCATAACCATACTATTATTGGATATAGTGCAATATATGATGTTTCTTACCGATTAACCACTATAGTTTTGAGGTTATGCATTAGAGACAGCTATATTCACGTTAAATAGGGCACCATCTAAATCCGTTGAGACGACACCGTATGAACTATGGTTTGGCAAGAAACATAAGCCGTTGTTTCTTAAAGTTTGAGGTTGCAATGCTTATGTGAAAAAGTTTCAACCTGATAAGCTCAAACTCAAATCGGAGAAGTGCGTCTTCATAGGATACCAAAAATAAAATGTTGGGTACACCTTCTATCACAGATCCGAAGGCAAGATATTCATTGCTGAGAATGGATCCTTTCTAGAGAAGGAGTTTCTCTCAAAAGAAGTGAGTGGGAGGAAAGTAGAACTTGATGAGGTAACTGTACTTGCTCCCTTATTGGAAAGTAGTTCATCATAGAAATCTGTTCCTGTGACTACTACACCAATTAGTGAGGAAGCTAATGATGATGATCATGTAACTTCAGATCAAGTTACTACCGAACCTCGTAGGTAAACCAGTTTGAGATCCGCACCAGAGTGGTACGGTAATCCTATTCTGGAGGTCATGTTACTTGACCATGACGAGCCTACGAACTATGAGGAAGTGATGATGAGCCCAGATTCCGCGAAATGGCTTGAGGCCATGAAATCTGAGATGAGATCCATGTATGAGAACAAAGTATGGACTTTGATTGACTTGCCCAATGATCGGCGAGCCATTGAGATTAAATGGATCTTCAAGAGGAAGACGGACGCTGATAGTAGTGTTACTATCTACAAAGATAGAATTGTCGCAAAAAGGTTTTCGACAAGTTCAAGGTGTTGACTACGATGAGAGTTTCTCACTCGTATCTATGCTTAAGTCTATCCGAATCATGTTAGCAATTGTCGCATTTTATGAAATCTGGCAAATGGATAAACAAAACTGCATTCTTTAATGGATTTATTAAATAAGAGTTGTATATGATGCAACCAGAAGGTTTTGTCAATCCTAAAGGTACTAACAAAATATGCAAGCTCTAGCGATCCATCTATGGACTGGTGCAAGCATCTCGGAGTTGGAATATACGCTTTGATAAGTTGATCAAAGCATATAGTTTTATATAGACTTGTGGGGAAGCTTGTATTTACAAGAAAGTGAGTGGGAGCACTACAGCATTTTTGATAAGTATATGTGAATGACATATTGTTGATCGGAGATAATGTAGAATTATTCTGCAAAGCATAAAGGAATGTTTGAAAGGAGTTTTTCAAAGAAAGACCTCGGTGAAGCTGCTTACATATTGAGCATCAAGATCTATAGAGATAGATCAAGACACTTGATAAGTTTTTCAATGAGTACATACCTTGACAAGATTTTGAAGTGGTTCAAAATGGAACAGTCAAAGAAAGAGTTCTTGCCTGTGTTACAAGGTGTGAAACTGAGTAAGACTCAAAACCCGACCACGGGAGAAGATAGAGAGAGAATGAAAGTCATTCCCTATGCCTTAGCCATAGGTTCTATAAAGTATGCCATGCTGTGTACCAGACATATTGTATACCCTGCACTGTGTTTGGCAAGGGAGTACAATAGTGATCTAGGAGTAGATCACTGGACTTTGGTCAAAATTATCCTTAGTGGAATAAGGATATGTTTCTCGATTATGGAGGTGACAAATGGTTCGTCGTAAAGTGTTACGTCGATGCAAGTTTTGACACTGATCCAGATGACTCAAAGTCTCAATCTGGATACATATTGAAAGTGGGAGCAATTAGCTAGAGTAGTTCCGTGCAGAGCATTGTTGACATAGAAATTTGCAAAATTCATACGGATCTGAATGTGGCAGACCCGTTGACTAAACTTCCCTCACAAGCAAAACATGATCACACCTTAGTAATCTTTGGGTATTAATCACATAGCGATGTGAACGAGATTATTGACTCTAGTAAACCCTTTGGGTGTTGGTCACATGATGATGTGAACTATGGGTGTTAATCACATGGTGATGTGAAGTATTGATGTTAAATCACATGGTGATGTGAACTAGATTATTGACTCTAGTGCAAGTGGGAGACTGAAGGAAATATGCCCTAGAGGCAATAATAAAGTTATTATTTATTTCCTTATATCATGGTAAATGTTTATTATTCATGCTAGAATTGTATTAACCGGAAACATAATACATGTGTGAATACATAGACAAATAGTATGTCACTAGTATGCCTCTACTTGACTAGCTCGTTGAATCAAAGATGGTTAAGTTTCCTAGCCATAGACATGACTTGTCATTTGATTAACGGGGTCACATCATTAGAGAATGATGAGATTGACTTGACCCATTCCGTTAGCATAGAACTTGATCGTTTAGTTTGTTGATATTGCTTTCTTCATGACTTATACATCTTCCTATGACTATGAGATTATGCAACTCCCATTTACCAGAGGAACACTTTGTGTGCTACCAAACATCACAATGTAACTAGGTGATTATAAAGGTGCTCTATAGGTGTCTCCGAAGGTACTTGTTGGGTTGGCGTATTTCGAGATTAGGATTTGTCACTCCGATTGTCGGAGAGGTATCTCTGGGCCCACTCGATAATGCACATCACTATAAGCCTTGCAAGCATTGCAACTAATGAGTTAGTTGCGGGATGATGTGTTACGGAACGAGTAAAGAGACTTTCTGGTAACGAGATTGAACTAGGTATTGAGATACCGACGATCGAATCTCGGGCAAGTAACACACCGATGACAAAGGGAACAACGTATGTTGTTATGCGGTTTGACCGATAAAGATCTTCGTAGAATATGTAGGAGCCAATATGAGCATCCAGGTTCCGCTATTGTTTATTGACCGGATATGTTTCTCGGTCATGTCTACATAGTTCTCGAACCCGTAGGGTCCGCACGCTTAAAGTTCGATGACGGTTATATTATGAGTTTATGTGTTTTGATGTACCGAAGGAGTTTGGAGTCCCGGATGAGACCGGGGACATGACGAGGAGTCTTGAAATGGTCGAGACGTAAAGATCGATATATTGGACGACTATATTCGGACATCGGAAAGGTTCCGAGTGATTCGAGTATTTTCGGGAGTACCAAGGAGTTACGGGAATTCGTATTGGACCTTAATGGGCCATACGGGAAAGGAGAGAAAGGCCTCAAAGGGTGGCCGCACCCCTCCCCATGGGCTGGTCCGAATTGGACTAGGGAGGGGGGCGCCCCCTTCCTTCCTTCTCCTTTTCCCTTCCCTTTCCTTCCCTCCTACTCCTACTAGTTGGAAGGGCTCCTAGTTCTACTAGGAAAGGGGGAATCCTACTCCCGGTGGGAGTAGGACTCCCCTAGGGCGCGCCATAGAGAGGGCCGGCCCTCCCCCTCCTCCACTCCTTTATATACGGGGGTAGGAGGCACCCCAAAGAGACAACAATTGATCTCTTGATCTCTTAGCCGTGTGCGGTGCCCCCCTCCACCATAATCCACCTCGATCATATCGTAGCGGTGCTTAGGCGAAGCCCTGCGTCGGTAGAACACCATCATCGTCACCACGTCGTCATGCTGACGAAACTCTCCCTCAACACTCGGCTAGATCGGAGTTCGAGGGACGTCATCGAGCTGAACGTGTGCTGAACTCGGAGGTGCCGTGCGTTCGGTACTTGGATCGGTCGGATTGTGAAGACGTACGACTACATCAACCGCGTTGTGCTAACGCTTCCGCTTTCGGTCTACGATGGTACGTAGACAACACTCTCCCCTCTCGTTGCTATGCATCACCATGATCTTGCGTGTGCGTAGGAATTTTTTTGAAATTACTACGTTCCCCAACAATCTGTGGTGACAATGGGATATCACGTGATTCACTTGATGTATGTTTTGGTGATCAACTTGCATGTTCCTCCCATGAACCTATGCATAGGGGTTGGCACACGTTTTCGTCGTGATTCTCCGGTAGAACTTTGGGGCACTCTTTGAGGTCCTTTGTGTTTGTTGAATAGATGAATCTAAGATTGTGTGACGCATATCGTATAATCATACCCACGGATACTTGAGGTGACATTGGATTATCTAGGTGACATTAGGGTTTTGGTTGATTTGTGTCTTAAGGTGTTATTCTAGTACGAACTCTAGGGCTATTTGTGACACTTATAGGAATAGCCCAACGGATTGATTGGAAAGAATAACTTTGAGGTGGTTTCGTACCCTACCATAATCTCTTCTTTCGTTCTCCTCTATTAGTGACTTTGGAGTGACTCTTTGTTGCATGTTGAGGGATAGTTATGTGATCCAATTATGTTAGTATTGTTGAGGTAACTTACACTAGCGAAAGTATGAACCCTAGGCCTTGTTTCCACACATTGCAATACCGTTTACGCTCACTTTTATCATTATTTACCTTGCTGTTTTTATATTTTCAGATTACAAATACCTTTATCTACCATCCATATTGCACTTGTATCACCATCTCTTCGCCGAACTAGTGCACCTATACAATTTACCATTGTATTGGGTGTGTTGGGGACACAAGAGACTCTTTGTTATTTGGTTGCAGGGTTACTTGAGAGAGACCATCTTCATCCTACGCCTCCTACGGATTGATAAACCTTAGGTCATCCACTTGAGGGAAATGTGCTACTGTCCTACAAGCCTCTGCACTTGGAGGCCCAACAATGTCTACAAGAAGAAGGTTGTGTAGTAGACATCAAGCTCTTTTCTGGCGCCGTTGCCGAGGAGGTGAGTGCTTGTAGGTATATCTTTAGATCTTGCAATCGAGTCTTTTAGTTTCTTGTTTTATCACTAGTTTAGTTTATAAAATAAAACTATAAAAAATGGAATTGAGTATGTCTCAGACGCTTCACCTTTTTAATATCTTTCATGAGTTTGATGGAAAGGATAATTGTGCTCAAGTGCTAGAAGAAGAAATCTATAAAATGTTTGGCACTAAATATTTGAATGATGAGCATGATTGTAATGTTGTTAGTATGAATTCCTTGAATATCCATGATGCTAATGATATGCAAAGCCACAAGCTTGGGGAAGCTAGGTTTGATGAAGATGATATTTTTTGTCCCCCAAGCTTTGATGAGCAAATTTACTATGATGAAAGCATGCCTCCTATCTATGATGATTATTGTGATGACACGTATGCTTTAAAGAATAATAATAACCATGAAACTTGTCATCTTGATCTTTATTTTCAATCACATGATAGCTATTTTGTTGAGTTTGCTTCCACTATTATTCATGAGAAGAAATTTGCTTATGTGGAGAGTAGTAAATTTTCTATGCTTGTATATCATGAAAAGAATGCTTTAGGTGCTGTTTATATCGTTGAATTCATTCATGATGCTACTGAAAATTATTATGAGGGAGGAACATATGCTTGTAGGAATTGCAATAATATCAAGTTTCCTCTCTATGTGCTTAAAATTTTGAAGTTTTGCTTGCTTTACTTAGATTATTTTGAGAGTCTTAAATAGCATGGTAATTTGCTTAAAATCCTAATATGCTAGGTATTCAAGAGTAATAAAATTCTCTTATGAGTGTGTTGAATACTATGAGAAGTTTGATACTTGATAATTGTTTTGAGATATGGAGATGGTGATATTAGAGTCATGCTAGTTGAGTAGTTGTGAATCTGAGAGATACTTGTGTTGAAGTTTGTGATTCCCGTAGCATGCACGTATGGTGAACCATTATGTAACGAAGTCGGAGCATGAGGTGTTTATTGATTGTCCTCCTTATGAGTGGCGGTCGGGGACGAGCGATGGTCTTTTCCTACCAATCTATCCCCCTAGGAGCATGCGCGTAATACTTTGCTTTGATAACTTGTAGATTTTTGCAGTAAGTATATGAGTTCTTTATGACTGATGTTGAGTCCATGGATTATACGCACTCTCACCATTCCACCTTTGCTAGCCTCTCTAATACCGCACACCTTTCGCCGGTATCATACACCCACCATATACCTTCCTCAAAACAGCCACCATACCTACCTATTATGGCATTTCCATAGCCATTCCGAGATATATTGCCATGCAACTTTCCACCATTCCGTTTATCATGACACATTCATCATTGTCATATTGCTTAGCATGATCATGTAGTTGACATAGTATTCGTGGCAAAGCCACCGTTCATAATTCTTTCATACATGTCACTCATGCATCATTGCACATCCCGGTACACCGCCGGAGGCATTCATATAGAGTCATCTTTGTTCTAGTATCGAGTTGTATCATCGAGTTGTAAAAAAATAGAAGTGTGATGCTCATCATTCAATAGAGCATTGTCCCAATAAAAATAAATAAAAGAAAGAAAGGCAAAAAAAGGAAGGCCAAATAAAAAAAGAGAAAGGCAAAATAAAAAATAAATAAAATAAAATATAAAATAAAAGGGACAATACTACTATCCTTTTACCACACTTGTGCTTCAAAGTAGCACCATGATCTTCATGTTAGAGAGTCTCCTATGTTGTCACTTTCATATACTAGCGGGAACCATTCATTATAGAACTTGGCTTGTATATTCCAATGATGGGCTTCCTCAAAATGCCCTAGATATTCGTGAGCAAGCGAGTTGGATGCACACCCACTAGTTTCTTTTGTTGAGCTTTCATATACTTATAGCTCTAGTGCATCCGTTGCATGTCAATCCCTACTCACTCACATTGATATCTATTGATGGGCATCTCCATAGCCCGTTGATACGCCTAATCGATGTGAGACTATCTTCTCCCTTTTTGTCTTCTCCACAACCACCACTCTATTCCACCTATAGTGCTATATCCATGGCTCACGCTCATGTATTGCGTGAAGATTGAAAAACTTTGAGAACATCAAAAGTATGAAACAATTGCTTGGCTTGTCATCGGGGTTGTGCATGATTTAAATACTTTGTGTGGTGAAGATGGAGCATAGCCATACTATATGATTTTTAGGGATAGCTTTCTTTAGCCATGTTATTTTGAGAAGACATAATTGCTTTGTTAGTATGCTTGAAGTATTATTATTTTTATGTCAATATTAAACTTTTGTCTTGAATCTTATGGATCTGAATATTCATGCCACAATTAAGAAGAATTACATTGAAATTATGCCAAGTAGCACTCCGCATCAAAAATTCTTTTTTATCATTTACCTACTCGAGGACGAGCAGGAATTAAGCTTGGGGATGCTTGATACGTCTCCAACGTATCTATAATTTTTGATTGCTCCATGCTATATTATCTACTATTTTGGGCAACATTGGGCTTTATTTTCCACTATTATATTATTTTTGGGACTAACCTATTAACCGGAGGCCCAGCCCAGATTTGTTGTTTTATGCCTATTTCAGTGTTTTGAAGAAAAGGAATATTAGACGGAGTCGAAACGGAACAAAATCAACTGGAGAAGTTATTTTTGGAAGGAAACACACCTGATGGACTTGGACCCCATGTCAGAAGATACGGGAGCTGCCCACGAGGGTGGGGGCGCGCCCCCTGTCTCGTGGGGCCCTCGTGGCTCCCCTGCGTACCTCCTGCACCCATATATACCTACGTGACCTAAAACTTCCAGAACGCACAATAGATCGGGAGTTCCGCCGCCAGAAGCCTCCGTAGCCACCGAAAGCTAATCTAGACCCGTTCTGGCACCCTGCCAGAGGGGGAATCCTTCTCCGGTGGCCATCTTCATCATCCCGGTGCTCTCCATGATGAGGAGGGAGTAGTTCTCCCTCGGGGCTGAGGGTATGTACCAGTAGCTATGTGTTTGATCTCTCTCTCTCTCTCTCTCTCTCTCGTGTTCTTGATTTGGCATGATCTTGATGTATCACGAGCTTTGCTACTATAGTTGGATCCTATGTTTCTCCTCCCCCTCTTCTCTCTTGTAATGAATTGAGTTTTCCCCTTTGGAGTTATCTTATCAGATTGAGTCTTTAAAGATTTGAGAACACTTGATGTATGTCTTGCCGTGGATATCTGTGGTGACAATGGGATATCACGTGATTCACTTGATGTATGTTTTGGTGATCAACTTGCGGGTTCCGCCCATGAACCTATGCATAGGGGTTGGCACACGTTTTCATCATGATTCTCTGGTAGAACTTTGGGGCACTCTTTGAGGTCCTTTGTGTTGGTTGAATAGATGAATCTGAGATTGTGTGACGCATATCGTATAATCATACCCACGGATACTTGAGGTGACATTAGGGTTTTGGTTGATTTGTGTCTTAAGGTGTTATTCTAGTACAAACTCTAATGCTGTTTGTGACACTTATAGGAATAGCCCAACGGATTGATTGGAAAGAATAACTTTGAGGTGGTTTCGTACCCTACCATAATCTCTTCGTTCGTTCTCCGCTATTAGTGACATTGGAGTGACTCTTTGTTGCATGTTGAGGGATAGTTATGTGATCCAATTATGTTAGTATTGTTGAAGTATGAACCCTAGGCCTTGTTTCCACACATTGCAATACCGTTTACTCTCACTTTTATCATTAGTTACCTTGCTGTTTTTATATTTTCAAATTACAAATACCTTTATCTACCATCCATATTGCACTTGTATCACCATCTCTTCGCCGAACTAGTGCACCTATACAGTTTGCCATTGTATTGGGTGTGTTGGGGACACAAGAGACTCTTTGTTATTTGGTTGCAGGGTTGCTTGAGAGAGACCATCTTCATCCTACGCCTCCTACGGATTGATAAACCTTAGGTCATCCACTTGAGGTAAATTTGCTACTGTCCTACAAACCTCTGCACTTGGAGGCCCAACAATGTCTACAATAAGAAGGTTGTGTAGTAGACATCAGCAGTCAACGCTCCAGCAAATATGATGGCTTCAAGACTCAAGCTGTTAAGGAGATACGCACCAACACTTCCAAGGTACAACCCCGTTTTGTGCCCTCTATTGGCTCCTCTAGCTCTGCACATGACATCCCTCCGCCTACACCTATCGCCTCTCTGCAAGCAATTGGTGTCAACCGCTGTGCGATCCCAGAGAGTGAGCTCTCTTCTGAAGCTTTACTAGCTGCACCCTCGGCTGCAACAGCGCATGATGATATGCAAGGGGAGTTGGCTCCTTCTACTTCTGAGTAATCCATTTGGCCTTTATGCCTCATCTGCGCTGCTGGAATGTGCTATCTTGGAACGTTAGAGGCTTAAACTCCGAGAAGAAACAATTAGCCCTTAATAATGTGATTAACTCTAGCGGTTGTGCGGTCGTTTGTTTGTAGGAGACCAAAATGCCTGATGTCTCTTTTGCGTTTATTAAAACCTGCTTTCCTAAACAATTCGTTTGTTATGCTTTTGTCCCCTCCCGTGGTGCATCTAGAGGCCTTCTTACTGTGTGGAAAAGTGCCTTATTCACGGGTAACATCGTATTCGCTGATGTTTTTGCGCTTACTATCAGTTTTGTTAGCACACAGTCTTCACAATCGTGGTCTCTTGTCAATATTTACGGTCCTTGTACGGGGGAGGATCGTGAGGCCTTTACCACTTGGTTATACGATGTCCAAATCCCTAATGGACAGGACTGGCTTCTTCTAGGCGACTTCAACTCTATGCGGGCCCCTGATAACCGTAACAAGCCGGGTGGGAACTTAAATGATATGATTACATTCAATGATATCATCCACAAGCAGCAACTTATTGAAATTCCTGTTCAAGGCAGAACGTACACGTGGAGCAATATGCAACATGACCCCCTACTTGAACAAATTGATTGGTTTCTTACTTCACTGCACAGGACCAACACGTATCCTAAAACCCTGGTTAAACCACCTGGCAAACCCGTTTCTGACCATATCCCTTGTGTGGTAACTATTGGAACTAAAATCCCTCGCAGCAAACTCTTTCGATTTGAATCTTACTGGATTTTGCACCCTGGGTTCATGGATGTCGTTCAAGAGGTTTGGGATAAGCCTGTCTTTAACGAAAATGCAGCAGCCACGCTAGCCCACAAGTTTAAGGCCCTCAGACACACAATAAAAGTTTGGAGTAAGCACATCTCAAAGCTTTCCATTGCGATCAGTAACTATAATGAGGTCCTGGCTGACTTAGATGAGTTAGAAAATAAGAGATCCCTCACAATACCTGAATCTAACTTCAGAAACATCCTCAAAGCCCATCTGCTCAAGTTGTTAAAATATCAGAAGCTATATTGGAAAAAACGTTGCACCATCAGTTAGATCAAGTCTGGGGATGAGAATACCAAATTTTTCCAGGCCATTGCCACTGAAAGGTTTCTTAGAAAATAACATTGCTTCATTTCGAACTAAAGATGGTAGTTTGATTGAAGATCACCCTGGAAAAGAAGCCCTCCTTCACTCCACTTATAAATCCAGGTTAGGTACTACAGCCTCATGTGATCTGAAATTTGACCTCGCAACAATCATTCCGCGTGCTTGTAATCTTGATCATCTTACTGATCCGTTCACTGAGGAAGAGATCGATGGAATTGTAAAAGAAATGCCTCCTGATCGCGCCCCTGGACTTGATGGATTTAGTGGAGCTTTTCTTAAAGCTTGCTGGCCCATTATCAAACACAACTTCTATGCGCTTTGCACCCAATTCTATGAAGGCACTCTGGATATCACTAGCATCAACGACGGTTTCATTACACTAATACCCAAGGTCAACTCACCTGAGTCAGTCAATGATTACAGATCGATTACTTTACTTAACTACTGCCTAAAGTTGATCACGAAATTGCTAGCTAACCATCTCCAACGGGTTATCCTCCAACTGGTTCATCGTAACCAATACGGATTTCTCAAAGGGCGGACCATACAAGATTGTCTGGCGTGGGCCTATCAGTATATTCACCAATGTCACGCTTCGGGCAAGGAGATCGTTCTGCTTAAGCTAGACTTCGCCAAAGCATTTGACACGATTGCCCACGAGCCTATGATCAATATAATGCGACATATGGGGTTTAACAAGTGCTGGATTGCTTGGATCAACTGCCTCTTCTCTTCTGGTCGATCTTCAGTTCTTCTAAATGGAGTACCGGGTCATCAATTCCCCTGTAAATGTGGGGTTCGGCAAGGCGACCCGTTATCCCCACTCATCTTTGTCCTCACGGTTGAGTTACTCCAGGCTGCAGTTAATGAAATGTTCAGACAAGGCAGAATCCATCTCCCCTTCCCTTGCAGAGGACAAACTGATTATCATGTCCTTCAATATGCGGATGATACACTCATAGTCCTCCCTGCATGCATTCAGCAAGCCACATTGATCAAGCAACTCCTTTCTGACTATGCCTCCTCTATTGGGCTTAAGATTAACTTTCCCAAATCCACTTTAATACCCATTAACCTGGACTTGGAAGCTACGAACAATCTGGCAAGAGTTTTTGGATGTATGATTGGATCTATGCCCTTCACCTACCTTGGCCTCCCATTAGGCATGACAAAATCCTCCGTCCAAGACCTCATGCCTCTGGTATGCAGATTAGAGAGACAACTCACGTCCACAATTGCTATGATGTCGTACGGAGGCAAGCTTGCTTGGTTAAATGCATCGGTCACGTCACTCCTGGTGTTTGCCATGTGCACGCTTAAGTTCCCCCCTAAACTTATTGAGATCCTTGACAAAATCAGACGTAGATGCCTATGGACCAAGAAAACAGAGCAAGGGGACAAATGTAATTCTCTGGCCGCTTGGGACTTGGTCTGCCGGCCCAAGAAAAATGGAGGGCTTGGAGTGATCAACTTAAAGATTCATAATGAGGCTCTGCTGCTAAAATTCCTGCACAAATTCTTCAACAAGCTAGATATTCCCTGGGTGAATCTCATTTGGGACAATCATTACGTGGACAAAATACCCCATGCAGTCGACACAGTTGGCTCGTTCTGGTGGAAGGACGTCTTAAAACTCACCCCCATTTTCCACGGAATCACATGCGTTCAGGTGGTTGATGGAAAGACGACACTCTTTTGGAAAGATCTGTGGAAGGAAGAAATTCTGCAAACATCCCACCCTCGTGCTTTTTCATTTGCCATCCAGGAAGACCTTTCTTTGGCTGAGGCTATGAACAGTACGGATCTACATGAAACCTTTCATCTACCTATCTCGCCGCAAGCGCTTGAAGAAATCCAAGATATGCACTCTCCTCCCCATTGGATATCCCCCTCAACCTCATTACACAATGTATGGCACTACTCATGGGGATCGGCGTACTACCGGCCAAAGGATTACTATAACAACTACTTCAGGGATGGGGAGGCACACCATGCCTTCCAACATCTGTGGAAGTCGAGATGTACTATGAAAATCAAAGTGTTTGGCTGGTTACTCTTCCTTGACAGGCTCAACACATGCAATATGCTCGAAAGGAGGCATTATAACATTGGTGATAACTTTGACTGTATACTATGCAGACAACACATCAAGGAAACCGTTGACCATATGATCTTCACTTGCCCGTTCAGTCAAAGTTGCTGGGCTAGACTCCACATCGTTTGGCCACCTTTTGACAGCCGCCTCGATCTTCTACAAACTACAAGAGGATCTTGGCCGAACCCTTTCTTCTTTGAAACATTCCTCACCTCAGCTTGGAGCATTTGGAAAGAGAGAAACAACAAACATTTCAGAGGAGTGGCTCCTACGGTGGAGACCTGGCTGACACGGTTCAAAGAGGACCTCCAACTCCTTCAACATAGAGTTAAAGCAGCACGTAGAGCTGCCTTTGTCACTTTTTGTAAATCTATTGTATAGCCAACAATCTACACTGTCTTAGAGCTCCCTAGCTGCACACTAGGTGCAAAGGTGCACCTTGTAACTTAGCTGGATGACTTGTCTATGTAAACACCCCATTTATATAGATATATGAAAAAGCAGTAGGGGTTTACCCCCTACTGTCAAGTTTCTCAAAAAAAACTGAGAAACGTGGAACACATCGTGATCTCCGGACAATCCTTCGAGTAATTCCAACTTGTAAGCAACTTCTCCCATACGTTCCAAAACTTTGTATGGTCCCACAAAACATGGTGCTAACTTTCCCTTAACTCCAAAACGCTTCACTCCTCGAAGTGGGGATACACGAAGATACACTCTATCTCCAACTTCGTAAATTGTCTCCTTGCGTTTAGAATCCGCATAACTCTTCTGCCTGGATTGGGCTACCTTGAGTCTATCGTGAATCAGCTTAACCTTCTCTTCAGACTCTTTAATCAAATCTGGTCCAAACAACTGTCGGTCTCCAACTTCATCCCACAACAACGGTGTTCGGCACCTCCTTCCGTACAGTGCTTCGAAAGGGCCCATCTTCAAACTGGCTTGGTAGTTGTTGTTGTATGAGAACTCTGTGTAAGGCAAAGTTTCGTCCCAACTAGATCCATAATCTAGTGCACAAGCTCTCAATATGTCCTCCAAAATCTGATTTACTCTCTCGGTCTGTCCATCTGTCTGCGGGTGAAAAGCTGTACTGAACTCTAGCCTGGTTCCCAAAGTTTCATGCAACTGATTCTAAAACTTTGAGTTAAACTGGGTTCCTCTATCTGATACAATGGTCCTCGGAACTCCATGCAGACATACGATCCTGGTCATGTATATCTTTGCCAACTTAGCATTGGTGTAAGTGGTCTTCACTGGGATGAAATGAGCTACTTTCGTCAAATGATCGACTACAACCCATATCAAGTCATTGCCTGAACGAGTTCTGGGTAATCCTGTGATAAAATCCATGCCTAGCTTATCCCACTTCCATTCGGGTATCGACAATGGTTGCAGCAATCCTACTGGCTTCTGATGCTCTGCCTTCACTCTCTAACATACATCACAAACTGCTACATACTCCGCAATATCCTTCTTCATTCCGATCCACCAGAAACTATCCTTCAAATCCAGATACATCTTGGTATTTCCTGGGTGAATCAAATATGGCGAATCATGGGCCTCTTGCAGAATCAACTTCCTGATCTCCTAATCATTTGGCACATATACGCGGTTCTCAAACCATAAGGTATCGTGCTCATCCTCCCAAAATCCTTTAGCTTTTCCTTTTCTCATTCTTTCCTTTACCTCGGCAATCTCCTTATCCGTCTTCTGAGCTTCTCCGATCTTATCCATCAAAGTAGACTGAATCTCCAAAGCTGCTACATAACCTCTCGGAACTATCTCCAAATATAGCTCACGAAGGTCTTCCGCCAACTCCTTGGGTAATTCTCTGGTCATGAGTGTATTGACATGACTCTTGCGGCTCAACGCATTGGCTACTATGTTAGCCCTTCTGGGATGATAATGTAATCTCATATCATAATCCTTAATGAGCTCCAACCATCTCCTCTGCCTGAGATTCAACTCCTTCTGTGTGAAGATATAATTCAAACTCTTGTGATCCGTGTATACCTCATAATGGTTTCCGATAAGAAAATGTCTCCATGTCTTCAACGCATGCACTACGGCTGCTAACTCTAAATCATGCGTAGCATAATTTAACTCATGGGGTTTAAGCTGTCGTGAGGCATATGAAACAACTCTTCCCTCCTGCATAAGTACTGCTCCAAGTCCTCGACGAGAAGCATCGCAATACACTTCATAATCTTTGCGTTGATCTGGCAGAATCAATACTGGTGATGTAACCAAACGTTTCTTCAATTCCTGAAAACTAGCCTCACATTCCTCAGTCCATTTGAACTTGGTGTCCTTCTTCAACAACTCTGTCATGGGCTTTGCAATCTTCGAGAAATTCTCAATGAACCTCCGGTAGTATCCTGCGAGTCCAAGTAAACTCTGGATCTCTCCAACTGTCGTGGGTGACTCCCAATTTGTCACCGTGACAACCTTGGTGGGGTCTACCGCTATTCCTTCTCCGGATATAACATGTCCAATAAATCCAACTTCCTTCAACCAAAACTCACACTTGCTGAACTTGGCGTATAACTGATGTTCTCTGAGCTTCCCAAGTACTAAATGCAAATGCTCTTTACGCTCTTCTTCATTCTTCGAGTAGACCAAAATATCATCAATGAACACCACAATGAACTTATCCAAAAACTCCATAAACACCTTGTTCATCATGTTCATAAAACAGGCAGGTGCGTTAGTCAGGCCAAATGATATAACGGTATACTCATATAGCCCGTACCTCATGGTAAAAGTTGTCTTAGGTATATCCTGCTCTCGAATCTTCAGCTGGTGGTACCCTGATCGTAGATCAATCTTGGAAAACACCTTAGCTCCTTGAAACTGATCAAACAAATCATTGATCATCGGTAGTGGGTACTTGTTCTTGATCATTACTTCATTCAATCCACGATAATCAACAACCATCCTTAACGATCCATCCTTCTTCTCCACTAGATGTACTGGGGATCCCCAAGGTGACGAACTTGGGCGAATATATCCTTTATCCAGTAACTCCTTAATCTGCTTCTTAATTTCCTCTAAATCCTGTGTGGGCATCCTGTATGGTCTCTTATATATGGGCCATGTGCCTGGCAAAAGCTCAATCAAAAACTCAATGTCTCTATCCGGTGGCATGCCTGGCAACTGTTCTGGAAATACATCCGAAAAATCCTTCACCACTGGTACTTCCTCCTGTACAACTCCTGATAAGGAATTTAATTGAGTCCTATTTGGCACATGCCGGGATACATACTTGATCCTTCTTCCTTCTGGGGTGGTGAGCAAAATCGACTTACTGGCGCAGTCAATGTTCCCTCCATACTTCGATAACCAATCCATGCCTAATATCACATCCAATCCTTGTGACTCCAATACTATTAGGTCTGAGGGGAACAAGTAGTTACCAATCCTTAATGGTAACCGATCACACCATAGGCTAGCCATATACTCTGCTCCAGGCGAGGTTACTAACATGGGTTACCTAAGGGCTTGGGTTGGCAGTTTAAACTTATCCACGAATCCCCTTTGATATGTATGAATGCGATGCACCGGTATAAAAAAGAACGACTGCAGTAAATGACTTAACCAAAAACTTACCTATTACTGCATCTGGCTGGGCGTCAACCTCCTCCACGTTGACGTGGTTCACTTGTCCCTTGGTGAAAGGGTTGGGATTCTTCCGGGAGTTTCCATTGCCGTTTCCATTCTTAGCTTCAGAACATTCATTGGCGTAATGTCCGGTCTTCTGACACTTGTAGCAAGTAACATGGCTGAAATCTTTCTTGGCGGGTGTTGCCGGGTTGGAACGATTCTGTCCGCTACTTCCTCCATTGCCATTCCCATTCTTGGGGCCACTATGGTTGTGCGAACTTCCTCCATTATGAGTGTGGCCTCCATGGTTATGCACAAGTCCTCCTGAGTTCGGGGTGAAACGGGGTCTCTACTGAGCTCCAGAATTATACTTCCCGTGTCCATACTTCCTCTTGCGGTTGTCAATCTGCTGCTACGTCCCTTCTAGCATAAGAGCTCTATCTACCAACTCCTGGTAATTATTGAAATTTGCCACCATCAACTGCATGCTCAGCTCATCATTCAGTCCTTCCAGAAACTTCTCCTTCTTAGCTGCATCTGTAGCGACGTCATCTGGGGCATAACGTGCTAGCTTACTAAAGTCATCCACATACTGGCCAACTGTGCGTCCTCCTTGGTGTAAGTTGCGAAACTCACACTTCTTCATGGCCATAGCTCCTGCTGATACATGGGCAGTGCGAAAAGCTTGCTGGAACAGGTCCCATGTAATAGTGGCTATAGGATAGGTCACAGTGTAATTCTCCCACCATGAGGCTGCTGGTCCATCAAATTGGTGCGCGGCAAAATGCACCTTCTCGGCATCTATGCATCCTGCAGTGGTTAACTCCCTTCCAATCTTGCGGAGCCAATCATCTGCAACTATCGGCTCGGTGCTACTGGAAAACACCGGCGGCTGCAACCTTAGAAAACGGGCTAAATTGTCAACTGGGCGTGGTGTTGGTGGGTTGTTGTTGTTGTTGGGGGGGTTGTTGTTGTTGTTGTTGCCTTGGTTTTGAACTAACAACTGCATCAGGGTATACTGCTGCTGGATCAACTGAGTGAGCTCCGGTGGAAAAGTAAATCCGGGGTCGCGTCTCGGAGGCATCTATTGGGTTTAGAAAAGATGAGAAAACATAGTGAATGAGGTCTAGGGGGAAAACACTACCCATATGCACATGAGACAAACACAATCATATCACTCAATCAAATCAAACAAGGGCATACAATCGGTCTAGAACTATCGTTACAAAAGTGCTTGGACTATACTATATACATGGTGGAATACTACTACTAATATGGTGGTCTACTAGAAATATTGATCGGTCGAAGACTCCATGATATCTGCTCCAGCTTCATCAACATAGTCATCATCGCTATCGTCAGGGTCTGAGTCAGTGTCGTCGATGATGGTGTAGTCTTCGGAACGAATCTCCTGGGGTTCATCGTCTTCTCCTCCCGGCGCAGGGTCTCCCATGAAAACTCCTAGCTTCCTTGTCAGGTCGTCATTCATCTCCACTAGTATCGTCATTTCCTCCTCGTATCCATCGCATGT
Source organism: Triticum urartu (assembly GCF_003073215.2). Taxonomy (NCBI): domain Eukaryota; kingdom Viridiplantae; phylum Streptophyta; class Magnoliopsida; order Poales; family Poaceae; genus Triticum; species Triticum urartu. The sequence continues at coordinate 51,617,916 of NC_053025.1, read as the reverse complement.
AGACTTGAGTTCTTCCTCCAGTTCCATGATCCTGGTCATTACCTTCTTCAGATCTATCATGCCTGCGCACATCTGATTCTCCTGGCAGCGAATATGCTGGTTTAACTCCTGGATAAAAGCTGCAATGGATCTATCCTTCCTGGTACTGATCATCTCCCATTGCTCATCTCGGCGCCCACAAATCTGGTAGATAGTATCCTTATGCTCCTTATGTTAAACTTCCCCAATGCGTCCCATGGTGACGTGGGCTGCCATACTCTTTCCTAGACTCCAGGTTGGTGCATCAAAGGAAAACTCTATGGGCTTAGTGACTGGCGTGAATGTCCTTCCTGGAACTTGAACTTGAATCATCCAGGCTCTTCTGGTAAAGTGGTGTTGTAAGTCCCGATGAAGCTTGGTATTCCAATGTTTAGGTACTTAGTGACTTCTTTCAAGTGGCGTCCAAAAGGGGTGTCTTCATCCGGTTGCGTGAACTTGATCCTTGCATCCGCCATCCTAAAGAGTAGAAAATGGAGAGGATTCAGAAATGAGAAGAGAGTAGTGATCTAGGGCTTTAGCTTAGTGGTCGTGTCCTACAGTCAGGGTGTGCTCTGATACCATCTTGTAGCGACCAGACCTCAAACGATCGGATCTCTGTGCATAAGTGTCATCCCTGGATCGGTAATGCTGACACACACAGTACTTGAAGGATTTATAACAGAGTAGCAATCACACACTTATTACATCGAATGTCTCAAAAGAGAACTTATTACAATAAATATGGCTTAAGGCCATCTAATACGATAACAGCAGAAGGCTTGGAAGATAAAGTGAGTCCACCAACTCCAACGGCATCACTGAATGAAAGACCACGACCTAAGGCTCCTTACTCGTCGTCTGAAAAGTCTGCAACATGATACGTTGCAGCCTGAAAGCGGGTCAGCACATGGAATATGCTGGCAATGTAACACAAGAGAGTAATTGAACAGAACAATGTTATCACTATATGCATATATGGCTGGTGGAGGCTGTATGGTTAATATGTTTTGCGAAAAGCCAATTTTTCCCTAATACAAAGGAATATATTTTATTTAACTACAAAGTTTGTTGAAAACATTGAGAAGGTAAACCCCCTCTCAATCCCAATTAGAGGTAATCATAAATAACCAAATCAAATTTTATAATTAAGAGTGATGAGATCCACATGATAATCCAAGAACCAGATACTCAAGATGTCCATAACCGGGGACACGGCTAACCATGATTAGTTTGTACACTCTGCAGAGGTTTGCGCATGATTCCCCACAAGACTCGATATCCTCCGTTGGATTTCTTGCACTACATGGTGTTTGAGAAACGGATGACTGAGACACAGTCTTTCAGAAGCGTTAGCACCTTACGGTGGGTAGACAGTACCACCTACATCCCCTACATCTGCTAGTCTACCACTATAAGAGTTCACACGACTTAATCAACTATGCCAGAGCCCATAATGGCTTGTGGCTGCACACGGAAGTTTCTAGTATGAATAATCTCATGATCCCTTTGAGCCTGGGTGGCAGTCCATAGGAGAATCACACGGTACCCCGGGATTTCCAAAAAAATACAGGAAATCACTGGAATTCCCCAGGTGCCTCAATCCACCCAGATGTGTATTTAAGTTTCCACCTTAAGTTAACCATTAATTAAGAATACTCACATCTGTCATGAATACACTCAAACCCAAACCACGTCTACGAGCATAGCATAGCAATATAAGCAACGTAGAAGTAACTCCCAAAGGTTTGATAATAAAACAGGTGATAGGTTCTAGCTACCTCATCATCTACTTCCCAATACCCACATGTTAATCCTACTCATGCAATGTTTGAGGGTTGAAACTAATGCATAAAAACTGGGTAATGAAAAGCATGATCAAAGTGTTACTTGCCTTGCTGATGATCCGCGAAACCTAGAGACTCGTAGTAGCATGCGTCACACTCCGGGTACTCTATCGCAAACAAGCAAGAATACAATAAGCAATCAAGCAAGGGCCCGGGTAAAACTCAAATAAGAGATCTAACCGGAAATTTCAACTTAAGAACTCCTGTTTGCAAAAAGAATCAAATCAAACGAAGCAACAAAACTCGAACGGCGAAAGAAACAAGCTTCGTTTACTAATCTGGAATAAAGTCAAATTTTACAGTAGCAAAAACTTGTTTAAGTTGGTTAAACAGAAAGAGGGCTTCGAGACGAAACTCTAGGCGCTTGAATCTCCTGATTCCGATAAACGAGCGAAAAGTTATACTAAAACGAAAATCGGATCAGAAATCGCGATCGAAAATAATCACGGAAAATCCGAGAAAAAGTAAAACTGACGAACAGGCTAACGAACGAACGTTCGCTGTCTGCGGCTAAACGGTGAAAACCATTCGTTAAAATGAACTAACGAACGGGCATGCGCTAAATAACAAAACCGAAAAAGAAAAACCGAACCGGATCTAAAAAACGGATCTAGGTTTTCAAAAAAACCAAACTGTTTTTTGGCGAAACTGGCGGCAGAACGGGCGGCTACCTCGAGACGGGGTCGGCAGGTGCCGGGGCGGCGGTGACTCCGGCGATGGCCGGCGGGGCTCCGAGGGCGGTGGTGTCGCGGGCGGCGGGCGGCGGCGGCTTGCGGCAGCGCTATGGTTTTGGGGGGGGGGGGGCTGGGCTGCGGCTCGGGCCTCCCGGCTATTAAAGGCCGGCCGGGCGCAGTGTCCGGGTCGGACACGGCCCGTTAAGTTGGTTGGCGTTTTTTTAAAATATTCCGTGAAGAAAAACAAAAAAGGAAATACTAAACGGACTCCAAAAATCTTGAAATAAATTTTCCCCATCCTCTAAAAATAGGCCGGACAAGGTGAACATTTATGTGGGCCTAAAATGCAATTTTGAAAAAACTCATATTTTTCCTAATTCAAATAAAATAGCGATAAAACTCCGAATAAAATCTTATTTGATTTTAATATTAAATCTCCAATATTTCTTTATTTTGAGGAAGTCATTTTATCCTCTCTCTTTTTATTTTTATAAAAGAAATATTCAAGAGAAAAATAATTAAAATCAAACGATCCTCTCTTCAAAAATTTGAGAAAACTCAAATATGAAAATAACGAAATCCCCAACTCTCTCCGTGGTTCATTGAGTTGCGCAGAATTTCTAGGATCAAACCAAAATGCAATAAAATACGATATGCAATGATGATCTAATGTATAACATTCCAAATTGAAAATTTGGGATGTTACACCTACCTATCATGGCATTTCCATAGCTATTCTGAGATATATTGCCATGGAACTTTCCACCGTTCCGTTTATTATGACATGCTCCATCATTTTCATATTGCTTTGCATAATCATGTAGTTGACATCGTATTTGTGGCAAAGCCACCATACATAATTTTTCATACATGTCACTCTTGATTCATTGCATATCCCGGTACACCGCCGGAGGCATTCACATAGAGTCATATTTTGTTCTAAGTATTGAGTTGTAATTTTTGAGTTGTAAGTAATAAAAGTGTGATGATCATCATTATTAGAGCATTGTACCATGTGAGGAAAGGATGATGGAGACTATGATTCCCCCACAAGTTGGGATGAGATTTCGGACTAAAAAAAAAAAAAAGAGGCCAAAAAGGGGAGTAGGCCCAACAAAAAAAGAGAAAGAAAAAAAGAGAAAAAAATATGAGAAAAAGAGAGAAGGGACAATGTTACTATCCTTTTTCCACACTTGTGCTTCAAAGTAGCACCGTGGTCTTTATGATAGAGAGTCTCCTATGTTGTCACTTTCATATACTATTGGGAATTTTTCATTATAGAACTTGGCTTGTATATTCCAATGATGGGATTCCTCAAAATGCCCTAGGTCTTCGTGAGCAAGCAAGTTGGATGCACACCCACTTAGTTTATTTTGTTGAGCTTTCATACATTTATAGCTCTAGTGCATCCGTTGCATGGCAATCCTTACTCCTCTCATTGACATCAATTGATGGGCATCTCCATAGCCTATTGATTAGCCGCGTCAATGTGAGACTTTCTACCTTTTGTCTTCTCATAACCCCCATCATTATACTTTATTCCACCCATAGTGCTATATCCATGGCTTGCATTCATGTATTGCGTAAGGGTTGAAAAGGCTGAAGCGCGTTAAAAAGTATGAACCAATTGCTCGGCTTGTCATCGGGGTTATGCATGATGAGAATGTTTTGTGTGATGAAATTGAAACATAGCCTAACTATATGATTTTGTAGGGATAAGCTTTCTTTGGCTATGTTATTTTGATAAGACATAATTGCTTGGTTAGCATGTTTGAAGTATTATTGTTTTTATGTCAACAGTAAACTTTTATCTTGAATCTTTCGAATCTAAATATTCATGCCACAATAAAAAGAATTACATTGAAAATTATGCTAAGAAGCATTCCACATAAAAAATTCTATTTTATCATTTACCTACTCGAGGATGAGCAGGAATTAAGCTTGGGGATGCTTGATAAGTCTCCAACGTATCTATAATTTTTGATTGTTCCATGCTATTATATATTCTGTTTTGGATGTTTAATGGGCTTATTTATACACTTTTATATTATTTTTGGGACTAACCTATTAACCGGAGGCCCAGCCCAAATTGCTATTTTTTGTCTATTTCAGAGTTTCACAGAAAAAGAATATCAAACGGAGTCCAAATGGAATGAAACCTTCGGGAGCGTGATTTTTGGAACAAACATGATCCAGAGGACTTGGAGTGGAAGTCAAGCAATCAACAAGGAGGCCACGAGGCAGGGGGCGTGCCTACCCCCTGGACGCGCCCTCCACCCTCATGGGCCCCTCGTGGCTCCACCGACCTACTTCTTCCTCCTATATATACCTACGTACCCCCAAACCATCGAGGAGCACCACGAAAACCTAATAGCACCGCTGCAACCTTCTGTACCCGTGAGATCCCATCTTGGGACCTTTTCCGGCGCTCCACCGGAGGGGGCGTTGATCACGGAGGGCTTCTACATCAACACCATAGCCTCTCCGATGATGTGTGAGTAGTTTACCTCAGACCTTCGGGTCCATAGTTATTAGCTAGATGGCTTCTTCTCTCTCTTTGGATCTCAATACAAAGTTCTCCTTGATTCTCTTGGAGATCTATTCAATGTAATCTTCTTTTGCGGTGTGTTTGTCGAGATCCGATGAATTGTGGGTTTATGATCAAGATTATCTATGAACAATATTTGAATCTTCTCTGAATTCTTTTATGTATGATTGGTTATCTTTGCAAGTCTCTTCGAATTATCAGTTTAGTTTGGCCTACTAGATTTATCTTTCTTGCAATGGGAGAAGTGCTTAGCTTTGGGTTCAATCTTGCGGTGCTCGATCCCAGTGATAGTAGGGAAAATGACATGTATTGTATTGTTGCCATCGAGGATAAAAAGATGGGGTTTATATCATATTGCATGAGTTTATCCCTCTACATCATGTCATCTTCCTTAAAGCATTACTCCATTCTTATGAACTTAATACTCTAGATGCATGCTGGATAGCGGTCGATGTGTGGAGTAATAGTAGTAGATCCAGGCAGGAGTCAGTCTACTTGTCACGGATGTGATGCCTATATACATGATCATACCTAGATATTCTCATAACTATGCTCAATTCTATCAATTGCTCGATAGTAATTTGTTTACCCACCGTAATACTTATGCTATCTTGAGAGAAGCCACTAGTGAAACCTATGGCCCCCGGGTCTATTTTCCATCATATTAATCTCACGTCAACAAGATATTTCTTGCGTCGTTTATTTTGCTTTCTTTACTTTTAGTCTTTATCATAAAAATACCAAAAATATTATCTTATCTTCTCTATCAGATCTTGATGTCTACTACACAACATTCTTCTTGTAGACGTTGTTGGGCCTCCAAGTGCAGAGGTTTGTAGGACAGTAGCAAATTTCCCTCAAGTGGATGACCTAAGGTTTATCAATCCGTAGGAGGTGTATGATGAAGATGGTCTCTCTCAAGCAACCCTGCAACCAAATAACAAAGAGTCTCTTGTGTCCCCAACACACCCAATACAATGGTAAATTGTATAGGTGCACTAGTTCGGCGAAGAGATGGTAATACAAGTGGTATATGGATGGTAGATAAAGTTTTTTGTAATCTGAAAATATAAAAACAGCAAGGGAACTAATGATAAAAGTGAGCGTAAACGGTATTGCAATGTGTGGAAACAAGGCCTAGGGTTCATACTTTCGCTAGTGTAAGTTCCCTCAACAATACTAACATAATTGGATCACATAACTATCCCTCAACATGCAACAAAGAGTCACTCCAAAGTAACTAATAGCGGAGAACGAAAGAAGAGATTATGGTAGGGTACGAAACCACCTCAAAGTTATTCTTTCCAATCAATCCGTTGGGCTATTCCTATGAGTGTCACAAACAACCCTAGAGTTCGTAGTAGAATAACACCTTAAGACACCAATCAACCAAAACCCTAATGTCACCTAGATACTCCAATGTCACCTCAAGTATCTGTGGGTATGATTATACGATATGCATCACACAATCTCAGATTCATCTATTCAAACCAACACAAAGTACTTCATAGAGTGCCCAAAAATTTCTACCGGAGAATCACGACGAAAACATGTGCCAACCCCTATGCATACGTTCATGGGCGGAACCCGCAAGTTGATCACCAAAACATACATCAAGTGAATCACGTGATATCCCATTGTCACCACGGATACGCACGGCAAGACATACATCAAGTGTTCTCAAATCTTTAAAGACTCAATCCGATAAGATAACTTCAAAGGGGAAACTCAATCCATTACAAGAGAGTAGAGGGGGAGAAACATCATAAGATCCAACTATAGTAGAAAAGCTCGCGATACATCAAGATCGTATCACCTTCAAGAACACAAGAGAGAGAGAGAGATCAAACACATAGCTACTGGTACATATCCTCAGCTCTGAGGGAGAACTACTCCCTCCTCGTCATGGAGAGCACTGGGATGATGAAGATGGCCATCGGAGAGGGATTCCCCCTCCGGCAGGGTGCCGGAACGGGTCTAGATTGGTTTTCGGTGGCTACGAAGGCTTCTGGCGGCGGAACTCCCGATCTATTGTGTCCCCCGATCGTTTTAGGGTATATGGATATATATATAGGCGGAAGAAATACATCAGGGGAGCCACGAGGGGCCCACGAGGGTGGAGGGCGCGCCCTAGGGGGGGTGCGCCCCTACCTCGTGGCTCCCTCATTTATTTCCCGACGTGCACTCCAAGTCTATCAGGTTGCTTTCCTTCCAAAAATAACTTCTCCAGAAGGTTTCATTTTGTTTCGACTCCGTTTGATATTCCTTTTCTTTGAAACACTGAAACAAGGGAAAAGACAGGAACTGGCACTGGGCTCTGGGTCAATAGGTTAGTCCCAAAAATAATATAAAAGTGGATAATAAAGCCCAATAATGTCTAAAACATAAGATAATATAGCATGGAGCAATCAAAAATTATAAATACGTTGGAGACGTATCAACATCCCCAAGCTTAATTCCTGCTCGTCCTCGAGTAGATAAATGATAAAAATAGAATTTTTGTTGCGGAGTGCTACTTGGCATAATTTCAATGTAATTCTTCTTAATTGTGGTATGAATATTCAGATCTGAAAGATTCAAGATAAAAGTTCATATTGACATAAAAATAATAATACTTCAAGCATACTAACTAAGAAATTATGTCCTCTCAAAATAACATGGACAAAGAAAGTTCATCCCTACAAAAACATATAGTTTAATCATGCTCCATTTTTGTCACACAAGAATTCTCTCACCATGCACAACCTTGATGACAAGCCAAGAAATTGTTTCATACTTTAGTAATCTCAAACTTTATAAACCTTCACACAATACATGAGCGCGAGCCATGGATATAGCACTATGGGTGGAATAGAATATGATGATGGTGGTTATGTGGAGAAGACAAAAAGGAGAAAGTCTCACATCAACGAGGCTAATCAATGAGCTATGGAGATGCCCATCGATTGATGTTAATGCAAGGAGTAGGGATTGCCATGCAACGGATGCACTAGAGCTATAAATATATGAAAGCTCAACAAAAGAAACTAAGTGGGTGTGCATCCAACTTGCTTGCTCACGAAGACCTATGGCACTTGAGGAGGCCCATTGTTGGAATATACAAGCCAAGTTCTATAATGAAAAATCCCCACTAGTATATGAAAGTGACAAAACAAGAGACTCTCTATCATGAGGATTATGGTGCTACTTTGAAGCACAAGTGTGGCAAAGGATAGTAGCATTGTCCCTTCTCTCTTTTTCTCTCTTTTTTTGGGCCTTCTCCTTTTTTATGGCATTTCTCTCCCTTTTTTATTTCCTCACTTGGGACAATGCTCTAGAAAATGATGATCATCACACTTCTATTTATTTATAACTCAACGATTAAAACTCGATGTAGAACAAAAGATGACTCTATATGAATGCCTCCGGCGGTGTACCGGGATATGCAATGAACCAAGAGTGACATGTATGAAAGAATTATGAATGGTGGCTTTGCCACAAATACTATGTCAACAACATGATCATGCTAAGCAATATGACAATGATGAATGTGTCATGATAAACGGAATAGTGGAAAGTTGCATGGCAATATATCTCGGAATGGCTATGGAAATGCTATAATAGGTAGGTATGGTGGCTGTTTTGAGGAAGATATAAGGAGGTTTGTGTGTGAAAGAGCGTATCATATCACGGGGTTTGGATGCACCGACGAAGTTTGCACCAACTCTCAATGTGAGAAAGGGCAATGCATGGTACCGAAGAGGCTAGCAATGATGGAAGGGTGAGAGTGCGTATAATCCATGGACTCAACATTAGTCATAAAGAACTCACATACTTATTGCAAAAGTCTACAAGTCATCAAAAACCAAGCAGTATGCGCATGCTCCTAGGGGGATAGATTGGTAGGAAAAGACCATCGCTCGTCCCCGACCGCCACTCATAAGGAAGACAATCAAATAACACCTCATGTTTCAAATTTGTTACACAACGTTTACCATACGTGCATGCTACGGGACTTGCAAACTTCAACACAGGTATTCCTCAAATTCACAACTACTCAACTAGCAAAACTTTGATATCACTATCTCCATATCACAAAACAATCATCAAGTATCAAACTTCTCTTGGTATTCAATGCACTTTATATAATAGTTTTTATTATATCCCTCTTGGATGCCCATCATATTAGGACTAATTTCATAACCAAAGAAAATTACCATGCTATTCTAAAGACTCTCAAAATAATATAAGTGAAGCATGAGAGTTCATCTATTTCTAAAAAATAAGACCACCACCGTGCTCTAAAAAGATATAAGTGAAGCACTAGAGCAAATGACAAACTACTCCGAAAGATATAAGTGAAGATCAATGAGTAGTCGAACAATTATGCAACTATGTGAAGACTCTCTAACATTTAAGAATTTCAGATCTTGGTATTTTATTCAAACATCAAGCAAAACAAAAGAAAATAAAATGACTCTCCAAGCAAAACACATATCATGTGGCGAATAAAAATATAGCTCCAAGTAAAGTTACCGATGAACGAAGGCGAAAGAGGGGATGCCTTCCGGGGAATCCCCAAGCTTAGGCTTTTGGTTGTCCTTGAATATTACCTTGGGGTGCCTTGGGCATCCCCAAGCTTAGGCTCTTGCCACTACTTATTCCATAGTCCATCGAATCTTTACCCAAAACTTGAAAACTTCACAACACAAAACTTAAAAGAAAACTCGTAAGCTCCGTTAGTATAAGAAAATAAATCACCACTTAGGTACTGTTGTGAACTCATTCTAAATTCATATTGGTGTAATATCTACTGTATTCCAACATATCTATGGTTCATACCCTCCGACACTACTCATAGATTCATCAAAATAAGCAAACAACACATCGAAAACAGAATTTGTGAAAAACAGAACAGTCTGTAGTAATCTGGATCAAACGTATACTTCTGGAACCCCAAAAATTCTAAAATAAATTTCTGGACATGAGGAATTTATCTATTAATCATCTTCAAAAAGAATTAACTAAATATCACTCTCCAAATAAAAATTGCAGCAATTCTCGTGAGCGCTAAAGTTTCTGTTTTTTACAGCATGATCGCAAAGACTTCACCCAAGTCTTCCCAAAGGTTCTACTTGGCACAAACACTAATTAAAACATAAAACCACATCTAAACAGAGTCTAGATGAATTATTTATTACTAAACAGGAGCAAAAAGTAAAGAACAAGAATAGGATTGGGTTGCCTCCCAACAAGCGCTATCGTTTAACGCCCCTAGCTAGGCATGATGATTTCAATGATGCTCACATAAAGGATAAGAATTGAAACATAAAGAGAGCATCATGAAGAGTATGACTAGCACATTTAAGTCTAACGCACTTCCTATGCATAGGGACTTTGTGAGCAAACAACTTATGGAAACAAGAATCAACTTGCATAGGAAGGTAAAACAAGCAAAACTTCACGATTTTAAGCACATAGAGAGGAAACTTGGTATTATTGCAATTCCTACAAGCATATATTCCTCCCTCATAATAATTTTCAGTAGCATCATGAATGAATTTAACAATATAACTATCACACAAAGCATTCTTTTCATGATCTACAAGCATAGAATATTGATTACTCTCCACATAAGCAAATTTCTTCTCATGAATAATAGTGGGAGCAAACTCAACAAAATAACTATCATGTTATTCAAATTTAAGAGCAAGATGACAAGTTTCATGGTTATAATTATTCTTTAAAGCATACGTGTCATCACAATAATCATCATAGATAGGAGGCATGTTTTCATCATAGTAAATTTGCTCATCAAAGCTTGGGGAACTAAAAATATCATCTTCATCAAACATAGCTTCCCCAAGCTTGTGGCTTTGCATATCATTAGCATCATAGATATGCAAGGAATTCATACTAACAACATTGAAATCATGCTCATCATTCAAATATTTAGTGCCAAACATTCTAATGCATTATTCTTCTAGCACTTGAGCACAATTATCGGAATCCTTATTTTCATGATAGATATTAAAAAGATGAAGCATATGAGGTACCCTTAATTCCAATTTTTTTGGTAGTTTTCTTTTATAAACTAAACTAGTGCTAAAACAAGAAACAAAAAGATTCGATTGCAAGATCTAAATATATACCTTAAAGCGCTAACCTCCCCGGCAACGGCGCCAGAAAAGAGCTTGATGTCTACGACACAACCTTCTTCTTGTAGACGTTGTTGGGCCTCCAAGTGCAGAGGTTTGTAGGACAGTAGAAAATTTCCCTCAAGTGGATGACCTAAGGTTTATCAATCCGTAGGAGGCGTAGGATGAAGATGGTCTCTCTCAAGCAACCTTGCAACCAAATAAAAAAGAGTCTCTTGTGTCCCCAACACACCCAATACAATGGTAAATTGTATAGGTGCACTAGTTCGGCGAAGAGATGGTGATACAAGTGGTATATGGATGGTAGATAAAGGTTTTTGTAATCTGAAAATATAAAAACAGCAAGGTAACTAATGATAAAAGTGAGTGTAAACGGTATTGCAATGCTAGGAAATAAGGCCTAGGGTTCATACTTTCACTAGTGCAAGTTCCCTCAACAATAATAACATAATTGGATCACATAACTATCCCTCAACATGCAACAAAGAGTCACTCCAAAGCCACTAATAGCGGAGAACAAACGAAGAGATTATGGTAGGGTACGAAACCACCTCAAAGTTATTCTTTCCAATCAATCTGTTGGGCTATTCCTATAAGTGTCACAAACAGCCCTAGAGTTCATACTTGAATAACACCTTAAGAAACGAATCAACCAAAACCATAATGTCACCTAGATACTCCATTGTCACGTCAAGTATCCATGGGTATGATTATACGATATGCATCACACAATCTCAGATTCATCTATTCAAACCAACACAAAGTACTTCAAAGAGTGGCCCAAAATTTCTACCGGAGAATCACGACGAAAACGTGTGCCAACCCCTATGCATAGGTTCATGGGCGGAACCCGCAAGTTGATCACCAAAACATACATCAAGTGAATCACGTGATATCCCATTGTCACCACAGATACACACGGCAAGACATACATCAAGTGTTCTCAAATCTTTAAAGACTCAATCCGATAAGATAACTTCAAAGGGGAAACTCAATCCATTACAGGAGTGTAAAGGGGGAGAAACATCATAAGATCCAACTATAGTAGCAAAGCTCGCGATACATCAAGATCGTATCACCTTCAAGAACATGAGAGAGAGATCATACACATAGTTACTGGTACATACCCTCGGCCCCGAGGGATAACTACTCCCTCCTCGTCATGGAGAGCACCGGGATGATGAGGATGGCCACCGGAGAGGGATTCCCCCTCCGGCAGGGTTCTGGAACAGGTCTAGATTGGCTTTCGGTGGCTATGGAGGCTTCTGGTGGCGGAACTCCTAATCTATTGTGTCCCCCGATCGTTTTAGGGTATATGGATATATATAGGCGGAAGAAATACGTCAGGGGAGCCACGAGGCGCCCACGAGGGTGGAGGGCGCGCCCTAGGCGGGGTGGGCGCCCCTCCTACCTCATGGCTCCCTCGTTTCTTTCATGACGTGTACTTCAAGTCTATCAGGTTGCTTTCCTTCCAAAAATAACTTCTCTAGAAGGTTTCATTCCGTTTCGACTCCGTTTGATATTCCTTTTCTTTGAAACACTGAAACAAGGGAAAAACAGGAACTGGCACTGGGCTCTGGGTCAATAGGTTAGTCCCAAAAATAATATAAAAGTGGATAATAAAGCCCAATAATGTCCAAAACAGAAGATAATATAGCATGGAGCAATCGAAAATTATAGATACATTGGAGACGTATCAGATCTCACTTTTGCAAGTGGCCGTGGAGGGATTGACAACCCCTTTATCGCGTTGGTTGCAAGGTTCTTATTTGTTTGTGTAGGTGCAAGGGACTTGAGTGCGGCCTCCTACTTGATTGATACCTTGGTTCTCAAAAACTGAGGGAAATACTTACACTACTTTGCTGCATCACCCTTTCCTCTTCAAGGGAAAACCAACGCAGTGCTCAAGAGGTAGCACGTACGACCGCACGGCAGAGAGCACACAATCAATTTACCTTGGTTCGGGCCGCCGTGAGGCATAAGACCCTACTCCTACTTTAGTGGATTGATGGAAGAATGGATGTGGTGGTGCGTAGTACACTTGCCTGGCAAGGTTTGCCCGAGGCGACTACGTGTATGTGGTGGCTCGGGGTTGTCAACTTTCCAACCTTCTAACCCCTCCTATGAGTGCCATGGGCCTCCTTTTATAGATTAAGGGGTCACCAAAGTGGCAACATGCTCATTATCCACTGATATGATAGAAAACAGTGATATCATACCTAACTCTATGGGCTAACAGGGTGCATTAAATGCACCGCTTAGAGTCACATCACTGGGCGCCTGGCAAGGCCTGCTGGGCTTATCTTGCCAGCTCCGCACCTGCTCTCTTGACACGTGGCAGGACAGGTGTCACCTGTAGGCTTCTCTGTAGGAAATGGCTGCCATGTGGCGAATGACTGCCACTTAATCATCTTGCGGCTTGATGCCGCATTGATTGACGACATGAGACGTGCTTGAGTGGTTGGTGAGACGGTTCTTCCCCCGTAAGCCCCGGCAGGCCCCGGAAGGCCCTGTCGGGGAGCTTCGGTTGCTTGCTTCTGGTGGTGGCCTTGCCCCTTGCCGGGGTCGCCTGCCCGGCAAGGGAGGCCCTTCTCTTGCCGATATCCTGCTTCTCAGGTTCAATCTTGATCCTTTTGAGCTGCATGTTGGTTCTTTAAATCCCTTGGTTCTTTAGTCTCTGGCTTGAGCTGGTGCTTCAATCTTGATCTTGTGCATGTGCACAGTTGGTCAACAGACCCAGGGTTTGTTGCACCGACATCCGACCCCTCCTTTCCTCGCGTAGGCGGCCTCCCCACGCCTGTGGCCAGGGCAGAAAGAGCGATGATCGGAAGCAAGCAACCGAATGTAATTTAGTTTCTGATTCCAGCGCGAGTTGATTTAGTTTCTGTAATTTGCGGCAGGTGAGCGGAAGTGGATCCGACAGGGGCGGCTATGCGCGTTGCACTTCTGCAACAGAGCGGTGCATGTGTGGCTCATTGGGGATGGCTGCTCGTGCGTTGCTGGGTAAAGGCGAATGTGTGTGCGAATGCTAGGCCACGAACAAGGTGAAGGGGCCCCCAAGTATGTATTTCTTTGCATCATTAGGCCTACAATGTATGTCCGCGGTAAAAAAAGCCCATTGGGGATAGCCCATCACTCAAGTAGCAGCAGCAATCATATATGAAAAGTTTGATACATCACCGTAACCCACACATTGACTTACAGGATCCAGGAATACAAGCATGCATCGCCATCACGGATGTAGCAGGCGACGCCTTTTCATCTCATGCCCAGATCATGGTAGATGAACCAGTGATGTCGCTTGAAGCTACGTCGGTATATCCCCGAAGAGGAAAGGATGATGCAGCACAGCGGCAGTAGGTATTTCCATTAGATATGAAACCAACGTTATCGAACCAGTAGGAGAATGCTACCTCTTGAGCACTGCGTTGGTTTTCCCTTGAAGAGGAAAGGGTGATGCAGAAAAGTAGCATAAGTATTTCCCTCAGTTTTTGAGATCCAAGGTATCAATCCAGTAGGAGATCACGCTCAAGTCCCACACACCTACACAAACAAATAAGAACCTCGCAACCAACACGATAAAGGGGTTGTCAAGCCCTTCACGGTCACTTACGAGAGTGAGATCTGATAGATATGATAAGATAATATTTTTGGTATTTTTATGATAAAGATGCAAAGTAAAATAAATGGCAAAGGAAACAACTAAGTATTGAATAACTAAGTATTGGAAGATTAATATGATGAAAGATAGACCTAGGGGGGCATAGGTTTCACTAGTGGCTTCTCTCAAGAGCATAAGTATTATGGTGGGTAAACGAATTACTGTCGAGCAATTGATAGAATTGAGCATAGTTATGAGAATACCTAGCTATGATCTTGTATATAGGCATCATGTCCGAGACAAGTAGACCGAAACGATTCTGCATCTACTACTATTACTCCACACATCGACCGCTATCCAGCAGGCATCTAGAGTATTTAGTTCATAAGAACAGAGTAATGCTTTAAGGAAGATGACATGATGTAGAGGGATAAACTCATGCAATATGATATAAACCCCATCTTTTTATCCTCGATGGCAACAATACAATACGTGTCGGTTCCCTTTCTATCACTGGGATGGAGCAACGCAAGATTGAACCCAAAGTGAAGCACTTCTCCCATTGCAAGAAAGATCAATCTAGTAGGCAAAACCAAACTGATAATTCGAAAAACCAATCATCCATCAAATAATTCAGAGGGGAATCAAATATTGTTCATAGATAATCTGGATCATAAACCCACAATTCATCGGATCTCGACAAAACACGGCAAGAGAATATTACATCGAATAGATCTGCAAGAAAATCGAGGAGAACTTTGTATTGAGATCCAAAGAGAGAGAAGAAGCCATCTAGCTAATAACTATGGACTCGTAGGTCTGAAGTAAACTACTCACACATCACCGGAGAGGCCATGGAGTTGATGTAGAGGCCCTCCGTGATCAATGCCCCCTCCGGCGGAGCTCTGGAAAAGGCCCCGAGATGGGATCTCTCGAGTACAGAAGGTTGCGGCAGTGGAATTAGGTTTTCGTGGTGCTCCTGGATGTTTGGGGGGTACGTGGATATATATATAGGAGGAAGAAGTACGTCGGTGGAGCAACAGAGGGCCCACTAGGGTGGAGGGCGCGCCTAGGAGGTAGGCGCACCCCCTGCCTCATGCCTTCCTCCCTTATTTCTTGATGGCCACTCCAAGTCTCCTGGATCACGTTTGTTGAGAAAATCACGTTCCCGGAGGTTTCATTCCGTTTGGACTTCGTTTGATATTCCTTTTCTTCGAAACCCTAAAATAGGCAAAAAAAAACAGCAATTTGGGTTGGGCCTCCGGTTAGTAGGTTAGTCCCAAATATGATATAAAAGTGTAAAATAAAGCCCATTAACATCCAAAATAGATAATATAATAGCATGGAGCAATAAAAAATTATAGATACGTTGGAGACGTATCAATCATCCCCAAGCTTAATTCATGCTCGTCCTCGAGTAGGTAAATGATAAAAGAAGAATTTTTGATGTGGAATGCTTTCTAACATATTTCTCAATGTAATTTTTCTTTATTGTGGCATGAATGTTCAGATCCGAAAGATTCAAGATAAAAGTTTAATATTGACATAGAAATAATAATACTTCAAGCATATTAACTAAGCAATTATGTCTTCTCAAAATAACATGGCCAAAGAAAGTTATCCCTACAAAATCATATAGTCTGGCTATGCTCTATCTTCACCACACAAAATATTTAAATCATGCACAACCCCGATGACAAGCCAAGCAATTGTTTCATACTCTTGATGTTCTCAAACTTTTTCAATCTTCACGCAATATATGAGCGTGAGCCATGGATATAGCACTATGGTGGAATAGAATGGTGGTTGTGGAGAAGACAAAAAGGAGAAGATAGTATCACATCAACTAGGCGTACCAACGGGCTATGGAGATGCCCATCAATAGATATCAATGTGAGTGAGTAGGGATTGCCATGCAACGGATGCACTGGAGCTATAAGTATATGAAAGCTCAACAAAAGAAACTAAGTGGGTGCGCATCCAACTTGCTTGCTCACAAAGACCTAGGGCATTTTGAGGAAGCCCATCATTGGAATATACAAGCCAAGTTCTATAATGAAAAATTCCCACTAGTATATGAAAGTGATATCATAGGTGATTCTCTATATGAAGAACATGGTGCTACTTTGAAGCACAAGTGTGGAAAAAGGATAGTAGCATTGTCCCTTCTCTCTTTTTCTCTCATTTTTTTGTCCGGATTCTCATCCCGACTAGTGGGGGAATCATAGTCTCCATCATCCTTTCCTCACTTGGGACAATGCTCTAATAATGATGATCATCAAACTTTATTTACTTACAACTCGAGAATTACAACTCAATACTTAGAACAAAATATGACTCTATGTGAATGCCTCCGGCGGTGTACCGGGATGTGCAATGATGCATGAGTGACATGTATGAAAGAATTATGAACGGTGGCTTTGCCACAAATACAATGTCAACTACATGATCATGCAAGCAACATGAAAATGATGAAGCGTGTCATAATAATGGAACGGTGGAAAGTTGCATGGCAATATATCTCGGAATGGCTATGGAAATGCCATAATAGGTAGGTATGGTGGCTGTTTTGAGGAAGGTATATGGTGGGTTTATGGTACCGGCGAAAGTTGCACGATACTAGAGAGGCTAGCAATGGTGGAAGGGTGAGAGTGCGTATAATCCATGGACTCAACATTAGTCATAAAGAACTCACATACTTATTGCTCATGCTCCTAGGGGGATAGATTGGTAGGAAAAGACAATCGCTCGTCCCCGACCGGCACTCATAAGGAAGACAATCAATAAATAAATCAAGCTCCGACTTCATCACATAATGGTTCATCATACATGAATGCTACGGGAATCACAAACTTCAACATAAGTATTTCTCAAATTCACAACTACTCAACTAGCATGATCTAATATCACCATCTCCATATCTCAAAACAATTATAAAGTATCAAACTTCTCATAGTATTCAATGCACTTGTATGAAAGTTTTTATTATTTCCATGTTGTTCTAAAGAACTCTCAAAATAATAAAAGTGAAGCATGAGAGAACAATAGTTTCTATAAAACAAATCCACCACCGTGCTCTAAAAGATATAAGTGAAGCACTAGAGCAAAAACTATATAGCTCAAAAGATATAAGTGAAGCACATAGAGTATTCTAATAAATTTCAAATCATGTGAGTCTCTATCAAAAGGTGTGTACAGTAAGGATGATTGTGGTAAACTAAAAAGCAAAGACTCAAATCATACAAGATGCTCCAAGCAAAACACATATCATGTGGTGAATAAAAATATAGCTCCTAGTAAAGTTACCGATAGACGAAGATGAAAGAGGGGATGCCTTCCGGGGCATCCCCAAGCTTAGGCTTTTTGGTGTCCTTGGATTTTACCTTGGGGTGCCATGGGAATCCCCAAGCTTAGTCTCTTGCCACTCCTTGTTCCATAATCCATCAAATCTTTACCCAAAACTTGAATAATTCACAACACAAAACTCAAAATAGAAAATCTCGTGAGCTCCGTTAGCGAAAGAAAACAAAACACCACTTCAAGGTACTGTAATGAACTCATTCTTTATTTATATTGGTGTTAAACCTACTGTATTACAACTGCTCTATGGTTTATAAACTCTTTTACTAGCCATAGATTCATCAAAATAAGCAAACAACACAAGAAAAACAGAATCTGTCAAAAACAGAACAGTCTGTAGTAATCTGTAGCTAACGCAAGTTCTGGAACCCCAAAAATTCTAAAATAAATTGCTGGACGTGTGGAATTTATTTATTAATCATATGCCAAAAGAATTAACTAAATATAACTTTCCATATAAAAATGGCAGCAATTCTCGTGAGTGCTAAAGTTTCTGTTTTCTACAGCAAGATCAAAAAGACTTTCCCTAAGTCTTCCCAACGGTTCTACTTGGCACAAACACTAATTAAACACAAAAACACAACCAAAACAGAGGCTAGATAAATTATTAATTACTAAACAGGAGAAAAAATCAAGTAATAAAAATAAAATTGGGTTGCCTCCCAACAAGCGCCATCGTTTAACGCCCCTAGCTAGGCATAAAAGCGAAGATAGATCTAGGTATTGCCATCTTTGGTAGGCAATCCATAAGTGGCTCTCATAATAGATTCATATGGTAATTTAATTTTATTTATAGTGTAGTGTTCCATGTCTTTCCTTAACACAAATTGGAATCTAATATACCCTTCCTTCATATCAATAATTGCACCAATCGTTCTAAGGAAAGGTCTACCAAGAATAATAGGACATGAAGGATTGCAATCTATATCAAGAACGATGAAATCTACAGGCACATAGTTCCTATTTGCAACAATAAGAACATCATTAATTCTTCCCATAGGTTTCTTAATAATGGAATCCGCAAGGTGCAAGTTTAAAGAACAATCATCAAAATCACGGAAACCTAGCAAATCACACAAAGTTTTTGGAATCGTGGAAACACTAGCACCCAAATCACACAAAGCATAGCACTCATGATCTTTAATTTTAATTTTTATTGTAGGTTCCCACTCATCATAAAGTTTTCTATGGATAGAAACTTCGAACTCAAGTTTTTCTTCATAAGATTGCATCAAAGCATCAACGATATGTTTAGTAAAAGCTTTATTTTGACTATAAGCATGAGGAGAATTTAGCACGGATTGCAACAAGGAAATACAATCAGTCAAAGAGCAATTATCATAATTAAATTCCTTGAAATCCAAAATAGTGGATTCATTGATATTTAAAGTTTTAACCTCTTCAATCCCACTTTTAACAATTTTAGCATCAAGATCTAAAAACTCCGAATTTTTGGAACGCCTTCTTGGTAAAGGTAACTCATCTTCAATCCCATCATTATCAAGATTCATATTGCAAAACAAAGATTTAATAGGAGACACATCAATAACTTTTAGATCTTCATCTTTATTATCATCAAAAATTTCTGGCTTAGCGGCCATCTTATTAACTAAGGTGGCCTGCTTATCAGAGACTTCAGCAATTAATTTTCTGAGATGAGAAATATGAGATTTCAAACCATAAAATTCTTTAGACTTATCATCGAACTCTTTATTCATATAACCCATAAAGCTTTTTTGTTCCTTAAGCTCGTTCCTAAAGAAATTATTATGCTCAAATTGTAAACCCATAAAACTCCTGATATTGCTTTCGATCTCTTCTAACCTTTTAAGGTGAAGATCACCAAATCAAGGTAGAGTCATCGTGACAAGCAAGCAATCCAACACACAACCAAACAAGAGACGGGCAAAAGAAGGCAAATAGAAAACAAGAAGGGGAACGGAGAGAGAGGGAGAGAAGAAAAGAAGGCGAATAAAACGGCAAGGGTGAAGTGGGGGAGAGGAAAACGAGAGGCAAATGGCAAATAATGTAATGCGAGGGATAATAGTTTGTGATGGGTACTTGGTATGTCTTGACTTGACTTAGCGCGAATATCCCCGGCAGCGGCGCCAGAAATCCTTCTTGCTACCTCTTGAGCACTGCATTGGTTTTCCCTTCAAGAGGAAAGGGTGATGCAGCAAAGTAGCGTAAGTATTTCCCTCAGTTTTTGAGAACCAAGGTATCAATCCAGTAGGAGATCACACTCAAGTCCCACGCACCTACACAAACAAATAAGAACCTTGCAACCAACGTGATAAAGGGGTTGTCAAGCCCTTCACGGTCACTTACGAGAGTGAGATCTGATAGATATGATAAGATAAGATTTTTGGTATTTTTATGATAAAGATGCAAAGTAAAATAAATGGCAAAGTAAATAACTAAGTATTGGAAGATTAATATGATGAAAGATAGACCCGGGGGCCATAGGTTTCACTAGTGGCTTCTCTCAAGAGCATAAGTATTATGGTGGGTAAACGAATTACTGTCGAGCAATTGATAGAATTGAGCATAGTTATGAGAATATCTAGGTATGATCATGTATATAGGCATCACGTCCGAGACAAGTAGACCGAAACGATTCTGCATCTACTACTATTACTCTACACACCGACTACTATCCAGCATGCATCTAGAGTATTAAGTTCATAAAAACAGAGTAATGCTTTAAGGAACACTACTAGGAAAAGGCCTACTAATGGCGCACCTAATTTGGCCATTAATGGCGCATTAGTGGTGCGCCATTAGTGCCACGCCATTAGTATATTTTACTAATGGTGCACCACTGGTGCGCCATTAGTATCTGGTATACTAATGGCGCACCTCAGATGCGCCATTAGAATATACAACAGTGCGCCATTAGTATGCCTCCCAGGGGGCCATGTATACCCAGGTGCTTTGGCATACTAATGGCGCACAACAACAGGATGCGCCATTAGTAACTTCGGCATACTAATGGCGCACTGTTTAATGATGCGCCATTAGTATCCTTTGGCATACTAATGGCGCACTATGATGTGATGCGCCATTAGTATGAATATTAGGTTTTTTTTATTTTTTTATTTTCTATTTTTTGCACAGGTTACAAAATGTATAATTGGACAAAATATAGACAGCACACATCAACAACAGATTCATCGAATACAATAGAAGATTAGTCTCTGAATACAATTCATCATTTTAGTCTCCGAATACAATTCATCATATTAGTCTCCAAATTGAAAAGACCGAACAAAGATAGAACATTATATTACAAGTCTCGAGACCGCGAGTTTGTCGTCACATTACAAGTCGATATCGATCATCTAAACTACCATCACATAGAAGAGAGCTGCGGTCATCACGATGAGCATCATCACGATGAAACTCGTCTTCATCCGGTTCCTCCCACGCTCCCTCCCCTCTCCCGCTAGATAGCGGGCGTATCTAGATTCGGCCTCGGCCCTAGTGGCGTACCCTTTGTAACTGTTACCGTTGAATCGGTGAACCTGTCTCCGACACTCCTCCCAGTCGTCGTAGACTCCGGGAACCTTACCCTTGTACACGACATACCACGGCATCGCTATGCAATAGCCAAACGAAACGTTAGTACCAATTCACAGACAATACATAAGCAATATATAAGTATGCAACAGAACGATCGGAAGAGAAAAGCAAGACATTAGTAGCATCGATTACATCTAAGTTGAATGACTCTCGAAACCAAAGAGGCATACTACAAGTTCATTAAAGTTTAATTACAACATGAGCCAATCGATGTTTCAGAACTAGACACAGCATCACTGCTTTCGACTCGACTCAAGGGACCGGAGCGTGGATGAAGCCGCCGTCTATCGTGGGAGTCACGAAACAACGGGCGTTGTCAGCCTGCATTTGTAGGATTGTGTCGATGTCACTGTTGGACGGTTGATTTCTGAGGTAGAACTGCCCCGAGGTACGAAGGACATCTTGATGGATGATTTCCGCAAACTCCGACTGGATGCGAAAGAATTCTTGTCTGATGTCCGCGTCCTGGATTGCCGACACGCTCGCGGCCCAATCTTTGAGTCTACTCGGTAGCAGAAGTTGATGATGGTCCCGTACGATCGCCCGCATGTGATGGATGGCGTGGTAGGCACCCTTCTGACCGCCAGGCGGCTGCTTGACGCAGCAGAACCTCGTATTGTGGGAGAACACGTGCTTGCCGTACTTACGAATAGGCCTGGTGATGGTGCCTCCAGATTTGACGTAGCCGGGGAGAACATCATCAAGAACCTTCTTGACATTTGTGTAGTTTACGTTCGACTGACGGTCCGGGTCGAAATACGTGGCCATGGAATATTTGGGGCTTAGGAGGTGCAATGTGTGTCACTGCAGAAAACAGGGAATGTTAAAAGAAAAACGATCGAAATCTAAGAATTCATATGTTACGGGGCAGTTGAGGGGAGGACTTACTCGGGAAAGTAAGGCACGAGGAAGTTATCCTTATCTTGGTTTGCCAGAATGACGCCTTCGAGGTAAGAACTCGCGACTTGCCGGTCCCCAGCGCTGCCCAAGATCTTGGCACGCATGTAGAAGGGGTCGACTATCACGATGTCCGGGGTCTTGTCGTGAATGATCCGCATCTCCATACTCAGCGAAAATAGCCGAATGAAGGTGTAGTGCAGCGGATGAAGGTTCAACATAGCGTGGATGTCATCAAATTGCAGGACGATCGTACCCCCGATGGAGTTATCCACAAAGCCCTTGCCCTCTGGCACCTTGGCCGCGAAAACCGGGTATGCCACATCCTTCTCTCCGAGACGCCGCTTCTCCAAAGAAAGAACACTGTCATGCAGACTCCGCATAGCACCGGTTGCAGCATCGAGCATATTTCTCGGTAGCATCGGCCTACCCGCCACATGCACCCTCCTCGAGATATCCTCAGGTGAAGGTGGCCCGTCCTGAGCATGGATCGTACTCGGTGCCGGCTGGCCCGCACCCTTGTTAGTCTTTCTTTTGCGTGCCTTCTTCTTCTCCTGTAATGGGACCGAGTTCTGCTCACAGACCGCCTTCTTGAGTGTGTTGGGGCTGATAATATTTTGCACCTCGCCTATCTGAGGCTCGGTGAAGTCGGCAGCTGGAGGCGTCTCCTGAGAGCTGAACGGCAGAAGACGCCTGTTGCAACTTGGCTTCTCTGCGGTACCAGCTAGATCGCGCACGTCTTTTGTTGGGTTGGGTTCTTGAGAAGGAGGCCCCATGAAGTCGCCACCGTACCCATGATTGGCAAAGTACTGATCGACGTTGGCAAATGTATCGTCGTCGTCGTCGTTCTGATCCTGTGCCATATGCATGTTTGGATCCAGTGGCATAGGGATGTCCGGCACCGTTGCGGCGGTCTTGCCATGGGGCCGACTTGGCGCCGGCACGACTGGCAGTGTTGTCTTTGGGGTGGTGTCCCCCGCCCCCAAACTAATCTGGCTCTTCGGCCAAAGCAGGGGCCAGCTCAGGCAGGCGCTGCGGGTCATCACGTCATCATCGTCGGCCCCGACGGGTCGAACCGGAGGTAACAACTCATCGCAGCCTGGCAGCACCTGAACCAGTTGAACCCTAAACAAGTTGGGTGGCATCTGGGTACCGTGGAACAAGGGGTTGCCCGGTTGAACAATTTTACCCTTGGCGACATCGACCAACTCGTTGTTCACGAAGTGCAGGAGAGTGCACGGAACGTTGGTGGCGCCCTGCGAAAACATGTAGGGCGTCAGGGATGCCCAGTCAAAGGCAAGGAGAAGAAGTCCTTGGCCGAGAGAGGCTTAATTAGTTACCGTGATGATGGCGTCGAGCTCGGCTAATGTCGAGGCACCGCCAACGGCGGGCGTGTAGTTGACGGAGGGGCGCTTGCTGCAGAGGTGCCGGCCGACGTACACCCGGGTGCATTAAGCTCCCGTGCCGGCGTCGGAGACACCAATGCCGCCTCCGCCGGAGACACCAATGGCCCCGCCATCGCGCTCTGCGAATTGCTCGCCATGAAGCTAGGAATCGAGGGCGGCCCCTGTTGGCCGCCCGCAATCCACGCACTAATCCCCTGGATCAAGGTAGGCACAATGGCGGTGATCGTCGCTCCGAGTTGTTGTTGCACTTGCTCTTGGACAATCTCCGGAATCCGCGCCACCTGTGCCCTGAGTTCTTGAACCTCGCGCGCCTGGCTTTCCGAGCTGGTCTTTTTCTCCTTTCGCCCACCAGTGTTATAGTATGACGACCATTTTGTCGACAAGCCTTTGCCGGCCACACGACCAGCTGACGTCAGCTTACTGAGCTTATCCTTGTTCTTCATTACATTCAACGCCCTATTTAGAGTGGTGTCCCAAGGGTTGCTCTTAGTCGACCCCGCGCTACTGCTTTCAGTCGCCTGCGGAAGGAATGTGAACCATTTAGAAATTTGGCTTCATTAATTATAATGCAACCATATGGAGCTAATTACGCGGGGGTGTATTCCTTACCAGAACAAGCTCAAGCGCCCTGGTCTTCGGATCCGTGGTAAGCTCCTTTGTTTTCGGGTCCTTCTTGTACCGGGCCCTGACAAAGTTCCTGGTCTGCTTGTCACCGTATTTATCGAAGAGGGGCGGTAGGCCTTGCTCGGCACGGTCCGCCTCCTCCTTGTCCCATATAGGCTCCGCCACTCTGTAACCGCCGGGACCGAGTGTGTGTTCCCCTAAGTTCAGCTCCCGCATTTCTTTCCCCCACTTACTTGATTCGGAGTTTGCAGTGCTCGAGCAATTGATCTTGAAGTCGTTGTAGTCATCTTTGGTGATCGAAGGATTTTTCTCCTTGATCTTCTCATAACTCTCACCTTTCTCGATCATTCTCTTCACATTGCTTTTCCAAGTAGACACGGCCTTGCTCATCTTCGTGAGGGCAGCATTGTTCACTTTATTCCCTTTGAGGCTTGTGTTTTCAAATTCAGCGGGGAACTTGTATCGTTCGTGCAGCTTCGTGAAGAGGAGGTTGCGCAAATTCCCTCGGTCAGGATGCCTCAGGTTCTCGGTGTTGATCGAGACGGTGCTCCGGAGAATGCACCCGAGTTGAAGCGAGTACCCCTTGACTATTTGTTCGGGCGCCGTTGGATTCCCGTCGGAGTCCACTTCAGTAACTTCCTCCTTGAGGGTGCGGAGCATGGTCGGGCGCCGGTCCTTCCGTTGCCTCTTCGGTTGGCTGCCATCTGTGCATGCGCCGCCATCATCAGTGGTGGCATCCTCGGCGGCACCATCAGTTGTGGCATCAGTGGGGTCATCCTCGGCGGTACCATCAATGGTCTCAGGATCGGTGGGGAAGGCGGAGTCCTCATACAAGTGAGGTTGTTCCTCCATCTCCTGGGACAGCTCCCAGAATTTCTTGCCGCCCGAACCCCCGGCCTCATCGTTGTTGGCCATGTTTCTCTATAAATAGGAATAAAGTTTGGTCAAAAAGTTGGTTATTGTCAAGGAACAAGATCATGGTCTCATCATTTAGGGTTTGTCGACACCGAGGCATCCTAAAAGCTAAGCTTTTATCATTGAGGGTTTTTCGACGCCGAGGCACCCTAAAAGCCTAAGCTTTCATCATTTCGGTTTTTATCGACACTGAGGCACCCTAAAAGCCAAGGTTTTATAATTTAGGGTTTGTCGACGCTGAGGCACCCTGAATGCTAAGTTAAGTTTTCATCATTTAGGGTTTATCGATGCCGAGGCACCCTAGGTTGACTAATATATATGGGTATCTTCTAATAATATACCCTATCAAGGAAAGGGAAGGAGAATTCTAAGTTGGGCCTAATCACTTGGCTCTATTGCCACCTATGGTTTAATGCAGCAAGAATAAAGGGGCAGTTGATCCTACTCAATTAAGTACTAAGATACCCCGGCCCATGCATTAGTCGCAAGTACCCCATGTGTCCTATTTTTAGCAAAGTCATGCTAAAATTCATGGAAAATTTCAACATGACCTTTGCTGAAAATAGGACATATGGAGTACCCGAATTTGCCGGAACGGAAGTTAATCGACATTCCGGCAAACTCAAGGGCCTCTCGGGGTACAGCAGCAGCATCACAAGTTGACAAAATTCCCAAGTAGTACAGCAGCAACATCACAAGTAGTACCAATGAACATATAGTCCAGCAGATTCTGAATTTCGATAAATGACAACAAGTTAACTCATTCTGAACATATAGTACCAGTGAACATATAGTCCAGAACATATAGTCCAGCAGCAGCATCTATTTACCAACTTGATTTACCGATCTTGAAAACAGAGATACTTGTATGCCAAAACATATGCTTAAGAAATTACATTTCCACTCAATAAAAGGTTCAGAATGCTGAGTAAGTGGAAACAACGCCTGGGAAGAAAAGGTAGCAAAAGAAATACTATCATCAAAATTCTTTTCTCATGAGAAAATGGGCCTCTTTTGCTGCTAAGCTTCAGCAGTGCTAGCTGCTCAACGCCAAGTACTGCAAATTATATTATACTGGTCCATAACTAAATGATGGGTTCGATTTGTAGAAGTAACAAGTCAGACTTCCATAGATGAAAGTAGCATGATATACTAATTACCAGATGGGGTAGCAATGGATAGAAAAAAAATAAGAATGGTGTATGCACTAAACAAGATCTCATGGCTCTCATGATCATAATTCATGCATGACAAATTAGATATAAAGGCCGCAAAGCTTAGTCCTTATGCCTTAAATCTTAACCACATTTTGCTATTGCTAATTTCTAGAAGTGAGCTCTGAGAGCTTTCTATAATAAATTAGTCAAGATAAGTTCCTAAGATCCTAATATGACGAAACTAGCGTACATATACCAATAAATGCAATTTGTAACAAATTGTTGTACAACAATATATCTTCTAGCCATGAAACCCTACCCTGATTCTCCTTTCTTCCACTTGCCGAAGACAAGTTGGCTGTAGAGGATGGTCCAACTCAGATCAGCCTACAGAAGTGCATTGTATAATTCTGTTTAGCTCCAAGCAGTAGTTCAGGAAGTGCAAATTGCAGAAGTTTGAGAAAGCACTAACTGGAAAGTCTGGTGTTTCCTTGAAAACATGAAAGTGCCTGACTATGCATACAATTTTACAACAAGACATCCACCATACAATTTTTATTAAAGGAAAAGACTTACGTGAAGTTTAATTAAAGTTTCAGTTAAAGTTTAAATTAAAGTTTCAGTTAAAGTTTTAGTTGATTTTAAAGTTAAATTAAATTTTCACTTAAAGTTTCAGTTAAAGGAGAGCACTTGCTACTGGATTTTAGGGCTACTGTAAGCAGTGCACTACTGCACTATTGTTCATACTCCTGCACTATTGCACTACTGGAATCCTCCTGCAAACTACTGCAAGCAGGAATACTGATGCAAACCCTGGAACTTGTAAGCAGTAGCAGGAGTACAACAAGACAAGAAGATGAGACAATATGGAGGGCACAAGGCAAACTACTTGTAACCATAAACCGAGCACTTTCACAGCTACAATGCATACTTTGATGAGTCAGGCATGTCGAAACATAAGAGAAACCAACCAACACTTGGGATTTAGGAAGCACGGGACATCGCATTCGCATTAGTGCTGCTACTTGCATTCAGTAAACACTTGGGACATTAACCAGCTACAGATGCATTTCTGTTCTTGCATCTGTATACTTCACCTATGTGCCAGACTGCTGTACTGAGGCATGACACCTATAAGATATGATAATTGTATCACTCATGCGACGTGTACAATATACTAGTGTATCAATCAAAAGATAAAAGTTGCATCACGTACTATAAACAGGCGACATAGCAATGCACACTCTCTCCACACATATGAATTGGCAAGTAAAATGCACACCGTGTATACATGCTTCAATTGACAAATTCACATAGAAATGACCATCGTGTACACTGACTCTACATATGCTTCAATTGAAAAATTGACCATTTTTTTAGAACAGCGGCCACTAGCTAGCATCAGCACAACCACCCATCCATGGCACAACAGAACAGTAGCGCAAGCAGCAGCACACAGCACCAGTGGCTCAAGCGGCAGCAGGTAGCATGCGCACGAGAGTAGAAGAGGAGCTCACAGTCCGGTGACGAGGCAGCGGCAGGTCGGCAGCGGTCGGCGTGGAAGAGGAGGCAGAGGCGGGGCGTCGTCGAGGAGGGCGGTGAAGAGGGGGGCGCCGGCGTCTCGCCTGGATGCTCTGCACGACGGGGGAGGGGGCGGCGTCCGGCGGCAGTGGGAGGGCAACAACTTCCGGCGGCAGCTGCTGGTGGGAGCGGGAGGAGGAGCCCGACAAGGTGGACGGGGCGGTGTGGACGGGACGGCGTCCGGGCCACCGGCAACGAGGGGGAGGAAGGGGAGAGGGAGGCGGCGGGGGCGCGTGGGCGGCTGCGGCGCAGTGGGTCGGGGCAGCGGTGGCGGCGCGGTGGAGGGAGGGAGAGGGAACTGGCGAGGGGGAGAGGGAAGGGGGGATCGGGCGAAGGGGGAGAGGGAAGGGGGGATCGGGCACAATATTAATGGCGCACCACCCCTCGGTGCGCCATAAGTACAACCATACTAATGGCGCACCTCACCATGGTGCGCCATTAGTAGTTTTTTCTTCTTATAGCAATGGCACAATACTAATGGCGCACCACCCCTCGGTGCGCCATAAGTACATCCATACTAATGGCGCACCTCACCGTGGTGCGCCATTAGTATTTTTTTATGAGACAATAATAATTGTTTAAACTTGTTTAAATCATAACATTAATATTTTTTTATAAGACAGTAACAGTAATATTTTTTTATAAGACAGTAATAATTTTTTAAAAATATCATCAAACAGTAATGCCGGTGGAGCGGGGGAGGGTGCGCGGGGTGCGGGGGGTCGGCGGCGGCGGTTGAGTAGGGGAGGGGTGCGGGGGGTCGGCGGCGGCGGTTGAGTAGGGGAATCGAGGGTGCGGGGGGTCGGCGGCGGCGGCGACCGGTGGACCGGGGGGTGCTAGGCGGCGAGGGGGACCGGATCTGGCGAGGTGGGATAGCGATCGAGATGGAGGGGGATCGAGATCGAGTGTCCATGAAATTTAAAAATATTCATGCTAGTTCAAAAAGTGCCCATGAAATACAATCGAGAAATGAAGGCTACGATTTAAATACAATCGATCTTAGCTAGCTATTTGTTCACAATCTTCTTGCCCTTCTTTTTCGCAAATGGAGTTCTTCTGTGGAACGGACGTCCTTTAGGTAGGGTGGTCCTGCTTCTTCTTGTGGTGTATGCTGCTACTTCATCATCGTCGTCATGTTCGATCCTCGGGTCGCCGTACTTGTCGAAGTCTTGCTCATTGGCTACTCCATCCATTCCGATGATCTTCCTTTTGCCTCTCCTCACGACAATACGACTGGGCTTTGATGGGTCGGTAATGAAGAAGCATTGGTCCACTTGGGAAGCCAGTACCCATGGCTCATTTTTCGCGGTGACGTTTGCGCCCGCGGTCTTGGATTTGGCTTCGGGTATAACCATGGTGGTGAAATACCGGTCTTCTTTTAGGACGCTCTTGGCCCATCTGACACGGAACATCGGGACCTTCTCTCCAGCATAGCTCAGCTCCCAGATCTCCTCGATCCTTCCGTAGTATCTGTCCTTGTCGTTACCGGTGTAGGATTCCATCGTTACCCCGGAGTTCTGATAACCATCGCTCTTCATGTCCTTGGCCTCGGTGTAGAATGTGTAGCCGTTGATATCGTACGCCTCATAGGTCATCAGTTTGTGCTCGGCGCCCTGTGACAAGGCGAATATGAGTTGTTCTTCGGCGGAAGAATCCTCATGTAAAGGGTACGACAGAAGCTTCTGCTTGAACCAACGCGTGAAACATGAGTTGTGCTCTTTGAGTATATCTCCGTCCGTCCTCTGTTGGCCTCGGTCATTGTACGTCTTCTTAATAAAGGTTTTGTGCTCTACCACCCAAGGATCGACCACGTCTATGTGTTGTAGCGCGACTAGGTTTGCTCTTTCAAAGTCAGCGAGTCGACCCTCGAAGTCGACATGCATTTCGCGGCGACCCTCACGGTGACCCCATCCAGCAAGCCTGTCGAGGTGCCTGTTGACGGGCAGACCAACGGGGTTCTCGATGCCTAGATAATTCGTGCAGTAGGAGATGCACTCTTCGGTCAGAAAGCCCCTGGCTATGCTTCCCTCTGGACGTGACATGTTGCAAACGTATCCTTTGATGACACCATTCATCCTTTCGAACGGCATCATGCTATGCAGGAACGTCGGCCTGAGTTGGATGATATCGTCCACGATATGGACCAGCAGATGCACCATAACGTCGAAGAATGCGGGCGGGAAGTACATCTCAAGCTCGCATAGTATCACCACGATCTCTTCATGTAGCCTTCTGAGTTGCCTCACGCCAACAGACTTCCGAGAGATGACGTCGAAAAAGTTGCATAGGCCAAATAGGGTTTCACAGACGTGCGCGTCCATGATCCCACGGATTGCAACTGGAAGTATCTGCGTCATCAGCACGTGACAGTCGTGAGACTTCATGCCGCTGAACTTCTGCTTCGCTGGGTCTAGGTATCTGCTTATCTTCCCCGCGTAACGGTAAGGAAGTTTTACTCCTACGAGGCAGGTGAAAAACTGCTCGATCTCCTCCTGACTTAGAGTGAAGCACGCAGGAGGGTAGTCATTTCCGGTCTTCTTGGCCTTTTTGCCTTTGCAACGACTTTCCGTGTCCTGCTTCGCCTCATCATCATCATATATAGCGTGAAGCTCATGCCTGATGCCCATTGATTTCAAGTCTGCCCTTGCTTTCGGCCCATCTTTGGTCCTCTCTGGCATGTTGAGCAGGGTACCTAGCAGACTCTCGCACACGTTCTTCGTGATATGCATGACATCAAGGCTGTGAGGCACATGGTGGATCTTCCAGTACGGCAAGTCCCAGAAAACAGACCTCGTTTTCCATACCTTCAGCAGCGGCTCTGGCGCCTTTCGCTTCTTTCCCGGCTCTGGCGCCTTTTGCTTCTTTCCCGGCAGTGGGCAGTCTTTCCAATTTTTCAATAGCTCGTCTATTTCCTCGCCGCTCCTCGTACGCGGGCGTCCTCGGGGTTCGGTTTCAACATCGAATAGATCCTTGCGTTTTCTCCACGGGTCATCGTCGCAAAGCCACCTTCGATGTCCCATGAACACGGTTTTCGAAGACCCGGGATCTCTATCTAGCTGGCGATACATTGTGTCATCCATGCACCTAACGCATCCAGAAAATCCGTGGACCACCTGCCCCGCGACATATCCGTAACCGAGATAGTCGTGCACCGTCGTGAGCAGAGCGGCTCTCATAGGGAAATATTCTTTCTCTGCGGCGTCCCAGGTATTGGCCGGCGTTTTCCACAGCGTGTCAAGCTCCTCTTTCAGCAGCCCCAGATACAGATTGATGTCGTTCCCTGGTTGTTTCGGTCCTTCAATTAGCATACTCATGTGAATGTACTTCCTCTTCATGCACAACCAGGGGGGAAGGTTGTACATCCACACAAACACAGGCCAGGTGCTATGTGTGCTTCTCTGGCTGCCAAACGGATTAACTCCATCGGTGCTCGCGCCCAGCACGATGTTCCTTGGATCGTTCCCAAATTCTAGGTCTTCGAAGTTCAACGCTTGCCACTGGCTCGCATCCTTAGGGTGACTCAGCATCTTGTCTTTTTTATCTATCTTCGGATCATTTGCGTCATCTTCTCGCTTCTTCTCCTCCCTATCCACGTGCCAACGCAGGAGCTTTGCTACCTTAGGGTCCGCGAAATACCGCTGCAGACGAGGAGTGATCGGAAAGTACCACACCACTTTTCGAGGAGCTTTCTTCCTCTTCTTGTATCGAGTGACGCCGCACACCGGACATATGGTAGACTCCGCGTGCTCGTCTCAATAAATGATGCAATTGTTCATGCACACATGGTATTTCACGTGCGGTAAATCCAGAGGACACACGGTTTTCTTCGCCTCCTCCAAACTGGTCGGGCACTTGTTCCCCTTGGGAAGACGTTCGTGCCAGAATGACATGTTCTCGTCGAAGCATGCGTCGGTCATTTTGTGTTTTACCTTCATCTCCAGAGCCATGAGCATTACTTTCAGGCGGGTATCCTCGGGCCTGCATCCTTCATACAATGGAGTAACCGCGTCTAACTCAAGTTGATCCATCTTGGCTTTCTCTCGGGCGGCAGCTCTTGCGTATCCGTCTGCTTGAGAAGCAGCTCTTGAATATGAGGGTCCTGCACCCAGCCCATCGATGGTCCAACGTCGTCTGCTCCGCCGGCATCATCATCTTCATGATCATGCCCGTCGTCTGCTCCGGCATCTTCCTCATCATCATGTCCTGCATCTTCTACATGATGACTGTGTACAGCATCACCGTCGTGATCATCTCCTGGGGATTCTTCGTCTTCTCGCCCGCCCGAGCCGCGGTGGTTGTCTTGCTGCCCTTCCTCATTTCTTGCCCGGCCCCCATGGACGACTTCGTAGTCATCTTCATCACCTTGCCACCGATAGCCATCCATGAAACCATGCAAGAGCAGGTGGTCCCGCACCTGCCCGGATTCCGGGTCCGCAATAAGGCTCTTCATCTTAAATCTTCGACACGGACATCTTATCTCCGTCTCGTTCTTTTGAAGCATCTCGGCCTTCGTGGACCTCAAAAACCTATTCACGATGCCTTCGGTCATCATGCAGACCATGGTCGCCTGCGGGGTAGAGCAAAACGATATTTTAGAACCAAGAAAAAATTTGGCATGACTTTCCCTAAAAATAGGACCAAAAAGAATGCTTAATGCCAAAATTCTCGCTGAAACGGAAATGAATCAACATTCCGGCAAAATATTGGCAACTATCGCATTTCAAATACCGGTACACCTCCAAACACAAACACATATGCAACACCACAAACATACATAGATCTAGCTAGGCCATAAAAAGTGCATGTGCACATTGTTGTAGGGAGAACAACATAAATATAGCTTCCCCCCTTACTTACCTATCAAAACAAGGTAATTTAACCACTTAAATTGAATGAATCTATGGTGGAAATGAGGTGAAAAAGAGGAGGCACCCGAGACAAGGAGGAGGTGGAGAGAATGAAGTGGGGAGAAAGTGAGTGCGGGTAGGAGAGGCTGTCCAAAATATCTTGTTGCTGCCCACTTACTAATGGCGCACCAACTCTAAATGCGCCATTAGTAATCCAGGTTACTAATGGCGCACCTTCTGGTGGTGCGCCATTAGTAGTTTTGCAAAAAAAAACATACTAACGGCGCACTGTTCCACAGTGCGCCATTACTAGTTTAAACTAGTAATGGCGCACGGTGGAACAGTGCGCCATTAGTAGTTTTGCAAAAAAGGGAATAAAAAATATAATAAAAAAAACATTAGTGGCGCACTTTCCGGCAGGTGCGCCATTACTAGTTACAACTAGTAATGGCGCACTGTGTCTGGATGCGCCATTAGTATGTTTGGATAGGCGCACTAGTTAAAAAAAAATTGGATACTAATGGTGCACCCTGGGCCAGGTGCGCCATTAGTAGTTTCAACTCTAATGGCGTATCAGAATGTGGTGCGCCATTAGTATATACTAATGGCGCACCGCTTGTCTGGTGCGCCATTAGTGTCAATCCCATCTATAGCCCTTTTTCTAGTAGTGGAAGATGACATGATGTAGAGGGATAAACTCGTGCAATATGATATAACCCCATCTTTTTATCCTCGATGGCAACAATACAGTACGTGTCAGTTCCCTTTCTGTCACTGGGATCGAGCAACGCAAGTTTGAACCCAAAGCTAAGCACTTCTCCCATTGCAAGAAAGATCAATCTAGTAGGCCAAACCAAACTGATAATTCGAAGAGACTTGCAAAGATAAACCAATCATACATAAAAGAATTCAGAGAAGAATCAAATATTGTTCATAGATAATCTGGATCATAAACCCACAATTCATCGGATCTCGACAAACACACCGCAAAAGAAGATTACATCAAATAGATCTCCAAGAAAATTGAGGAGAACTTTGTATTGAGATCCAAAGAGAGAGAAGAAGCCATCTAGATAATAACTATGGACCCATAGGTCTGAAGTAAACTACTAACACATCACCGGAGAGGCCATGGGGTTGATGTAGAGGCCCTCCGTGATCAATGCCCCCTCCGGCGGAGCTCCGGAAAAGGCCCCGAGATGGGATCTCTCGAGTACAGAAGGTTGTGGTGGTGGAATTAAGTTTTCGTGGTGCTCCTGGATGTTTGGGCGGTACGTGGATATATATAGGAGGAATAATTATGTCGGTGGAGCAACGGTGGGCCCACAAGGGTGGAGGGCGCGCCCATGGGGGTAGGCGCACCCCCCTGCCGCGTGCCTTCCTCCCTTGCTTCTTGACGGCCACTCCAAGTCTCCTGGATCACGTTTGTTGAGAAAATCACGTTCCCGAAGGTTTCATTCCGTTTGGCTCCGTTTGATATTCCTTTCCTTCGAAACCCTAAAATAGGCAAAAAACAACAATTTGGGTTGGGCCTCCGGTTAGTAGGTTAGTCCCAAAAATGATATAAAAGTGTAAAATAAAGCCCATTAACATCCAAAATAGATAATATAATACCATGGAGCAATCAAAAATTACAGATACGTTGGAGACGTATCAGAGAACCAAGCAACACAACGTAAACATCACCTGCACACAAATAACAACTACTCGCAACCCGACGTGTTAAAGGGGTTGTCAATCCCTTCCGGGGTACGGCGCCTCAAGATAGGCAAACAGGCGTGAGGTAAATTTGTAGTAGATTGATAGATCAAATGCCAAACAAATAAATAAGAATAAATTGCAGCAAAGTATTTTTGGGTTTTTGGATTAATAGATCTGAAAATAAAAGCAAAGGAAAATAGATCGCAAAGGCAAATAATATTAGAAAGAGACCTGGGGGCCGTAGGTTTCACTAGTGGCTTCTCTCAAGAAAAACAGCAAAGCGGTGGGTGAACAAATTACTGCTGGGCAATTGATGGAACTTCAAATACTCATGACGATATCCAGGTAATGATCATTACATAGGCATCACGTCCAAGATTAGTAGACCG
Organism: Triticum urartu; assembly: GCF_003073215.2. Classification (NCBI taxonomy): domain Eukaryota; kingdom Viridiplantae; phylum Streptophyta; class Magnoliopsida; order Poales; family Poaceae; genus Triticum; species Triticum urartu. The sequence goes on along the minus strand of NC_053025.1, from coordinate 51,582,635 downwards.
ACTCTTGCCCGCATCTACTACTATTACTCCACACATCGACCGCTATCCAGCATGCATCTAGTGTATTAAGTGCATGGAGAAATGGAGTAATGCAATAAGAACGATGACATGATGTAGACAAGATCTATCTATGTAGAGATAGACCACATCGTTTTATCCTTAGTAGGAACGATACGTAGCGACCAGACCTCAAACAGTCTGATCTCTGTGCTCCGGTGTCATCCCTGGATCAGTAATGCTGACACCACACAGTACTCGGAGGATTTATAGCAGAGTAGCAATCACACACTTATTACATTGAGTGTCTCAAAAGAGAACTTAGTACAATAAATATGGCTTAAGGCCATCTAATAATGATAACAGCGGAAGGCTTGGAAGATAGGTGAGTCCATCAACTCCAACGGCATCACTGAGTATAGAACCACGACCTAAAAACTCCTTAATCATCGTCTGAAAAGTCTGCAACATTAATGTTGCAGCCCGAAAACGGGTCAGCACATGGAATATGCTGACAAGGTAACACATAGAGAGTAATGGAATGCAACAACTATACTATATGCATATTTGGCTGGTGGAAAGCTCTATGGTTACAGTTTTTGCGTAAAGCCAATTTTTCCCTATGTCAAAGGAATAAATTTAATTACTATCATGGTGGTTGTTAAACATTGAGAATGGTTGACAGCATTCTCAATCCCAATTAAATAACATCATTAAAACCCAACAAAATTAACTTTAGAGTAACATGTTGAGATTCACATGATAATCCAGGTACTAGATACTCAAGATGTCCATAACCGGGGACACGGCTAATCACGATTAGTTTATTACACTCTGCAGAGGTTTGCGCACTTTTCCCCACAAGACTCGATCGCCTCCGTTGGATTTCTCGCACTACATGGTGTCGGAGGCATCTGAGGGTTTAGAAAAGATGAGATGTAAGAATAGAGGGGGTCTAAAGAGAAAACACTACCCATATGCACATGAGGCAAAAGCAAACAATTCACTTCAATCAATCAAACAAGGGCATACAATCGATCTAACTATCGCAAAAGTGCTCGGGCTACGAAATTTACATGGTGGACTACTACTACTGGTGAGGTGGTCTACTAGAAATATTCTACGGTTGTAGACTCCATGATATCTGCTCCTGCTTCATCGACATAGTCATCATTGCTACTATCTTGTTCCGAGTCGGTGCCGTCAATGATGATGTAGTCTTCCGAGCTAATCTCCTTGGGTTCCTCGTCTTCATCTATTGGTGTCGGGCCTCCCATAAATATTCCAATCTTCTTGATCAGATCGTCATTCTTCTCCACCAATACTTCAATTTCTTCTTCATAATCTTCACGTGTAGCCTAGAGTTCTTCCTCCAGTTCCTTGATTCTGGTCTTAGCCTTCTTCAGATCTATCATGTCGGCGCACATCTGATTCTCCTGTCGTCGAATGTGCTGATTTAACTCCTGGATAAAAGCGGCAATTGATCTATCTTTCCTGGTGCTGATCATCTCCCAGTGTTCATCTCGGCGCCCGCAAATCTGGTAGATAGTATCCTTGAGATCCTTGTGGTAGACTTCTCCAATGCGTCCCATGGCGATGTGAGCTGCCATACTCTTTCCTAGACTCCAAGTTTGTGCATCAAAAGAAAACTCTATGGGCTCAGTGACTGGCATGAACGTCCTTCCTGGAACTTGAACTTGAATCATCCAGCGCTCTTCTTCAGGTAAAGTGGCGTTATAGGTTCCCGTGAAGCTTGGTATTCCTATGTTCAGGTATCTAGTGACTTCCTTCAAGTGGCGTCCAAAGGGTGTATCTTCATCCGGTTGGGTGAACTTGTTCCTTGCATCCGCCATCCTAAAGAGTAGAAAAGATGAGAAGTCAGAAGAGAAGAGAGTGAGTAGTGATCTAGGTCTTTAGCTTAATGGTCGTGTCCTACAGTCAGCGTGTGCTCTGATACCATCTCCGTAGCGACCAGACCTCAAACAGTCTGATCTCTGTGCTCCGGTGTCATCCCTGGATCAGTAATGTTGACACCACACAGTACTCGGAGGATTTATAGCAGAGTAGCAATCACACACTTATTACATCGAGTGTCTCAAAAGAGAACTTAGTACAATAAATATGGCTTAAGGCCATCTAATAATGATAACAGCGGAAGGCTTGGAAGACAGGTGAGTCCATCAACTCCAACGGCATCACTGAGTATAGAACCACGACCTAAAAACTCCTTAATCGTCGTCTGAAAACTCTGCGACATTAACGTTGCAGCCCGAAAACGGGTCAGCACATGGAATATGCTGGCAAGGTAACACATATAGAGTAATGGAAATGCAACAACTATACTATATGCATATTTGGCTGGTGGAAAGCTCTATGGTTACAGTTTTTGCGTAAAGCCAATTTTTCCCTATGTCAAAGGAATAAATTTAATTACTATCATGGTGGTTGTTAAACATTGAGAATGGTTGACAGCATTCTCAATCCCAATTAAATAACATCATTAAAACCCAACAAAATTAACTTTAGAGTAACATGTTGAGATTCACATGATAATCCAGGTACTAGATACTCAAGATGTCCATAACCGGGGACACGGCTAATCATGATTAGTTTATTACACTCTGCAGAGGTTTGCGCACTTTTCCCCACAAGACTCGATCGCCTCCGTTGGATTTCTCGCACTACATGGTGTTTGAGAAACGGATGACCGAGACATAGTCTTTCAGAAGCGCTAGCACCTTACGATCGGGTAGACCGTACCACCTACATCCCCTACATCTGCTAGTCTACCACTGTAAGAGTTCGCACAACTTAGTCAACTATGCCAGAGCCCATAATGGCTTGTGGCTGCACACGGAAGTTTCTAGTATGAATAATCTCATGATCCCTTTGAGCCTGGGTGGCGGTCCAAAAGAAAACAGGCAAGTCCTGGAATACCCAGGTGCCTCAATCCACCCAGATGTGTGTTTAGGTTGCCACCTTAGATAAACCATTAATTATCAATCTCACATCTGTCATGGATTTCACTCACCCAATCCACATCTACTAGCATAGCATGGCATAATAAGCAAACGTAGAAGTAACTCCCAAAGGTTTGATAAATAACAGGTAATAGGTACTACCTCATCTACTTCCCATCCCACAATTTAATTAGATCCTAATCATGCAATGTGTGAGGATTGATCTAATGCAATAAAACTGGGTTGTAGAAAAAGGTATGATCAAAATGTTACTTGTCTTGCTGATGATCCGCGAAACCTAGAGATTCAAAGTAACAGGCGGCGCACTCCGGGTATTCTATCGCAGACAAACAAACAAGCATACAATAAGTACTCATCTAATGCACAGGAAAAACTCAAATAGAAGATCTAACCCAGAAAGTTCAACTTAAGAACCCTGGTTTGCAAAAAGAATCAAATCGAACGAAGCAAAAGAAATCAAACGGCGAAAGAAAACAACTTCGTTCTAGTAATCTGGATCTAAGGCAAATTTTACAGTAATAAAAACTTGTTTAAGTTGGTTATTCGGAAAGAGGGTTTCGAGACGAAACTCCAGGCGCTTGAATCGCCTAATTCCGATAAACGAGCGAAAAGGTATACTAAAACGAAAATCGGATCAGAAATCGCGATCAGAAAATAACCATGAAAAATCCGATGAAAAGAAAAACGAAGAACAGAAATTTTTTTAAACAGCACGGAAGTCGAGGCGGCGGCGAACCTCGGGCGGCGTGCAACTCCGGCGACGGCGGCGGCGGCGGCTAGGGTTAGGGCGGCGGTGGTGGGCTGGCTCGGCTCAGGCCTCGGGCGCGCCTTATAAAGGCCCCGGCCAGGCGGAGTCCTGGCCGAGTACGGCCCATAGTCGGTTCCGTGTTTTGTTTAATAATTCCGCTCGGAAGAAAAATAAAAAGAAATACTAAACAGACTCCAAAAATCACGAAATAAATTTTCCCGGGTTTCTAAAATCAAGCCCGATAAATTGAACATTTTTCTGGGCCCAAACTACAACTTTGAAAACGCGCATTTTTCCTGAAATCAAATAAAATACCAAAAAACTCCGAAATAAATCTTATTTGATTTTTTATTAAATCCTCAATATTTCTATATTTTGGGAAAGTCATTTTATTCCCTCTCTCATATTTTTGCAATAGAAATAATTGATGATAAAATAAATAAAATCAAATGATCCTGTTTACATAATTTGAGAAAACTCAAATATGTAAATAACGAAATCCCCAACTCTCTCCGTGGGTCCTTGAGTTGCTCAGGATTTTCTAGGATCAAAACCAAAAGCAAATTAAAACATGATGTGCATGATGACCTAATGTATAACATTCCAAATTGAAAATTTGGGATGTTACAAACCTACCCCCCTTAAGATGAATCTCGCCCTCGAGATTCGGGTTGGCTAGAAAATAGGTGAGGGTGGTCTTTGAGCAAATCTTCCTCTCACTCCCAGGTGGCTTCATCCTCCGTGTGGTGGCTCCACTGAACTTTGCAAAACTTGATAACCTTGCTGCGAGTAACTCGGCTGGCAAACTCGAGAATCTTGACTGGTTTCTCCTCATAGGTCAAATTGTTATCCAACTGAATTGCTTCCAATGGCACTGTGTCTCTCAAAGGTATGTCAGCCATCTCCGCGTGACACTTCTTCAACTGAGAAACGTGGAACGCATCATGAACTCCTGTCAATCCTTCTGGCAATTCCAACTTGTAAGCCACTTCTCCCATACGTTCCAAAATTCGATATGGCCCTACAAATCGTGGTGCTAACTTCCCCTTAACTCCAAAGCTCTTAATCCCTCGAAGTAGGGATACTCGAAGATAAGCTCTGTCTCCAACTTCGTAAACTGTCTCCTTGCGTTTAGCATCTGCGTAGCTCTTCTGCCTGGTCTGGGCTACCTTGAGCCTATCGCGAATCAACTTCACCTTCTGTTCAGACTCCTTAATCAGATCTGGTCTGAACAACTGGCGGTCTCCAACTTCGTCCCATGACAACGGTGTCCTGCACCTCCTTCCGTACAAAGCTTCGAAAGGTGCCATCTTCAAACTGGTCTGGTAGCTATTATTGTAAGAGAACTCTGCATATGGCAAATTATCGTCCCAACTAGATCCATAATCTAGCGCACAAGCTCTCAGCATATCCTCCAAAATCTGATTGACTCTCTCGGTCTGTCCATCTGTCTGCGGATGAAAAGCTGTACTAAATTCTAGCCTAATACCCAAAGTCTCATGCAACTGCTTCCAGAACTTTGAGGTAAACTGGGTTCCTCTATCTGATACGATTCTCCTCGGAACTCCATGCAAACATACGATCCTGGTCATGTATATCTTTGCCAACTTAGCACTGGTGTAAGTGGTCTTTACTGGGATGAAATGTGCTACCTTCGTCAACCGATCGACTACAACCCAAATCGAGTCATAGCCTGAACGAGTCCTTGGTAATCCCGTGATAAAATCCATGCCTAACTTATCCCACTTCCATTCGGGTATCGGCAATGGTTGCAACAATCCTGCTGGCTTCTGATGCTCTGCCTTTACTCTCTGATATACGTCACAAACTGCTACATACTCCGCAATATCCTTCTTCATTTCGGTCCACCAGAAAATATCCTTCAAATCCAAATACATCTTGGTATTTCCTGGGTGAATCGAATACGGTGAATCATGTGCCTCTTGCAGAATCAACTTTCTGATCTTCGGGTCATTGGGTACATAAACACGGTCTTCAAACCATAGGGTGTCGTGCTCATCCTCCCGAAATCCTTTAGCTTTTCCTTTGCTCAGTTTCTCCTTTATAGCGGCAATCTCTTTGTCAGTTTTCTGAGCTTCCCTGATTTTATCCATCAAGGTTGACTGAATTTCTAGCGCTGCTACATAGCCTCTCGGAACTATTTCCACACATAGTTCACGAAGATTTTCTGCTAACTCCTTGGGTATTTCTCCCGTCATTAGTGTATTGACATGACTCTTACGGCTCAATGCGTCAGCTACTACATTAGCCTTCCCGGGATGATAATGCAATTTCATATCATAATCCTTGATGAGCTCCAACCATCTCCTTTGTCTGAGATTCAACTCCTTCTGTGTGAAAATGTACTTCAAACTCTTGTGATCCGTGTACACCTCACAATGGTTTCCAATGAGGAAATGTCTCCATGTCTTCAAGGCATGCACTACGGCTGCTAACTCCAAATCATGCGTGGCATAATTTAACTCATGGGGCTTCAGTTGTCTTGAGGCATATGAAACAACTCTCCCTTCCTGCATAAGCACTGCTCCAAGTCCTCGACGTGAAGCGTCGCAATACACCTCATAATCCTTGGTCGGATCTGGCAAAATCAACACTGGTGAGGTAACCAAACGGTTCTTCAACTCCTGAAAACTTGCCTCACACTCCTCAGTCCATTTGAACTTGGTATCCTTCTTCAGCAACTCCGTCATAGGCTTCACAATCTTTGAAAAAATTTCAATAACCTCCGGTAGTATCCTGCGAGTCCAAGAAAACTCCGGATCTCTCCAACTGTTGTTGGGGCTTCCCACTTGGTCACGGTTTCAACTTTAGCGGGATCCACTGCTATACCTTCTCCGGATATAACGTGTCCGAGGAATCCTACTTCCTTCAACCAATACTCACATTTGCTGAACTTGGCATATAATTGATGTTCTCTGAGCTTTCCAAGTACCAAACGCAAATGCTCCTGATGCTCCTCTTCATTCTTCGAATATACCGGGATATCATCAATGAACACTACGACGAACTTATCCAAAAACTCCATAAACACTTTGTTCATCATGTTCATAAAATAGGCAGGCGCGTTAGTCAGTCCAAATGACATAACGGTATACTCATATAGTCCATATCTTGTGGTGAATGCTGTCTTAGGTATGTCCTGCTCTCGAATCTTCAACTGGTGGTATCCTGATCGCAGATCGATCTTGGAAAACACTTTAGCTCCTTGCAATCGATCAAACAGATCGTTGATCATTGGTAGTGGGTACTTGTTCTTGATTGTTACTTCGTTCAATCCTCGGTAATCAACAACCATCCTTAACGATCCATCCTTCTTCTCCACTAGAAGTACTGGTGATCCCCAAGGCGAAGAACTTGGGCGAATGCAACCTTTATCCAGTAACTCCTTAATCTGCTTCTTAATTTCCACCAAATCTTTTGCTGGCATCCTATATGGTCTCTTCGATATTGGCCCAGTGCCTGGCAAAAGCTCAATCAAAAACTCAATGTCTCTATCCGGTGGCATGCCTCGCAACTCTTCGGGAAATACATCAGGAAAATCCTTTACCACTGGTACTTCCTCCTGCACAACTCCTGATAAGGAATTTACTTGTGTCCTCTTTGGCACATGCCGGGTTACATACTTGATCCTTCTCCCTTCTGGTGTGGTAAGCAAAATTGACTTACTAGCGCACTCAATATTCCCTTCATACTTTGATAACCAATCCATGCCTAATATCACATCCAATCCTTGAGATTCCAGTACTATTAGGTCTGAGGGAAAAACATAGTTACCAATCCTTAATGGTAACCGATCACACCATAGACTTGCCACATACTCTGCTCCTGGCGAGGTTACTAACATGGGTGACCTAAGGGCTTGGGTTGGTAGGTTATACTTATCCACAAATCCCCTTGAGATGTATGAATGCGATGCACCAGTATCAAAAAGAACGAGTGCAGTAAATGACTTAACCAAAAACTTACCTATTACTGCATCGGGCTGGGCTTCAACCTCCTCCACATTAACGTGGTTCACCTGTCCCCTGTTAAAAGGGTTCGGCTTCTTTCCAGAACTTCCATTGCCATTTTGGCCTTCAGGACATTCATTTGCGTAATGTCCTGGCTTCGAACACTTATAGCAAGTGACGTGGCTCAAGTCCTTCTTGGCTGGGGTTGATGGGGTGCTGCGGTTATGGCCATTGCTTCCTCCATTCCCATTACCATTCTTGGTGCCATTGTGATTGTGCGAGCTAACTACTCCATGGGTATGCTGAAAATGTCCTCCCGGTCTAGGGGTAAAACGAGGTTTCTGCTGAGCTCCTGAATTATACTTTCCTTGTCCATACTTCCTCTTGCGGTTCTCAATCTGCTGCTGCTTCCCTTCAATCATAAGAGCACGATCTACCAACTCCTGGTAGTTGTTGAAGGTGGCTACCATCAACTGCATACTCAACTCATCATTCAATCCTTCCAGGAATTTCTCCTGCTTAGCTGCATCCGTAGCAACGTCATCTGGGGCATAACGTGCTAGCTTACTAACTCCTCCACATACTGGCCAACTGTCCGTCCTCCTTGGCGCAAGTTACGAAACTCACGTTCTTCATGGCCATTGCTCCCGCTGAAACATGGCAGTACGAAAAGCCTGCTGAAACTGGTCCCATGTGACAGTGTCGACTGGGAAGGTAGTTGTGAAATTCTCCCACCAAGAAGCTGCGGGTCCTTCTAACTGATGTGCGGCAAACTTCACCTTTCCGCATTTTTTTTTTTTTTTTTTTTTTTCTTTTTTTTTTTTTTTTTTTTTTTTTTTTTTTTTTTTTTTTTTTTTTTTTTTTTTTTTTTTTTTTTTTTTCTTCTTCCGCATCTGTGCATCCTGCTGTGGTCAACTCCCTAGCTATCTTGCGGAGCCAATCATCTGCTACTATCGGCTCGGTGCTACTGGAAAACACCGGCGGATTCAGCCTAAGAAAACGGGCTAAGTGGTCAACAGGTGGTGGTGGTGGTGGGTTGTTGTTGTTCCCCTGATTCTGATTCTGAACTAGCAACTGCATCAGGGTGTTCTGCTGCTGGATCAACTGGGTGAGCTCCGGCGGAAAGGCAAATCCGGGGTCACGTCTCGGAGGCATCTGAGGGTTTAGAAAAGATGAGATGTAAGAATAGAGGGGGTCTAAAGAGAAAACACTACCCATATGCACATGAGGCAAAAGCAAACAATTCACTTCAATCAATCAACAAGGCATACAATCGATCTAACTATCGCAAAAGTGCTCGGACTACTATATTTACATGGTGGACTACTACTACTGATGAGGTGGTCTACTAGAAATATTCTACGGTTGTAGACTCCATGATATCTGCTCCTGCTTCATCACATAGTCATCATTGCTACTATCTTGTTCCGAGTCGGTGCCGTCAATGATGATGTAGTCTTCCGGGCTAATCTCCTTGGGTTCTTCGTCTTCATCTACTGGTGTCGGGCCTCCCATAAATATTCCAATCTTCTTGATCAGATCGTCATTCTTCTCCACCAATACTTCAATTTCTTCTTCATAATCTTCACGTGTAGCCTTGAGTTCTTCCTCCAGTTCCTTGATTCTAGTCTTAGCCTTCTTCAGATCTATCATGTCGGCGCACATCTGATTCTCCTGTCGTCGAATGTGCTGGTTTAACTCCTGGATAAAAGCTGCAATTGATCTATCTTTCCTGGTGCTGATCATCTCCCAGTGTTCATCTCGGCGTCCGCAAATCTGGTAGATAGTATCCTTGAGATCATTTCGGTAGACTTCTCCAATGCGTCCCATGGCGATGTGAGCTGCCATGCTCTTTCCTAGACTCCAAGTTGGTGCATCAAAAGAAAACTCTATGGGCTCAGTGACTGGCATGAACGTCTTCTGGAACTTGAACTTGAATCACCAGCGCTCTTCTTCAGGTAAAGTGGCGTTGTAGGTTCCAGTGAAGCTGGTATCCTATGTTCAGGTATCTAGTGACTTCCTCAAGGCGTCCAAAGGGTGTATCTCATCCGGTGTGTGAACTTGTTCCTTGCATCCGCCATCCTAAAGAGTAGAAAGATGAGATCAGAAGAGAAGAGAGTGAGTAGTGATCTAGGTCTTTAGCTTAGTGGTCGTTCCTACAGTCAGCGTGTGCTCTGATACATCTCTGTAGCGACCAGACCTCAAACAGTCTGATCTCTGTGCTCCGGTGTCCATCCCTGGATCAGTAAATGTTGACACACACAGTACTCGGAGGATTTATAGGCAGAGTAGCAATCACACACTTATACATCGAGTGTCTCAAAAAGAGAACTTATTACAATAAATATGGCTTAAGGCCATCTAATAACGATAACAGCGGAAGGCTTGGAAGATAAGTGAGTCCATCAACTCCAACGGCATCACTGAGTATAGAACCACGACCTAAAACTCCTTAATCGTCGTCTGAAAAGTCTGCAACATTAACATTGCAGCCCGAAAAACGGGTCAGCACATGGAATATGCTGGCAAGGTAACACATAGAGAGTAATGGAATGACAAGCTATACTATATGCATATTTGGCTGGTGGAAAGCTCTATGGTTACAGTTTTGCGTAAAGCCAATTTTTCCCTACTGTCAAAGGAATAATTTATTTACTATCATGGTGGTTGTTGAAACATTGAGAATGGTTGATCAATCCAATATAAATTAATTTAGAGTAACATGTTGAGATTCACATGATAAAGTACTAGATACTCAAGATGTCCATAACCGGGGACACGGCTAATCCATGATTAGTTTATTACACTCTGCAAGAGGTTTGCGCACTTTTCCCCACAAGACTCGATCGCCTCCGTTGGATTTCTCGCACTACATGGTGTTTGAGAAACGGATGACCGAGACATAGTCTTTCAGAAGCGCTAGCACCTTACGATCGGGTAGACCGTACCACCTACATCCCCTACATCTGCTAGTCTACCACTGTAAGAGTTAACTTAGTCAACTATGCCAGAGCCCATAATGGCTTGTGGCTGCACACAGAAGTTTCTAGTATGAATAATCTCATGATCCCTTTGAGCCTGGGTGGCGGTCCAAAAGAAAACAGGCAAGTCCTGGAAACCCAGGTGCCTCAATCCACCCCAGATGTGTGTTTAGGTTGCCACCTTAGATAAACCATTAATTATCAATCTCACATCTGTCATGGATTTCACTCACCCAATCCACGTCTACTAGCATAGCATGGCATAATAAGCAAACGTAGAAGTAACTCCCAAAGGTTTGATAAATAATAGGTAATAGGTACTACCTCATCTACTTCCCATCCCACAATTTAATTAGATCCTAATCATGCAATGTGTGAGGATTGATCTAATGCAATAAAACTGGGTTGTAGAAAAAGGTATGATCAAAGTGTTACTTGCCTTGCTGATGATCCGCGAAACCTAGAGATTCAAAGTAACAGGCGACGCACTCCGGGTATTCTATCGCAGACAAACAAACAAGCATACAATAAGTACTCATCTAATGCACAGGAAAAACTCAAATAGAAGATCTAACCAGAAAGTTCAACTTAAGAACCTTGGTTTGCAAAAAGATTCAAATCGAACGAAGCAAAAGAAATCAAACGGCGAAAGAAAACAACTTCATTCTAGTAATCTAGATCTAAGGCAAATTTTACAGTAGTAAAAACTTGTTTAAGTTGGTTATTCGGAAAGAGGGTTTCGAGACGAAACTCCAGGCGCTTGAATCGCCTGATTCCGATAAACGAGTGAAAAGTTATACTAAAACAAAAATCGGATCAGAAATCGCGATCAGAAAATAACCGCGGAAAAATCCGATGAAAAGAAAAACGACGAACAGAATTTTTTTTTAAACGGCACGGAAGTCGAGGTGGCCGCTCGGGCGGCGTGCAACTCCGGCGGCGGCGGCTAGGGTTAGGGCGGCGGTGGTGGGCTGGCTCGGCTCGGGCCTCGGGCGCGCCTTATAAAGGCCCGGGCCAGGCGAAGTCCTGGCCGAGTACAGCCCATAGTCGGTTCCGCGTTTTTTTTAAATAATTCCGCTCGGAAGAAAAATAAAAAGAAATACTAAACGGACTCCAAAAATCACGAAATAAATTTTTCCGGGTTTCTAAAATCAAGCCCGATAAAGTGAACATTTATCTGGGCCAAACTACAACTTTGAATAACGCGCATTTTTCCTAAAATCAAATAAAATACCGAAAAACTCCGAAATAAATCTTATTTGATTTTTTTTATTAAATCCTCAATATTTCTATATTTTGGGAAAGTCATTTTATTCCCTCTCTCATATTTTTGCAATATAAATAATTGATGATAAAATAAATAAAATCAAACGATCCTGTTTACATAATTTGAGAAAACTCAAATATGTAAATAACGAAATCCCCAACTCTCTCCGTGGGTCCTTGAGTTGCTTAGGATTTTCTAGGATCAAAACCAAAAGCAAATTAAAACATGATGTGCATGATGACCTAATGTATAACATTCCAAATTGAAAATTTGGGATGTTACAGATACATACGTGCCGGTTCCCTTTCTGTCACTGGGATCAAGCACCGTATGATCGAACCCACTACAAAGCACCTCTTCCCATTGCAAGATAAATAGATCAAGTTGGCCAAACAAAACCCAAATATCGGAGAAGAAATACGAGGCTAGAAGAGATCATACATAAAAGAGATCAAAGAGACTTAAATACTTTCATGGATATAAAAAGATAGATCTGGTCATAAACTCAAAGTTCATCGATCCCAACAAACACACCGCAAAAAGAGTTACATCATATGGATCTCCAAGAGACCATTGTATTGAGAATCAAGAGAGAGAGAGAGAGGAAGCCATCTAGCTACTAACTATGGACCCGAAGGTCTACAAAGAACTAATCACGCATCATCGGAGAGGCACCAATGGAGGTGGTGAACCCCATCCGAGATGGTGTCTAGATTGGATCTGGTGGTTCTGGACTTTGTGGCGGCTGGATGAATATTTCGTCGACTCCCCTAGGGTTATGGAAATATGAAAGCACAAGTGCTCCCTAGGTGGTTTTGATAATTGATGACAACATATCTCTTGTTGGACTAACACTTCTATCTAGCATGTTTCAGATAAGTTCAACAATGGAGTGGCATGGACTAAAGGTTGTGGAAACTCCTTAGATGCTAAGGACAAAGGATTGGCTAAAGCTTCAAGCTCAAGACTCTTCATTTTACATTTTTAGTGATCCAAGATCACATTGAGTCCATAGGAAAAGCCAATACTATCAAGGAGGGATGAGGTGTTGCTTAATGAGCCTCTTGCTTCATGTGCTTAATGATATGCTCCAAAACCCTCAACCACTTTCCCATATCCACATATGACCTAAACTCTAAGCCAAATTCGGTCCCACTGATTCTTCCCATTCGGCGCCACCGAGTTTCACTTGTCATTAGCCACTGCCAAACCCTAGCAATTCGGTTCTACCGATAAGGATCTCGGTCTCACCGAGATGGGATTGCAAACTCTCTGTTACCTATTGCAATATTCTTGGTCCCATCGAGATATGCAATCGGTCCCACCGAGATTGCAATGTAAACTCAGTGTTTCCCCTTTGTAACTTTTCGGTCTCACCGAGTTCCACTCGGTCTCACCGAAAGAGCAAATCGGTCCCACCGAGTTTGCCTGACCAACTCTCTGGTTAGCTAATTACCAAACTCGGTCTCACCGAGTTTGTGTAATCGGTCTCACCGAGATTACGTTATGCCCATACCCTAACCAAATCGGTCCTACCGAGTTGCATGTCAGTCCCACCGAAATTCCTAACGGTCACTAGGTTTACTACTTCGGTCAGACCGAGTTTATTTATTCGGTCCCACCGAGATTGGAAAACTGTGTAACAGTTGGATTTTGTGTGGAGGCTATATATACCCCTCCACCTCCTTCTCATTCGATGAGAGAGCCATCAGAACACACACACCTTTCCTACTCATATGTTCTGAGAGAAAACCACCTACTCATGTGTTGAGATCAAGACATTCCATTCCCACCATATGAATCTTGATCTCTAGCCTTCCCAAGTTGCTTTCCACTCAAATCTTCTTTCCACCAAATCCAAATCCTATGAGAGAGAGTTGAGTGTTGGGGAGACTATCATTTGAAGCACAAGAGCAAGGAGTTCATTACCTACACACCATTTGTTACTTCTTGGAGAGAGGTGTCTCCTAGATTGGCTAGGTGTCACTTGGGAGCCTCCGACAAGATTGTGGAGTTGAACCAAGGAGTTTGTAAGGGCAAGGAGATCGCCTACTTCGTGAAGATCTACCGCTAGTGAGGCAAGTCCTTCGTGGGCGATGGCCATGGTGGGATAGACAAGGTTGCTTCTTCGTGGACCCTTTGTGGGTGGTTGCTTCTTCGTGGACCCTTCGTGGGTGGAGCCCTTCGTGGACTCGCACAACCGTTGCCCTTGGGTGGAGCCCTGTGTGGACTCGCGCAACCGTTACCCTTCGTGGGTTGAAGTCTCCATCAACGTGGATGTAGGATAGCACCACCTATCCGAACCACGGGAAAAACATCCGTGTCTCCAATTGCGTTTGAAATCTCCAAACCCTTCCCTTTACATTCTTGCAAGTTGCATGCTTTACATTCCGCTGCTCATATACTCTTTGCATGCTTGCTTGATATGTATTGTGCGTGTTGAATTTGTGCCTAAACTCCACTTAAACCGAAAAAGCTTAAAAATTGCAACTTTAGCACAAAGTGTCTAATCACCCCCCTCTAGACACATCTACTTCTAGATCCTACAAAATATTGGGGTATTTATAGAGCAAAGAGGTGGTCCGGGGAGCACCCGAGGTGGGCACAACCCACCAGGGCGCGTCTGGGCCTCCTAGCGCGCCCTGGTGGGTTGTGCCTCCCTCGGGGCACCCCCCCCCAGGCGCAGCCAGGGCCCGTTGTGTTCCTTTTGGCCCATAAAAATTCTCCGTAAAGTTTCGTGGCATTTGGACTCCGTTTGATATTGATTTTCTGCGATGTAAAAAACATGGAAAAACAGCAACTAGCAGTTGGCACTATGCCAATAGGTTAGTACCAAAAAATGATATAAAATGACTATAAAATGATTATAAAACATCCAAGATTGATAATATAATAGCATGGAACAATCAAAAATTATATATACGTTGGAGACGTATCAGCATCCCCAAGCTTAACTGCTACTCGTCCTCAAGTAGGGAAGTGATAAAAACAAATTTTTTGATGTGGAATGTTGCCTAACATGTCATATCATATTTCTTTCTTTATAGCATGGGCATTTGGACTTTTATATTGTTCAAAGCAATAGTCTAGTTTGACATGATAATTTAAATACTCAAGCATATCAATAAGCAACCATGTCTTACAAAATATCAACGCTAAAATAAGCTATCCTTAGCCCATCATGCTCAACCATTGACCCATTCATGAAAAACACTCGCATATTAGTTACACCCAATACTCAAGTACGATCATATTGCCTCCTAGTTGGTGCTTTTTATAAGAGAAGATGAAGACTCAAATTCAAAATAAAAATTGCATAAAGTAAAAGATAGGCCCTTCACAGAGGGAAGTAGGGATTTGTGGATGTGTCAGAGCTCAAATCGGAAAAAACTTAGAGATAAAAACATTTTGGGACGTGTATCCATCCCACCAACGAAAACGACTTAGAGTTCCCAATACTTTCCATGCTTAGATATATCATAGGCGGTTCCCAAAGAGAAAATAAAGTTTATTTCTTTTTCCACCATACTTTCACTTTCCATGGCTAGACGTATCCATGGTTGCCCTCCATACCAACACTTTCCAAGGAATTTATTATTTGACAACATAAAGTAAATTCATTTTTTCATTTCGGGACTGGGCATCCCTAATACCTTTGTCTTACTCTCGTGCAATGACAAGTGAATAAACACTCATCTTGAGAATAACGCATCTAGCATGGAAAAAATTAGCCACCCCTCACCGCTCCACGAACGAAACAAACACACAAAAGAGAAGTTTATTTTTGAAAATTAGAGATGGCACATGCAAATTTGCTTAGAACAGCAAAAGAATACCGCATATAGGTAGATATAGTGGACTCATGTGGCAAAACTGGTTTAAAGGTTTTTGGATGCACAAGTAGTCATCATACTTAGTGCAAAATGAAGGCTAGCAAAAGACTGGGAAGCGACCAACCAAGAACCGAATAATCTCATAAGCGATCATTAAGCATAACTAACACCGAATAATGCACCACAAGTAGGATATAATTTCACTGCATAACTATTGACTTTCGTGCTTGCATAGGGAATCACAAACCTTAACACCAATATTCTTACTAAAGCATAATTACTCATCAAGATGAATCACATATCACATCATCATATCTCAAAACTATTAATAAGAATCAAGTTTCTTTTTTCAGTGATCTTCATGAAAGTTTTTATTATAGCCTTCTTGGATATCTATCACTTTGGGACTAATTTTCATATGTTGCTTTTGACAAGCTCAAACAAATATAAGTGAAGATCATAAGCATAATATTTCTTTCTCTCAAATTAATTTAAGTGAAGCAAGAGAGAATTTATTGAAAACTTTACTAACTCTCAAATAAATCTAAGTGAAGCAAGAGAGCATTTTTTCAAAATACTAAGCACACCATGCTCAAAAAGATATAAGTGAAGCACCAATGACCCACAAGGGCTCCCGAGGACACATGGGAATTATCGTCAAGCTAGTTTTCATCACGATCATATGATTCACGTTCGGTACTTTGATAATCTGATATCTGGGTGGACCGGTGCTTGGGTGCTGCCCTTACTTGGACAAATATCCCACTTATGATTAACCCCTATTGCAAGCATCCACAGCTACAACAAAAGTATTAAGGTAAACCTAACCATAGCATGAAACATATAAATCCAAATCAGCGCCTTACGAAGCAACGCATAAACTAGGGTTTAAGCTTCTGTCACTCTAACAACCCATCATCTACTTATTACTTTCCAATGCCTCCCTCTAGACCCAAACAGTGGTGAAGTGTCATGTAGTCGACGTTCACATAACACCACTAGAGGGATGACAACAAACATCTCATCAAAATATCGAACGAATACCAAATTCACATGACTACTAATAGCAAGACTTCTCCCATGTCCTCAGGAACAAACGTAACTACTCACAAAGCATATTCATGTTCATAATGAAAGGGGTATTAATATGCATAATGGATCTGAACATATGATCTTCCACCAAGTAAACCAACTAGCATCAACTACAAGGGTAATCAACACTACTAGCAACCCACAAGTACCAATCTGAGGTTTGGATACAAAGGTTGGATACAAGAGATGAACTAGGGTTTGAGATGAGATGATGCTGGTGAAGATGTTGATGGAGATTGACCCCCTCCCGATGAGAGGATCATTGGTGATGACGATGGTGATAATTTCTCCCTCCCGGAGGGAAGTTTCCCCGGCAGAACAGCTTCGCCAGAGCCCTAGATTGGTTCTGCCAAGGTTCCGCCTCGTGGCAGCCGAGTCTCGTCCCGAAAGCTTTCTTATGATTTTTTCCTCAACGAAAGACTCCATATAGCATAATTAAGATTGCTTATGATTGGGCCATCTACTTATTACTTCCCAATGCCCTCCTCTAGGCCCAAACAATGGTGAAGTGTCATGTAGTCGACGTTCACATGACACCACTAGAGAGAAGACAACATACATCTCATCAAAATATCGAACGAATACCAAATTCACATGACTACTTATAGCAAGACTTCTCCCATGTCCTTAGGAACAAACGTAACTACTCACAAAGCATATTCATGTTCATAATCAGAGGGGTATTAATCTTTACTCCTAATGGAGCAGTTGGTAGTCTACGTCGGTCAATTTTCGTCCCACCAGAGACGGATTTTTTTCGTTCTCGATCCCACCTCCCGCATCCCCTCCATTCCTCCCTCCGCCCTCGAACCAGGAAAAAAATCGGTATGCTCCCACTATGTCCAGTGCTAAACCCTCTGGTTGATCGAAAAAACTCGCTCTGAAAAAAACTACGAAAATAAACCTACGAGAATTAGCCAGACGCTTGCACCTACGAGCGATTCCTCGTGCCCCTCGATCCCGAGCGAGGTCCCGATCCGCTCCTCCCCCTCTCCCGAGGATACGCAGCTGCCGCCTTCGCCGGATTCGCCGTCGTTGATCAGCCGATCCAGGCAGCGTAGCCGCCGGTACCGCCGCCGATCTGCCTATCTAGGCATACGCGACCGTCATGGATCACGAGAACACCGGCACCGCCGGCGCCTAGAATACGTCGCCTGTCACCACCACGATGGCACCTCGCTGCTGCCGCCCGGCATGGATGGCCGCCCCAAGACATGGATAAGCTCTCGTGATCCCCACCCCACCCCTCTCATCCCCTGAATCCATATCCTCCATCCCGTCTTGATCCCGCCCATGATCTGATCAGGAATCTGCCCATGATCCGATCCCCTGGTTTCTTATCCGGTTATCCACCTCTCATCTCTCGCACGGGCGTTCTAGCAACCCCCATCTTCGGTGGGACGACGTTGTTGACATCGTCGCGACCTCCCGCAATTCTTGGCTCGGCCTTCCTTGACTCCATGCACGGCTAACGAGGTGGTCTTCGTCCAGAGGTGGTCTGCTCGTGCTCTCCTGGTCCTCTCGAAACGACAAGGGGTAGTGTCGGTCGTGGCTCGGCAGGATAGCATAAGCTTGCCCTTATTCTTTTGTGTTTGAATCAGATTTGATGGTTCTTAGTTTTACATGAACCTATCAATCTTTCTTCTGTATGCAGGTTACACACCTGATGATGTTTACGGCGAGGCGCAGGAACAAGCAGAGGCCGAGGAAGTGCGGGCATGCACGAGGAAGGTTCAGCGGGCTGCAGAAGTCGGGCCACGCCCGGAGAGCCGCGCCAACGCATGTGTGCGTGGTCGGTGGGTTGGCCAAGATCTGCATTCTGCGACTTCTTCTTCACCATGGAGGCATGGACACAAGCAAGGACTGACTCGTGGGTCTTGGTAGCGGTGCTGAGCATCAGCGAATCAAAGTGGTCGAGGTCGCGGTTAATCGACCAGGACGAGACATGCATCTTGGAGCTAGCGCAGAGGGGGAAAGAAGCAGGTTGGTCTGGCCCGGCCTCGCAAATGAATTGGTATGTCCAGTTCTTCCCATGAAGGTCACATGCCTAACTTCGTGCTAGACATTGCTAACTCAACCACTTGATGTTAGACTCTGTATGCATAACTAGACCTAGCTAACTCCAAGATTTGATGTGTTAAATTAAAGTACCAATCAGGCATGTTCACCACTTTGTACGTGTGTGCTCTTGCATTGCTTACTAGATCTTGTTGTATATGATGGTCCATTGTCGGCTATACAACTTCTGAATTCTGTCAAGTTCAGTTCAGATTTGATTTTTTCACCTCTTTTTGCATGGACAATGTGTCTGATGTTTAAATGATGGATACTTGAAATTCATAGGCATTGTGAGGTTAGAAAGGATTCCATTAACTATTTTTTCAGTTTGGTTCAAAGTTGTTAGCTGCTACACCTACACGTGGAAAACGTACACTTGGCATTCTAAAATTGTAAAGTTGCTGGGGCAACAACCTGCTGCCGGCGGGGAAGCAAGTTGCCTTCTGGGGCGGGCGGGGTAACAACGGCAGGGACCAGCCCTTGTCCGTCTTTGGGATCCCGAAGTACCATTACAAGTATGGCAACTAGTCCTCCGTTGGTTGTAGTATTAAGATCACATGATCATTGAATTGTAAAGTTGAAATATATCAGCTTGACTGTCTAATGCATTTGATCTAAGGATAGGATAAGATACGCAAGTCAGGTCATAGTCGTTTCTCCGTGTGTCAATTAGAATTTGTACGTTCATGGCAGCTCCAGAAATGCATGCATGCAACTTATACCAGGATCTTATTATGAATGTTAGTGTTGGTGTGAGTAGCCAGAAGCAAAGTAACATTTTCTGATTGCTCCATGTTGCTGTGTTGGTTGTTCTAGGATCTATAGAAGGCTACCAAAAACTTCACAACGATTCTAGGCCATGGATCATTTGGTCTTGTGTACAAGGTTGTAATGACTACTGGTGAAGTCATGGCTGAAAAGGTTCTTGCGACGCCGCTGCTACTTGGTGCCCGACGCACCCAAGGCATCAGTTGCCATCCCTGTTCTCCCGGTGGCCCTCTCGTCATGCGTTCAATTGGTCGAGTAGTTCGTCACAGCCGCTGAAGAACAGGTCAGTGAACTCTATTTTCTTTTTCTGGTCTCACCTTAGCTATTTGATTCCGTCCAATTGTGTGTCGCATGTGTGCAGTCGAATTCAGAATTTTAAAATTTACATGTTAGTTGCAGAGTGACTCCCAGGAAAATTACTCAAATTTATCCAATGGGCAATGATAAAGTAAGCATGGCAGTTCCACTGCTAGCCAGCTCCAAATATGGAGACAAATCATGATTCTTTTCATCGCTAACCATCAACAGAACTCCAAATCCTTGATATTGAAATGAAAAGTGATCCTACATATATGCCATGTTAAGCTTTGAGTTCAGCTACTTCCTATGTGTTGTCCAAAGCAAATCTGGTGTTTATGTTTCAGTTTTTTCTGTAACCATTTATCTTTTTAATTGTTCAGTCGTCCAAGAATATATTTGTATTGCTACCCTTTCTCAATACTCCATGTGTTCATTACAAAGCAAAGTTGTCCAGCCAAGCTACCTGCTTTTCTGTTCTTAACATTTTCACTGAATTTTTGTCACTCTTGTATTGCTGATATGGTATGGTGCTAAATACTTGAGAAATATCTTGCATGATATTCTTCTCTTCCTACGTGCATTTATTTATCAGATTGGAGGAAAGGTAGATTTAATTTCAGTATACTATGCCAAGATACACTCTAATTTTGCTTTATTACACATATTACTGCAGGACCATAGCAGACCATTGCAATGCGGCAACCCAAATTTCAATTCCACGGTGTTCTGTGTGCATCAGTAAGTTGTTTATCTTGCTTTCACTTTCAAATTTCTTGCTGAATCACTACAAGCATGTGTTCCTATCTCCTACATATCTCTAAATTCTAAGATGTGAAATTATGAATATTTTTCTGTAATATATTTCATGGTTTTGTGGCTTATGCCTTGCAAGATTTTTGCCAATGCGGAAGTGCACAAACCTTTTGAATTTATATAGTTTATATCCATTCTATTGAGGTGGAATGTACCTTGCAGCTTACAATGTGTGGTGTAAAAGAGAATGCATGTAAGATCAAACAAGCTTATCATCGCAGAGTCGCATTTTGCAGAGTCTTTAACCATAATTGATCCGAAGCTGCATTTTGGCAATTTTATTTTATAACTTAGTGGCTATTATTATATAAGACTGATCACTTCTCTCGTAAGTTTGTTAGCTACCATGATCATCTGTTGGTATAGATAATTATTTGGATGACATTACTTGACAAAAAAATTAATTTTATGCAGCTAAGCACATTGAGTCATATATTTTTCCTCTGCAACATAAGAACAGGTATGTACCTTGCCCTTGTCTTCATTTGATAAGAGTGATATGAGGATTGAGGCATAGAACATGATGTCATAAATTGCATGTTGGACCATACTTGAGCTATTTTACTTGGCCTCGTAATTTTTTTTGATCCCTCTAGCTTTGTGGTTTTTTTATATGTGCATTATTTCTAGACTAGAACACATGAACCAAAAAGATTTATTTCTCCTGGGATTTTGGTTTCTTGCATACTGTATATATTTAGTTGCTTGGATTCAGGAAGAGAAAATAATGGATGGAGGAAGAAGAGTGATTTTGTGGTACAAAAATGTTGGCAATGTTTCATTAAAATATGTTATCTGATGTGCTTGATTCTTCCATAGGTACATGTTTGACATAGTTAATGTTAATATTGAACCACCAGAATATATTGCTAACATGATGGAATGAGATGAGATCTCAACGTCCAAACTGCGGTTGATCCATTATGCACCATGAAAAATATAGGGTCGTGCTAACTGCCACACGTGTGGCAGGAAGGGAGACGCACCACACGTCTCTAATGTAAACAGATTGCCACATCATCGCATGCATGCATGTAGGAATCTTTTTGGATTTTCAGTTTTTAAAATGTTTTATCTCTTAAACGAAAAATCCGATTGAAAATCCGTTTTCACCATTAAATCCCTCGCGATGAGATCTTCGAAACTAGATCCCATGTTGATATGTTTTGATGAAAAAAAATTAGATTAAAAGTTTCCATGTCTATTGCATATGAATTGCCATGATGTTTACACTGAAGTTGCCATGATATGTTTCAGCTATTTTCTTCTACATTTAAAAGTAAATTTTGACATTTATAAAACGGGAAATTAAGAAACTAGACTTGCCATGAACCATAAACTAAAATTGCCATGATACATGCACGTAAAATTGCCATGGTTCATACAAAAAATAATTTTCATGGTCAAAGTACTGGAGTTGCCATCATCAAAATACTAAAATTTCCATGATCTACAAACTAAAATTGCCACATGGCAACTTTAGTTTAAGCCCTATGGCAACTGCAGTGTAAACATCGTGGCAACTTCTGGCAAAAAAATTCGTCGAAACATATCAACATGGGGTCTAGTTTTGAAGATCTCGTCGAGACGGATTTAATGGTGAAAACGGATTTTTAGTTCGCTTTTTTATTTAGGAGATACAACATTTTTAAGCCGAAAACCAAAAAAAATTCTGCTGATGTCATCTATTCATACGTGACAAAATGAGTGGTGATGGAGGCGTGTGGGCGATGTGCAAATGCCCACACGTGTGGGTGTTAACATTTCCGAAAATATAATAACTCTGAAGACCTTGTATGGATAATATATCTGATCTTAATTGCACATGTGAAAAAGGATGTGTGAACTGTACCTAACCTCTTGTAGGATTTGCGGGAGATTGTCAGCGAGCCACTAGCTGAAGTTCTTCTGCAATGATGCCGAGGATTTGATCTTGGCTGGCATGGACCAATTGGTGTACTCTTGGATGGTGATGTCACCTGGTGGCAACAGGGTGTAATCCTAGATGGGGGTGTTGTCCGGTGGCAGCGGGGTGCGGCAACGTACAAGAAAAGGAAAAGTGGGAGGGTGGAATATACCGAAATGGGAGTATCCACGATGCAGGACAGGAGGGCGAACGGAATGGGAACCTTGAAGATAATAATTGGCGGAAGAGCAGCCAATGCTATCTGTTATTTGCCAACGGTTGGCGTGAACCGGCTGGTGTACTCCTGGATGGCGATGTCGCCTGGTGGCAACAAGGTGTACTCTTGGACGGGGGTGCCATCCAGTGGCAGTGGGGTGCGCAACGTACACTAAAAGGAAAAGTGGGAGAGTGGAAAATACCGAAATGGGAGTATCCAAAGAAGATGAGGTACCAGGAGGCATGTTACATAGGGAGGCGGGACGGGAGGACGAACGAAATGGGAACCTTGAAGTTTATAATTGGCCAAAGAGCAACCATTGCTAACAGTTATTTGCTTGCAAGAACAAGTTGTGTTATAGAACTGTTGCCATGGTGCTCATGTCAAGTGTAGCAGTGGATTAAAAATTTTACCCTCTGAATCTTTATTTGTTGTTGTATGGAGTATAACCATAAATTTGTGTGCTCTACAGTGGTGGAGTAAATGAGCCAGGATTAAGTTCAAAAGGTTGTCTTAGCCCCTACAAAGGCTAAGATTTCCCTTTAATATTTAAGCTTCTAGGATATTCTATAGCCGCCGAATGTTATGCTGAGCAAAATTAAGTTTTGAGTTGTGAGAGAGGGAAAGGGGGAGGGAGAAGTGTGTGTGTGTGTTTGTGTGTGTGTGTGTGAGAGAGAGAGAGAGATGGAAGGTGGTAGATAGAGTGGGGGAGCGAGGGACATATGTAGGGTGTGAAAGAGAGGATTAAGGAGAGAGGGAAACTGCCATATTACAATCAGAGAGAGAGAAAGGAGAGATAGAGAGCTTTAGTGTGAAATTTAGCACAAGTGCATCGTTTTGTGTCAGAAATTAAAAGTGTGTGTTGATGGAGGGGGAGTGGGAGCCAGATATGTCACTAATTGAGGAGGGGTGGTGAACATGGACTGGGGTTGCGGAGATAGTTGGTGGTGAAAGAAAAATATGTTGAGTGATTTATTTATATATAAAAAAGTAGACTACAGAAGTGCATGAGAAATCTGTAGGTATATGTTTACTCGATTACATTTTCATGTAAATTATATATATAAATTGCTTGTGCATGATGCTTATGAGTTGAGAAATAAATTTTTATTATACTTGCTGAAATATCATGCAAATGAAGCTAAAGAAAATATTTCTGATATTTAATGGGAATATCTTAAACGCATCAATTAGATCTTAGTTTGTAACATATGCTTATTTATATTATTGCTGTCAATGTATACATCATCGAGTTACATTATGGGTGAATTGAATTTCAATTATTTTTCGATTGTTGCACGTACACTATCATTTGTATATATGTGAAATATGATATACATTATATGCGCATTCAGAAAAAATCTATGCACGCAAAATTTGATATGCTTTGTATTCAATGGTGCAATCGGAAAAAACAAATTAAAAGCCCGTGGCAACGCACGAGCGTTCTACTAGTATGCATAATGGATCTGAACATATGATCTTCCACCAAGTAAACCAACTAGCATCAACTACAAGGAGTAATCAACACGACTAGCAACCCGTACCAATCTGAGGTTCGGATACAAAGATTGGATACAAGAGATGAACTAGGGTTTGAGATGACATGGTGCTGGTGAAGATGTTGATGGAGATTGACCCCCTCCCGATGAGAGGATCGTTGGCGATGACGATGGTGATGATTTCCCCCTCTCGGAGGGAAGTTTCCCCATCAGAACAGCTCCGCCAGAGCCCTAGATTGGTTTCGCCTCGTGGCGGCAGAGTTTCGTCCCGTGAGCTTGCTTGTGATTTTTTTCCTCGACGAAAGACTCCATATAGTCAAAGATGGGCATCAAAGGGCCACCAGGGGCCCACGAGGCAGGGGGCGCGCCCAGGGGGGTAGGGTGCCCCCTCCCCCACCCTCGTGGATGGTGGGTGGCTGCCCTCTGGTACTTTCTTTGCTCAGTATTTTTTTATATATTCTGAAAATAACTCCCGTGGAGTTTCAGGGCTTTTGGAGATGTGCAGAATAGGTCTCTAATATTCGCTCCTTTTCCAGCCCCGAATTCCAGCTGCCGGCATTCCCCTCTTCATGTAAACCTTGTAAAATAAGAGAGAATAGGCATAAGTATTGTGACATAATGTGTAATAACAGCTCATAACGCGATAATTATTGATATAAAAACATGATGCAAAATGGACGTATCAAGCACTAGAGCAAGTCCTTAGCTCATAAAAATTAAAGTGAAGCATAGAGAGAAATTCTAACAAGTCATGACATAATTTTGGCTCTCTCAAATAGGTGTGTCCAGCAAGGGATCAAGACTAAAAACACAAAATAAAACAAGCAAAGACTCATATCATACAAGACGCTCCAAGAAAAACACATAGTATGTGACGAATAAAAATATAGTTTCGAGTAAAATACCGATGGTCGTTAGAAGAAAGAGGGGATGCCACTCGGGGGCATCCTCAAGCTTAGTTGGTTGCTCATTTTTGGATAATAGCTTGGTATGTCGGGGCATCCCCAAGCTTAGGCTCTTCTACTCATTATTCCTTCATCCATCGTAAGATAACCCAAAACTTGAAAACTTCAATCACACAAAACTCAACAAAACCTTCATGAGATCCGTTAGTATAAGAATAATAAATCACTACTATAAATGTTGTATAAAATCAATTCATATTTTGTTCTTGCATTGTATCTACGTATTCCAACTTTTCTATGGAAAAAAATCATCAAAGAAAATCATAGAGACATCAAAATAAGCACACAACACAAAGAAAACAGAATCTGTCAAAACAGAACAGTCTGTAGCAATCTGACTATTTCAAAAACTTCTGTAACTCCACAAATTCTGAAAAATTAGGACGGCCTGAGCAATTTGTGTATTGATCTACTACAAGTAGAATGGGTATTTTATCGCTCTCTGGTAAAAAATGAAAATTAATTTCGTGAGCGTAAAAGTTTCTGTTTTTCAGCAAGATCAAACAACTGTCACCCAAGAAGATCCTAAAGGCTGTACTTGGCACAACCACTAATTAAAACATAAAAAACACAATCATAACAGTAACATAATTGTGCTAACACTCAAAAACAGAAAGCAAAAAGCAAAAATAAATTTTATTCATTGGGTTGCCTCCCAACAAGTGTTATAGTTTTACGCCCTTAGCTAGGCATAAAGCAAGGATCTAAGTTTTGTCATCTTTGTCCAACTCTTCAATCAAACACTTGAATCGTTCAAACATTTAGCATAAAGATTTTCAGTAACAACACTTCTAGGAATAAATCCAAAGATTTCATTCTTGCAAAAGGGATCTCTTATTACTTCAACAAAATCCGGGTGAATACCAATCATCTTAAGATATTTATTACTATTATAGAGGTTGCACCATTGTTCTTGGAAGCTCTACCAATTTTTACGGGAGTTTTTTCGATAGTTTTAGCGGAAGCAAAAGTCGTGCTTAGATTACTAAAAATTTCTTCTAATTTATCAATCTGAGAAGGGCTTTCTTCTATTCTTTCATGAATTATGGTGCCCTTTTCCCTTAGCAACTTAAGAATATTCTCCCGCTTTTGACCCCATATTGGTGGCAAAATTATGTATCTTTTTATCTATAAGTCCCATATGATCTTCGCTGAGCATTTTCTTTTCCATAGCATCTAGTATTTCCATAACATGCTCAAGAGTCAAAGTTGTTTCATTAATCATGAGGGGTGGTGAGCCCACTAAATTTCCCATAGCATTAAAAGCATCAAGAAAAGGACACATCAAGAAATTTCCATCGGTAATCGTATCGAGGACGAATCTATACCAAGTGGTGATGCCGACATAAAAACAACGAAGAAGAACAACGGTGGATTGCTTACGGGTAGATCTACTATGGGCATTGCAAATCCTATACCAAGCATCTTTTAAATTTTCTCCTCCCCTTTGTTTAAAGTTGAGAACCTCGTTCTTGGGAGTGCAAGCAATAGAGGAAGAACTATCCATAATGATACTAACGGCAAACAAGATTGTACTCAAAAACAGATCCAGCAAGAAAACGGCGAGCGAAAAAGAGGGTGAAAAAAACGACAACTTTTTGTGAAGTGGGGGAGAGGAAAACGAAGGAAAATGGAAAATGATGTAAATTGTGAGGAGATGAGATTTGTAATTAGGAACCTGGTATATGTTGAAGATCCTCCCCGGCAACGGCGCCAAAAATTCCTTTTGATGTCGCTTGAAGCTATGTCGGTATTTCCCCAAAGAGGAAGGTATGATGCAGCACAATGGCGGTAGGTATTTCCCTCGGATATGAAACCAAGGTTATTGAACCAGTAGGAGAATCAAGCAACACAACGTAAACAACACCTGCACATAAATAACAACTTCTCGCAACCCGACGTGTTAAAGGGGTTGTCAATCCCTTCCGGGGTACGGCGCCTCAAGATAGGCAAACGGACGTGAGGTAAATTTGTAGTAGATTGATAGATTGAACGACAAACAAATAAATAAGAATAAATTGCAGCAAAGTATTTTTGGGTTTTTGGATTAATAGATCTAAAAGTAAAAGCAAAGGAAAATAGATCGCAAAGGAAAATAATATGAGAAAGAGACCCGGGGGCCGTAGGTTTCACTAGTGGCTTCTCTTGAGAAAAATAGCAAAGCGGCGGGTGAACAAATTACTGTTGGGCAATTGATAGAACTTCAAATACTCATGATGATATCCAGGCAATGATCATTACATAGGCATCACGTCCAAGATTAAATAGACCAACTCCTGCCTTCATCTAGTACTATTACTCCACACATCGACCGCTATCTAGCATGCATCTACTGTATCAAGTTCATGGGGAAACGGAGTAATGCAATAAGAACGATGACATGATGTAGACAAGATCTATCTATGTAGAGATAGACCCCACCATTTTATCCTTAGTAGCAATGATACATACGTGTCGGTTCCCTTTTTGTCACTAGGATCAAGCACCATAAGATCGAACCCACTACAAAGCACCTCTTCCCATTGCAAGATAAATAGATCAGGTTTTCCAAACAAAACCCAATTATCGGAGAAGAAATACGAGGCAATAAGAGATCATGCATAAAAGAGATCGAAGAACCTCAAATACTTTCATGGATATAAAAAGATAGATCTGGTCATAAACTCAAAGTTCATCGATCCCAACAAACACACCGCAAAAAGAGTTACATCATATGGATCTCCAAGAGACCATTGTATTGAGAATCGAGAGAGAGAGGAAGCCATCTAGCTACTAACTACGGACCCGAAAGTCTACAAAGAACTACTCACACATCATCAGAGAGGGACCAATGGAGGTGGTGAACCCCATCCGAGATGGTGTCTGGATTGGATCTGGTGGTTCTGGACTCTGCGGCGGCTGGATGAATATTTCGTCGGCTCCCCTAGGGTTCTGGAAATATTGGGGTATTTGTAGAGCAAAGAGGCGGTATGGGGGCACCCGAGGTGGGCACAACCCACCAGGGTGCGCCTGGGCCTCCTGGCGCACCCCGGTGGGTTGTGCCTCCCTCGGGGCACCCCCTAGGCGCAACTAGGGCCCGTTGTGTTCCTTTTGGCCCATAAAAATTCTCCGTAAAGTTTCGTGGCATTTGGACTCCGTTTGATATTGATTTTCTGCGATGTAAAAAACATGAAAAAACAGCAACAGGCACTTGGCACTATGTCAATAGGTTAGTACCAAAAAATGATACAAAATGACTATAAAATGATTATAAAACATCCAATATTGATAATATAACAGTATGGAACAATCAAAACTTATAGATACGTTGGAGACGTATTAATCAGCAGAGTTTTTTCAAGAGGAGGTCAGGATATCAAGGGACGCGGTGTGCGCCGGAGAACAGCGGCGGATCGGTGCCGATGTGTTTCAATTATAGAGGTGAGTATTACCGGTCGGTCGACATCTTCCACTATTTGTACAATTAATTGTTTCGGTTCTACGGTTTGATACTGATGTTCATGTGGTGCTATAGATCTTAAGAGAAGAAAGAAGTTCTCGATGCTGCTCATGGCTGTTAGTTTATAGATGAACTGAGCAATGATGGCATAATTGGGTAATTAACTCTTGATTTAATCATCAGCACAACAGACGTGAGTAACTTTACACCCTCGCAACACCATAAATTTGGTTTTCAAAGATATGAAGGTATTTAAGCTTGGAAGTTATGAAAAAACATTTTCTCTATCGCTCATATGGATTTGCTCATCTATCTAATTTCTCATATACTCCTATTTGTAGTAACAGTCTTACCATAGTCATTACAAGAACTCAAAATGTGAATGCAACTATGCATTTTGGATGCAATTTTTTTAGTACTATTCCTAGAGTCTTCTGTTCCTTTTGTTACTTAAAATAATATACTTCTACATGTAAAATAATATACTTCTACATGTGTAATTCAAGCATGACTTTGCATCCGTCTACTTTCTTCATAGCGCATTTTTTTTATGTTTATGTCAAGACCGGGTTTTGCCCCGGGCACCTGAAATCTCAAGACTGGCCCTGCTGGACTGATTTGGCTGTCGTTGATGATTTTGCTTGCTAAGATTCAGTTATTTGAGTTACATGCCGTCCCTCAGGACCTTGAGGCAGTTGACTATTGTACAGTAATAATATTTTTCATATCTAACATTTTTTGTCAATTAGATTAACTAAATTGGGTTCCATTATTCTTCTAGGTATATGTTCCTTGAAATGTAGAATTAGTAGTTCAGTGTCAGAAATAAATAATTGTGGTTTAGTTTGATGTGATTAGGACGTGGTGCTCCTTTGATGATTCTTCCACACTACTGTTCCTGTTAATTTAGTTTCAGCTTTGCTTTATTTTACATGCATGACCATTCTAATAGACATGAATCATTTTAGGTTTGGACCTTTTCTTGATTGATGGGGCTCCTTTGAATTTTAGTTCTTATACTTTCACCTTTGCAAATATAGAGGGTTCTCAATTTGTTTTTTTCAGGTATATATGTTGTTGCAGGATTTGGGTCGAGATAGAATATACTCATGAAATTTATCTCTGTCATTGTTGGTTTGCAATGTAAATAGAGAATATACTCCTAGATGTTATTTGAGAGGCATTTTCTCTATGTCATCATTGATTACCAATATTAACAATTTTGCGCCCCCTTCTTTGCAATACATTGTTGCTTTTGAAGTATATTTACATATAGACATGGAATGTTCTCAAATTTTATTCCATATATAGGCGCATAGGTTTGTATATTCGATCAGATGACTCAGTCATACTAAGTAACATCATTCGAGAAGACATTTTTTTATAAATTGTACCACCACATCGACAATACTTTATCTTGCTTTTCTCTTTTAGTGTGCACCCTTGACACGAGCTGATTGGAGTACTATAATGTCCCGCCGCAACGCGCGGGGAATCATCTAGTTTTCTAGCAAGTGGTACCATGAGTAAGGTTTGAAATCAAGGTTATGACTGATCAACAGGAAGATCGGAGGTAATCATGGATATGATAGTTGTGTCGACGAAATCATCGGGGAGAACAACAAAAAGCAATGGGATTGATCGGTCATTTGGTCACAGAAGCAATTGGTGAATCACACACTTCATGTCAAAAGAATCACAAGGCTATGCAATATATTGGTTGAGGTCGGTCGATGAGGGTGCAGTTGTTGGAAATATGCCCTAGAGGCTAATAAAGTTAGGTTTATTTTCGATGCTATAATCGTGTTGGTTCCTAAATATGAGACTCAAAGGAAAACCTAATTGCATGTGTGGAGTAATAAACACCAAACAAACCTCTAGTCAGGTCTCTGGACTAGCTCATGTATTGTTGGTGGCATTGTTTTCTTGATCATGAACATTGTTAATGTAACAAGGATGACGACTATAATGAGAACACATTGTTCGGTTAACAATGGTGTTGGATAAACACACACACGAAATACTATGAGATCACGTGTCAACATGTTGTCTTTATTTTCTCATAATGTTAATGTTTACTTGTGTGTTTAGACCATGAGAATATCATAGACCTAGATACTGGATGGTTAATCCGGTGTCATCAAATGTTACTCTGTAACTATGTAATTATAGCAGTGACTTTCGGACAAGTCAGAAAGTATGTCGTGGTGCTAGATATGTCAAGACTGGGATTTCTCCCTCCGAAAGTGGAGATATACACTTTGGGCCCGCCCATTATAACGATGTCCAACATCGCCTAGCCAGATATTGTGACTAAGGAGTTAGGCACGGGGACATTGGAATACAAACATGAGAAAGGATTACAAACTAGTAACAAGCATAGCTAGGTATGGTGATCAAGAAATTGATCACACGGATGTCGTCAAAGTCTTGCCTTGGGTTGTGTAACATATCATGTGGCAAAGATATTATTGTGTGCAATAATACAATGTTCACCCCATACAGATCTTTGATGCTATGTGAAGTTCCTTACGCGTGTCCATATATTGCTAACAGTTATTGAGCTAAAGGTGATCGGATATGTCCATATATGCTCGAAGCTATAGGGTCCCACTCTTAATGTTTAGCGATATATAAGAATGCTACCATTTAGTGGAGATTGAGAGAGAAGGGTCTCAAAACTTCTTTAGAGGATCTCAAAAGTGTTCCATGAGGTCCAAGTGTTCCGATGATGTCTGAAAGTGTTCCATAAGGTATCGTAAGGTTCTAGAACATCGTGGAAACTTCCAAGGAGGTTCAGAAGGTCCTAGAATGTTCTGAAACATTTCGAAAGGATCCTAATGGGATGGCCCCTTTGCTTGGGGGCAAGGTATCTGATATGTCTCGAACGTATCTATATTTTTTATTTCATGTTATTATATTATCAATCTTATATGCTTTATATGCAATTTTATATTATTTTTGGGAACTAACCTATTAACTCGGTGCCTGGTATCAGTTGTTGTTTTGTGCTTGTTTTTGGTTTTACAGAAAATCTAAACCAATTGGAGTCCAAACACGATGAAACTTTTAAACAATTTTTTTCTAGACATAAGAGACCCTAGAAGATTCCGAGAGGACCAGAAGACCTATGAGGAGATGGCAAGGCAACAGGTCATGCACTAGGGGGTAGGCACGCCCTGATGCCTTGTGGGCCTGACGGCTCTATATTTTATGCATTTTTAGAGCCCATTTGTTGCATGTTCTCTTTATATATCATGTCCCATTGAACCAGATAGATATCCATTATGCATGATTACCGGTATTTGCACTTATCATTGCGAGCATTGCACATTTAGTATTTTAGTTGGTTTTTATTAGTTTTCTTTGTTTTCTTGTGTCTACATGTGTTTTGGAGCAACCTAGGACTAAGGACGGGATTGATACAGAGTCAGCCAGGGGTCAGAGTTGGCCATTTCGGAGGTCGGAAAACGTCATTTTTCCAAAGTACTCCAAATAAAGATCTAAGGCCATACATGGATTGGCGTCCTTCATACGAATCCAACGAGCCCAAGAATGTCAAATTCCTAGTTCATATGAAGAAATGACGATCGTTTTACCGAAGGAGTCCAGCGCAGAAGATGACCTTTCGAGCGTGCGTCGTTTTGGCGGTCATTTGACGTGCAGACATCTCCGAAAGTTGCCCTCCCAGACGGGTTTCTTCACCGATCGCATCCCCGTTTGATCCGCGAGATCCTTGGCTCGTAAAAAGAGATTGTGAGAGAATTAGGCTCATCTTGAGCCCTTGGATGAAGCCCATCAAGAGAGGAGGCTAAGAAGGCTCTCCATATAAGTCACCCTCAACCCTAGCCACTGCCATCCATCGTCATTCATCTCATTCATCCAAATATTGGAAAACTATCTGTTACAAATTATCTTGTCACCCTCAACTCTTGCTACTTGTCACTTGTTACAAATTATCTTGCTACCAAATTATAAGTTACCAATAATTTCAGTGCTTGCAGAAAATACCTTGCTGAAAATTGCTTGTCATTTCCTTTTGCTCCTCGTTGGGTTCGACACTACTACTTCTTGAGCTTGTGTTGATTTTTCCCTTAAAGAGGAAAGGGTGATGTGGCAAAGTAGAGGTACATATTTCCCTCAGTTAAGAACCAATGTATCAATCCAGTAGGAGGAACACACAAGTCCCCAATAGATGCACCGGGACAAACTAACAAACACTTGCACACAATGCGAAATAGAGGTTGTCAATCCCTTCGCAGTCACTAGCAAGAGTGAGATCTAATAGAGATATGTATAAAAGATAAATGCAATTGCAAAATAAAGTAAAGATAAATAAATTGCAGCAAGGTATTTTTAGGTTTTTGGTTTTATAGATCTAGAGATAATATGATAGGAAATAGACCCGGGGGGGCATAGGTTTCACTAGAGGCTTCTCTCTTGAATAAAGCATACGGTGGGTGAACAAATTACTGTTGATCAATTGATAGAAAATCACATAGTTATGACGATATCTAAGGCAATGATCATGAATATAGGCATCACATTCGTGACAAGTAGACCGAGATGATTATGCATCTACTACTATTACTCCACACATCAACCGCTATCCAACATGCATCTAGTGTATTAAGTTAACAAGAATGGAGTAACGCCTTAAGCAAGATGACATGATCTAGAGGGATAGATCCAAGCAATATGGTAAAAAACATCTTCTTATCCTTAATTGTAACAATACAAAATACGTGCCTCGCTACCCCTACTGTCACTGGGTGAGGACACCGCAAGATTGAACCCATCACAAAGTACCTCTGTGGCACCCCGGCTCAGGGCAATCGTTTTACCCTGTATTGCCATCCTAGAGACCATGTCTTCTGGCAACACACAACATCTTGTTACAGAATACAACCGCTTTATTGATGTTAGCGAAACATGGTTCATATTACAACAAGTTGCAAGGCCAAGCGGCACACACGGTGCGGCTGAACAATATGTACATTATTTAGTGAACATAAAGGGGCCTTGATCAGGAAAACTACACGGCGGCAGAACTACGACGAAGCGGGACTCCATAGCACAGGGACACCGATGTGGACACGATCTAGACTCGGACATCACTTCGTTCCAAAGAGACTTTCCTGAAAGCTGGCATGACACGCCAGGTCAGTACATTGAATGTACTTGCAAGCTCACAACAAGCATAAATATAATGACAAACAATATCATGATAATTAACCAAGTGAATCATTATTGCAAAATCATACTAGAAATGAAGTGATCATGATCTCGTGACTCGGGTCCCCCAGACTTGCTTACCAAACGGTGATCTCTCTCGGATCACAAGCGGACCAACATCTTGGCCTTTAATCGGGTTACCTCGTAACCAAACGGTGATCTTTCTCGGATCACAGACGGACCGACAACTTGGTCTCCATCAACCAACTGGTTTCTCAACCATCCTCTTTCCAACAATGCAAAGTTATTATCTTAGTGTGCAAAATTATTTAAATGTTGACCCATGGTGTGACCTACTTTCGAGCATGTCCGTAACCGTGGACTTGACTATCGATAGATTAAATACACTCTGCAGAGGTAGTGCACTGTACCCACACCACGAAACCCATGGCCTCGCACTCCCATTCGGGTGGACCAACGACATTTTGAAGGAACCCCTCCATTGGCATGACACTCTCCCGGCCACTCCGACTCCCCACTGGGCTAAGTCCTGGGTGGCCCCGTGTCTACCAAAGACACCAACGGTCACCGTCGTGGCAAACGGCCACCATCGTGGCAAAACATAAACGGTCCCAAACAGGGACAAGGTACCATAACAACAACGGGCACACAAGGTTATGTCTGCTTACCGGGCCAGGGTAATGCACGCCCATAACCTTCCCTCGTTGGAGGCACCGACCAGAGGCATGACAATAGACCGAATAAAGGCCTTCCCATAAAGGCAAATGTGGTTGCACTGGGAAAAACTCGATTCAGTGGCACCATGACCCGATCAATGATATGTTCAAGTTGAGTTATTATCAGGTTCAACTTAAAGTAAAAGTAATCGGTGTCATGATATGCCATGCAAATGCAATCATAAAGCATGCATCACTTATCATTTGAACAATAGCAGGTCAACTATATCAAGCACTAACCATACATATCAAAAACTCATAACACTTTTCTGGTTATGATTATTCAGCAAACTAACCATGACAATATCTTACCATAATTATTTTCTCACTCAAGAACATATTAAGCCAACTAATTCTTTTCATAAACAAATTATTTCTTCATAATCAAATATAACTTTTAGTGACTTAAACTAACTTAGTTAGCCTTAATCTTCTGTAACAAACATATCAACACAAACAAGCATTCAACAGAATAAATGTAAATTTATTTTAGTGATTTAAATGCATGAACTAAATTATTGATTCAAGTATAAAAATCACAAATATAGTAACGGCACCATGAAAATGTTGTTGTGGCTTGCCTTAGTGCAGGTGAGGTTCACTCTCCTCCTGGTGATCCTCAAGACAAGCTTCACCTTCTGAAAACAATTATAAACATAAAAAGAAAACATCAAGAAACACCCTGAAATTCACCAGAAAATCTAGACAGCAGAGAAAAATCTCATTTTTTGTGTGCTGCTAGATATTTTCATAAAGAACACAATGCAAAAAGAATCAATTCATTTGGACTTATGGTAAAAGAGTTGTGGCTATTTAAATCTCTCTAGTTAAATTTAAATTTGATTTAAATAAAAACAGATCTGGGTGTGACGTCGAAGATGTAAACCCACAGGGCGCCTCCACTCGTACCGCTTCGGGCGCGGCCAGAGTGGCTGACAGCGGGCCCCACTAGTCAGGTGAGAGGAAGGGGCAGAAGGAAACAAAGCACGGCGGGGCTCCGCCGGAGCACACGCCGACGAGGAGGGCATCTTGGCCCAAGCTAGAGGGGTCGATCGAAGGAAAAGACTAAGGCGAACCTGCCCGTACCCATAGATTAGCTAGGGGTGGTCAGACGGCGTCGGAAAGGACCTCTCCAGCGGCGGCAGAGAGCGGAGGTCGCCGGAGTTGGGGATGACGGCGGCCAGAGGTTGCACCAGTGGCTCCAACTGGGTCGGACGGCACCACTGAAGTACGGCGGAGGCTCTGGAAGAGTGGCCCGAGCCTGGGAGGGGCTGGAGCTATGGAGACGACCCGAGGGGATCACCGGCAAGCTCGAGCTCGGGGACGGCGGCCCGAGGCCTGCCCGGCCAAGCTACGGCTTCCTACGTTCTTGTGGAGTGTATGTGATGAGTTGGTGATGCTCGAGAGGGCTGGGGAGGGCTGCTTTAATAGGCAAGCGAGGGAAGGGGATCGGGCTCCACTGGAGGACACCTGGACACAACGAACGGCGTCAGTGAGCGAGGGGGAAGGCGACGCAGGTCACGCGGGCACTGTGGGTGGGCGGCGACGAGGGGGGGTGGCGACGAACACAGTGCGCGGTGCACTGTGCGGGTGGACGGACCGCGCCCGTGCTCGCTGCGGCAAGCTCCGGCGTCGGCGAGCGCCAGGAGGGAGTTAAGGGAGTAGAGACGGGGATGGTGGCGAGGTTCGGCGAGGTGCGGCAGCCTGGGAAGCAAGCACACGATGCACAGAGCGCTCGGCGGCACCCAGAGCGCGTGCACTTCGGCATAGCGCCACGGCTGGCCCCAATTTCATGTCTGGCGTGTAGTCCTTAGTGCTTAGGGTTGAGCCAATGCTTTGAGTCGAGCTCAGGTGATGTATGATTGAGTGTTACTTCATGGTAAGTTTCTGGATAGTAACTTTGAGAGTTAACTTTGGCGAATCTACTAGGAGTTGGGGGCTGAGCTTTGGAGGTTAGCAATCATCTAGGAAGGTATTGATGCACAAGAAATTTCAGCAGCATTGGAGCAAGTAAAATGGTATTTGCTATAGAAACTACCATTTCTGTCCAGAACAGAAAATATTTTCTATAGCAAAAATATTCCAAAAAGTGATGCAATATTTTTGCTCAGGAAGGTGCCCTAGTGTCCAAAGAATATTCGGGAATTTTATCAGATTTTTGTGGGCAAGAAAAATTGGGGTTGCTTTGGAGCACAAGTGGCTGGTTAGGGTTTTAGAGGAGAAAATGAATATTTTTCATTTAAAAAATATTCATAATATTATTTTGAGGTTGACCAGAGAAGAAATGATGGCTAGAGAGAGAAATGATTCACTTGGGTGAAAGTCAAGGTGGTGCCCAAGTGTTTAAGTCCAACTGAAGTGATTCAAAACTCCAAATTCAAATCAAAAACCAAATAAAAACCAGAAAAAGAAGAGAGGGCAACAACTAGGCTGTCACAAACCTCCCCCACCTAGGATGAATCTCGTCCTCGAGATTCAGTTGCTCGGGAAAACAATTCTGGATAGTTTGCCTTTAGAAACTCTTCCTGTTCCCAAGTTGCTTCTTCCTCTATGTGATGCTCCCACTGAACCTTGTAAAATTTCCTTGTTTTACTACGAGTGACCCTTTCCACCTCATCCAAAATCCTGAGCGGTCTCTCTTCATACGTTAAATCCTTAGCCAACTCTATTTCTGCCATAGCAGTCTTTTTATCGGGCGGTGCTATACATCGTCTCAACTGGGAGACATGGAACACATTGTGCACTTCGGACAATTCTGGGGGCAGTTCCAACTGATATGCAACAGTACCCACTCTGGACATAATTGGGAACGGACCAATAAACCTGGGTGCCACTTTTCCGCGAGTCTGAAACCTTTTGATTCCCTTCATAGGAGTGACTCGGAGATATACATGCTCTCCGGGTTCAAAACTGACCTGTCGGTGCTTTGCATCATAGTAACTCTTTTGTCGGGATTTGGCTAATTGCAATCGGTCTCGGATTTCCCTGACTTGCTTTTCGGCTTCCATCATGAGATATGTTCCAAAAATGCGGCTATCTCCGGTTTGAGACCAGTTCAACGGAGTGCGGCACTTATGGCCATACAGAGCCTCATAAGGTGACATCTTTAAACTGGCCTGGAAAATGTTGTTGTAGGAGAACTCGGCATACGGCAGACAGTCTTCCCATTAGGCCCTTGGGCCAAGGCACATGCTCGAAGCATATCTTCGAGTATTTGGTTTACCCGCTCAGTCTGTCCATCGGTCTGAGGATGATAAGTGGTACTATATTTTAGCGTTGTTCCCAAAGCTTGATGCAGACGTGACCAGAAAGTGGAGGTAAATAGTGAGCCCCGGTCAGAAGTGATTGTTCGAGGTACTCCATGCGGACTGACTATTCTGGACACATACAATTGTGCGAGCTGATCAGCTCGGTATGTGGTTTTGATGGAAATAAAATGAGCTACCTTGG
This sequence comes from Triticum urartu, assembly GCF_003073215.2. Classification (NCBI taxonomy): domain Eukaryota; kingdom Viridiplantae; phylum Streptophyta; class Magnoliopsida; order Poales; family Poaceae; genus Triticum; species Triticum urartu. The sequence continues at coordinate 51,544,435 of NC_053025.1, read as the reverse complement.
TTAAGGTGTCGACTATGACCCATATTGTGTCATTGCCTAGCTGAGTCTTTAGTAGCCCTGTGATAAAATCCATGCAGACATCATCCCACTTCCATTGGGGAATGGGCAACGGTTGGAGGAGTCCGGCTAGTTTCTGGTGTTCTGCCTTCACTTTGTTGCATATGTCGCAACATGCCACAAAATAGGCAATGTCTCTCTTCATCCCATCCGACCAGAATATTTGTCGAAGGTCCTCGTACACTTTAGTACCTCCGGGGTGAATAGAATATGAAGATTCGTGTGCTTCTGACTGTATTCTCTTCCTTAAATCTTCTTGCCTGGGTACACAAATCCTTCCATGGAATCGCAATGTACCCTGTTGATCCTTAGAAAAATCGAAGGTCTGTCCTGCTAACATACGCCTGGCCTATTTATGTAGGACTGTGTCATTTGGCTGGGCCTTGTAGATCTCTTCCTCGAGGGTAGGAGTAACTTCCATAATATTAGCAAGACCAGCGCCAACTATGACCAGATTGAACTGAGCAATCTCTTCTTGGAGTTCAGGAGGCAAGGATTCCATCATGGTATTCAGACTGACGGGCTTTCGGCTGAGTGCATCGGCAACCACGTTGGCCTTACCCGGGTGGTGATTTATTCCAAGATCATAGTCCTTGACTAACTCGAGCCACCTCCGTTGGTGGAGATTCAGATCTGGCTGAGTGAATATGTATTTGAGACTTTTGTGGTCGGCAAAGATTTGGCACCTTTTTCCAATGAGATAGTGTCTCCAAATTTTTAGAGCATGAACCACCACGGCCAATTCCAGATCATGAGTAGGATAGTTACCCTCGTGGGGTTGTAGCTGTCGAGATGCATATGCTACCACCTTGCCATCTTGCATAAGTACGCATCCAAGACCTTGTCTGGAGGTGTCACAGTACACATCAAAGCTGCGGTAGATGTCTAGAAGAGTCAACACAGGTGCTGTTGTCAGTCTGGTTTTCAGCTCATTGAAACTTTTCTCGCAATCCACAGTCCATTCAAATTTCTTATCTTTCTTGAGAAGCTTTGTCATTGGCTTGGCAATCTTAGAGAAACCTTCAATGAAACGGCGATAGTATCCGGCTAATCCAAGGAAACTCCGGATTTGAGATACTGTCGTGGGTGCCAACCAATCAAGTATGTCCTTTACCTTGCTTGGATCTACGGCTATACCTTCTGCGGATAGTATATTCCCAAGAAATCCAACTTGCTTGAGCCAAAACTCACATTTAGTGAATTTAGCGTATAGTTGATGGTCACAAAGTCTTTGTAGGACAGCTCTGAGGTGTCCTTTGTGCTCTTCTTCACTTTCTGAGTATATGAGAATATCATCGATGAAAACCACCATAAATTTATCGAGGAAGTCCGTGAATACTTTATTCATCATATGCATGAACAAAGCAGGGGCATTGGTAAGGCCGAAGGACATAACGGTATATTCATAAAGACCATACCGAGTAGTGAACGCGGTCTTAGGAATATCTTCCTTTTTAATCTTGAGTTGGTGGTATCATGTCCTTAAATCAATTTTGGAGAATACATTTGCCCCACTGAGCTGATCAAATAAGTCATCAATCCTAGGCAGTGGATATTTGTTTTTTATGGTGACATCATTCAGCTGACGGTAATCCACACACATACAGAGACTGCCATCTTTCTTATCCACAAATATAGCAGGTGATCCCCATGGTGAAGAGCTGGGGAGGATATAACCTTTCTGGAGCATCTCATCAAGTTGTTTCTTTAGCTCCACTAATTCTGATGAAGGCATCTGATAATATTTCTTATATAATAGTGCGGTTCCGGGCACAAGATCTATTACAAACTCGAGCTCTCGGTCTGGCGGCATGCCTGGCAGTTCTTCTGGGAATACATCGGGAAACTCACTGACCACAGGAATTAATTCCAATTCACCAGCCACAGTGGTGAAAACCATTTCTTTCTTGGGTATGCTTCTGCGGGCATAGAATTTTGTAGCCTGCCCCTCTTGACTTGTCAAGGTGACTTCTCGGGTCGCGCAATTAATGCATACTTGATATTGGGTTAACCAATTCATCCCCAAAATAATGTCCAACTTGACAGACTCAATGACTATCAAAGAAGTTGGAAAACAGACTCCGTTGATACCGATTTCCAGATTACGGCAAACCAGATTGCTTCTGAGCAAAGATCCTGGGGATTGTACCAACATATTCTTGCTCAAAATCGAACAAGGAAATAAAAGAGTGGGAAGCCCCAGAGTCAAATAAAATTATGGCAGGTATGCTATTAACAAAAAACATACCAATGACAACCTCGGGGTTTTCTTGGGCTTCGTCTGCGGAGAGGTGATGGACTTGCCCGGTGATGTTTTTCTGGACAGGGTATGACCCCATAAAGTTGACTTGTGGCCTGAATGGAGCATTAGTCTTGCCGTTCCTTGGACATTGCCTGGCATAATGTCCGGTTTGCCCACAACTGAAACAAGAATTGTTGCGCTAGCACTCTTCTCGCACCGGGTTGGTCACAACATTCTTGACTTGTGTAGTGGTTTTGTCAACATTCTGCTGCCAATTGGGTTTGTAATCTACTTGAGTATGCTGCAAGGTACGAGCCTTTTGCACGGGTTGAACCTCCTTCCTCGGCTCGAACTTGCGCTTGTGATCATTATTTGTCGAATTGTTGTCATGTATCAGCTTGTGCTCTCTTTCAGCAATGAGGACCTTGTTCACCAGAGTTTGGAAATCAGGGAAGTCAAACATACTGAGGGTGCATCGGAGATGCTGGTTTAATCCCCCAAGAAACCATCAATCTTTCTTTCTTCATTGGCCACATCATAGAGGGAGTAACGAGCCAAATTATTGAAATTATGCAAATATTCACTCACAGACTGACTTCCTTGGATGAGCGTGAGGAATTCACACTGCTTGACCTTCATAATTCCAGCAGGAATATGTATTTACGGAACTGGTCCTTGAATTTTGTCCAGGTGATTTCTTCATCAGCAGGCCACATGGCTTTTGCATTCTCCAACCATATTGCGGCAGCGCCTTCAAGATAATGAGTTGCAAATGGGACTTTGTCATCCTCTTCAGTACGAGAAATATCAAGCTTCTTCTCAATGGTTTGTAACCAGTCGTCTGCGTCCAAGAGATTGATAACCTGACTGAAACTGGGAGGCTTGGTTCTCTGAAAATCTGACAATTTGGAGTGATGACTGTTCTGATTTCCATTATGCCCAACCATAGCTTGCACACTCCTTAATATTTCAATCAGATCATTATTTCTCCTTTCCTCAAACATATGTAGAATTTGCTCGGTGGAGGGCAGATTTGGCGGTGGAGGCGGAGGTGGAACGTACGGCTCGGGGGAGTGTCATGCCTGTCGTGCGGAACGACGAACAGGGACATCCTCACAAGCGTCACTACTGCTACCTCCCCGCATCATCCTATTGTTTTTTTCAAGACAACGCAACTGAGATGAGCAACATCCAAAAATATAGTGGGGAAAAGCCAGCGACAAAAACCCAAAAGAAAACGAAATAACGAAGGAAACACATCGAATAAGAAAGTTCCAACATAATTATACATAGACTCGTACATAAATGATAAATTACATGATAAGTTCAACTACTCTCATACATGAAGCGGAACATCATGACTTGTACGACTACGTCCGTACATCCACCTAACAACTGCGGATACTCGAGTGCTCTAGTGCTTTGTTGGTGCTGCGGGGTCCTCTCCTGAAGCGGACTCAGATCCTGAACTGACGACGTTAACCGAGACCTCCGGGTTAAAGGTAACACGACGATGCTGCCTCGAAGGCTCTCCCTCCAGAGTAGGTGCAAGGTGGGGCTGAAGCATCGGGGCTACGGGGGTAGTGAGAAGGGAAATTCCACTTAGCAGGAGCACTGAGGGGATTCACGGTCGAGGTGCCCGAGCTACTCGGAGGAGTAACCGGTGGAATAGGTGAACTAGAACTGGATGGAATATAAGGAGTAAATCCTGTAGATGATGGAGTAGTGAAAGCTCTAGTAGAGGCTAAAGCAGTACGAGCACGAGTCAGCTCTCGAGCCAGCTCGTGAATCAGAAGGTAGCTAGCAGTGATGTAGCGAGAAAGGTGGCTAGCAGTACTATCAGACTCCGGATCAATGATAGGAAAGCGGACACGGCCATTGTCGTGCAAGGAGGGATAGTAATGGAAACCTGGATGGTTCTGCATTCGGACCTCGTTATAGCGCAGCTCGACGAGGACCACAAATGCAGCAAATTGGACAGCCTGAGAAGTGGTAGAAGTGAAACCGCTCCTGGAGGTACGAATGTAAGTGTTGGACGATGAACTGTGTAACATCCCAAATTTTCAAATTTGGAATGTTATACATAGTCGTCCATGCATATCATACTTTATTTGCATTTCGTCTCGCGATCCTCGAAATTCTAAGCAACTCAAGGACCCTCGGAGAGAGTTGGGGATTTCCTGGTTTTCAAATTTGATTTTTATCAAATTTTGTAACGAGGATTTTTGGTTTTAATTATTTTCTCTTCAAAAATATTTCATACTAAAATATATGAGAGGAGATAATATGACTTCTCCAAGATAATTGAAATATTGGAGGAAAATATTAAAATCAAATATTTGTTTTATTTGGATTTTATTGCAATTTTGTTTGCATTAGAAAAATTGCACGTTTTTCAAAATTGCATTTTAGGGCCAAGAAAATGTTCATCTCGTTCTAAATATTTTATTTAGACGGTGAAAAATTATTTTGGCATTTTTAGATTTTTATTTATTTTATAGGATTTTATTTCGGTCGGCGAAATTATTTTAAAAAAAAAGTTCCCGCGCCCGACTGGGCCTAAGGCCCAGCCGAGCCAGGCCGCCGCCGCCGCCTTCCCCGCGCGCGCCGCCGCCGCCGACTCGGACGAGGAGTCCGAGCCAGACTCCACCGCCGCCGCCTTGGCCCCTCCTCCAAGCCGCCCCGCCCCTTTATATACACCGCCACCCCGCCCCCAAATGCCACCGCCACTGCCGCCGCAGCCGCTGCCGCCCACGCTAGCCGCCGCCGCAGCCCGCGCCGCCGCCCCGCAAGCCCCCGCCCCGCCGCTGCCTCGCCTTGCCGGAGGTAGTCGCCGGACTCCGCCGCCGGTTTTTTTATAAAAACCGTTCGGTTTTTTTAGAAACACTAGATCCGTTTTTTCTCGGATTCGCCGGTTTTTCTCGGTTCTTCTAGTTAGCGGACGTTCGTCCGAACGTTCGTTTTAACGAACGGTTCTTCGCCCGTTAGATACAGCTAACGAACGCTCGTTCATTAGTCTATTCGTCAGTTTTCTTTTATCGAATTTATTCCGCGATTTTCTCTGATCGCGATTTCTGATCCGATCTTAGTTTCTATGTATCTTTTCGCTCATTAGTCGGAATCAGGCGATTCAAGCGCCTAGAGTTTCATCTCGAAACCCTCTTTCCGTTTAACCAACTCAAACAAGTTTTCTCTATTGAAAAATTTGACCTAGTTTCAGATTAGTAAACGAAGCTTCTTTCTTTCGCCGTTTGAGTTTCGTTGCTCCGTTTGATTTGATTCTTTTTGCGAACCGGAGTTCTTAGTTTGAACTTTTTGGTCAACCTCTTTTATTTGAGTTTTGCTTGTGCATCGTTGCTTGTTACTTATGTATGCTATTGTTTGCTTGCGATAGAACACCCAGAGTGTGAAGCATACTACTACGAGTCCCTAGGTTTCGCAGATCGTCAGCAAGGCAAGTAACACTTTGATCATATCCCTTTTATCACCCAGTTTTCATGCATTAGTTCCAATCCTCAAACATTGCATGATTAGGATGTCATTAACTTGTGGGTTGGGAAGTAGTTGATTAGGTAGAACCTATTGCCCTGTTACATTCAAACCCTTGGGAGTTACTCTACGCGTTGCTTATATACTATGCTATGCTATGCTCGTAGACGTGGTTTGGGTTTGAGTGAAATACATGTCAGATGTGAGCTTGTTAATTAATGGTTCAACTTAAGGTGGCAACTTAATCAAACAACTGGGTGGATTGAGGCACCTGGAGTACCCAGTGTTGCCTGTATTTTTGGAAATCCCGGAGTACCCGTGTGATCTTCCTATGGACCGCCACCCAGGCTCAAAGGGAACTGAGATGATTCATGCTAGAAACTTCCGTGTGCAGCCACAAGCTATTATGGGCTCTAGCATAGTTGAGTAAGTTACGTGAAGCTCTTGAAGAGGCAGATCAGCAGGTAGTGGGATGTAGGTTTGGTATGGTCTGTCCGGAGTAGAGAGTTAATGTTTCTGAAAGACTGTGTCTCGGTCATCCGTTTCTCAAACACCCTATAGTGCAAGAAATCCAACGGAGGCAATCGAGTCTTGTGGGGAAAAGTGCATAAACCTCTGCAGAGTGTACAATCTAATCATGGTTAGCCGTGTCCCCGGTTATGGACAATTCTTGAGTATCTAGTACTTGGTTATCAAAAGTATCTCATCATGTTTAACTAATATTGTTGGGTTGTTAATCACTTTAATTGGGATTGAGTTGGAGGAACCTTCTCAATGTTGTTTCAACTACCATGATAGTTAAATTAAAAATCTATTCCTTTGTTGTAGGGAAAAATTGGCTTTTCGCAAAACTATAAACCATAGAGCTTTCCACCAGCCAAATATGCATGTAGTGATAGCATTATTCTGTTCTTGCTCTACTGTGTTACTTTGCCAACATATTCCATGTGCTGGCCCGGTTTCGGGCTGCAACGTATTATGTTGCAGACTTTTCAGACGAGGAGTAAGGTTGGTTAGGTCGTTGTCGTGCAGCTCAGCTATGCCGTTGGAGTTGATGGACTCACTTTATCTTCCAAGCCTTCTGCTGTTATCGTATCAGATGGCCTTAAGCCATATTATTGTAATAAGTTCTCTCTTGAGACGTTCGATGTAAGAAGTGTGTGATTGCTACTCTGTTATAAATCCTTCGAGTACTGTGTGTGTCAGCATTACCGATCCAGGGATGACACTGAAGCACAGAGACCTGACCATCTGAGGTCGGGTCGCTACAAGATGGTATCAAAGCACACGCTGAGTGTAGGACACGGCCACTAAGATAAACCCTAGGTCACACTTCTCTTCTTATTTCTGACTCCTCTCCATTTTCTACTCTTTAGGATGATGGAGATGAAGAACAAGTTTGCACAACCGGATGAAGTCACACCTTTTGGACGCCACTTGAAGGAAGTCACTAGGTACTTGAACATTGGAATACCAAGCTTCACCGGGACGTACAACGCCACTTTACCTGAAGAGGAGCACTGGAGGATTCATGTACAAGTTCCAGGAAGGACATTCTCGCCAACTTCTAAACCCATAGAGTTTTCTTTGGAAGCACCCACCTGGAGTCTAGGCAAGAGCATGGCAGCCCACATTACCATTGGACGCATTGGAGAAGTTTACAACAGGGAGCTTAAGGACACTATTTACCAAATATGTGGGCGCCGAGACAAGCAATGGGAAGTAATCAGCACCAGGAAGGATAGATCCATTGCAGCTTTCATCCAGGAGTTAAACCAGCACATCCGACGTCAGGAAAACCAGATGTGCGCGGACATGATGGACTTAAAGAAGGCGAAGACTAGAATCATCGAGCTGGAGGAAGAACTCAAGTTTGTACGCGATGGATATGAGGAGGAAATCAAGACACTACTGGAGAAGAATGACGACCTAGTCAAGAAGATTGGAGTATTCATGGGAGGACCAGCACCAATAGAAGAAGAAGAACCCAAGGAGATACGCCCCGAGGACTACATCATCATCGACGACACCGATTCCGATCCTTGTGATGATGACTATGAAGACGAAGCTGGAGCAGACATCATGGAGTCTTCCACCGATCAAAATTTCTAGATGACTACCATATATCACTAGTATTCCCCCATGTATTTGGTAGTAGTTGAGAACTTATGCGATAGTTCTAGATCGTTTGTATGCCCTTGCTTGATTGATTGAGTGAAATGATTGTGTTTGTCTCATGTGCATATGGGTAGTGTTTTCTCATTAGACCCCTTCTCTATTCTAATCTCTTCCATCTAAACCCTCAGATGCCTCCGAGACGTGACACCGGTTTTGCCTTCCCACCGGAGCTCACCCAGTTGATCCAACAGCAGAATACGTTGATGCAATTGCTAGTTCAGAATCAGGGCAACAACAACAATAACAACAACAACCCGCCGCCCGTGGACAACCTAGCCCGTTTTCTAAGGTTACAGCCGCCGGTGTTTTCCAGTAGCACCGAGCCCATAGTTGCGGACGATTGGCTACGCCGTATTGGAAGGGAGTTAACCACCGCAGGTTGCATAGATGCTAAGAGAGTGCGCTTTGCCGCACATCAATTGGATGGACCAGCAGCCTCATGGTGGGAGAATTACACAACCACTTTTCTTATAGCCAATGTCACTTGGGACCAGTTTCAGCAAGCTTTCCTCACAGCCCATGTCTCCACTGGAGCTATGCAAATGAAGAAGCGGGAGTTCTGCAACCTACGCCAGGCGAACCGTACTGTGGCTTAGTACGTGGATGAGTTTAGCAAGTTATCTTGCTATGCCCCTGATGATGTGGCCACAGTTGCCGCGAGGCAGGAGAAGTTTATGGAAGGGCTGAATGATGAGATGAGTATGCAGTTGATGGTAGCAACCTTCAACAACTACCAGGAGTTGGTAGATAAGGCTCTTATGATTGAAGGGAAGCAGCAGCAGATTGAGAGCCGCAAGAGGAAGTATGGACAAGGAAAGTATAACTCAGGAGCTCAGCAGAAACCTCGCCTAACCCCAAACTCGGGAGGACTTGTTCATAACCATGGAGGTCACAACCACACTGGAGGAGGATCGCATAACCACAATGGATCTAAGAATGGGAATGGGAATGGGAATGGGAATGGGAATGGAACCAACAATAATCATAACCGCCCCAACCCAGCCACACCCGCCAAAAGGGACTTAAGTCATGTTACTTGTTTCAAGTGCGGGAAGACTGGACACTACGCCACGGAGTGCCCTGAAGGAAAGAATGGAAATGGAAATGGGAGCGCTGGGAAGAAGCCAAATCCATTCAACAAAGGACAAGTGAACCACGTTAACGTGGAGGAGGTTGAAGAGCAGCCGGACGCGGTAATAGGTAAGTTTTTGGTTAAGTCATTTACCGCTCTTGTTCTTTTCAATACTGGTGCATCGCATTCATACATATCAAGGGGATTCATGGATAAGTTTAAACTACCAACCCAAACCCTTAGGACCCCTCTTTTAGTGAGTTCACCCGGAGCAGAGTATATGGCTAGTTGATGGTGTGACCAGATACCCTTAACCATTGGTACACATGTTTTCCCGTCCGACCTAATTATCTTGGAATCACAAGGATTGGATGTGATATTGGGTATGGACTAGATGTCAAAGTTTGGAGGAAGCATTGACTGTGCTAGTAAGTCGATTTATCTCACCACCCCGGAAAGGAAAAGGATTAAGTATGTATCTAGGCATGTGCCTAGGAGGAGTCAAGTGAATGCCCTTACGGGAGTTGTTCAGGAGGAAGTGCATGTAGTGAAGGATTACCCGGATGTTTTCCCAGAGGAGTTACCAGGCATGCCACCGGATAGAGACATTGAGTTTTTGATAGAGATGTTGCCAGGTACATGACCAATATCTAAGAGACCCTATCGGATGCCCGCAAATGATCTGGAAGAAATTAAGAAACAGATCAAGGAGTTATTGGAGAAAGGATACATCCGAAGAAGTTCATCACCTTGGGGAGCCCCAGTACTTTTGGTTGAGAAGAAGGATAAATCCCTGAGGATGGTTGTTGATTATCGAGCATTAAATGAAGTGACGATTAAGAACAAGTACCCACTGCCGATGATCAACGATCTGTTTGATCAGTTGCAAGGTGCTAAAGTGTTTTTGAAGATCGATTTGCGATCAGGGTATCATCAGTTGAAGATACGAGAGAAGGACATACCGAAGACAGCGTTCACAACACGATATGGATTATACGAGTACACGGTCATGTCATTTGGACTGACTAACGCCCCTGCCTATTTCATGAGCATGATGAACAAGGTGTTCATGGAGTATTTGTACAAGTTTTTTGTGGTGTTTATTGATGATATTATGGTATACTCGAAGAACGAGGAGGAGCACAAGGAGCATTTGCGCTTAGTTCTCGAGAAACTCAGGGAACACCAGTTGTATGCTAAATTTAGCAAATGCGAATTTTGGTTGAAGGAAGTTGGGTTCCTTGGACATGTTATATCGGGAGAAGGAATAGCAGTAGACCCCAGCAAAATTCAGTCAGTCACTGAATGGTTGGCACCCACTTCAGTTAACGAGACCCGCAGTTTTCTTGGACTCGCAGGATACTACCGGAGATTCATCGAGAATTTTTCCAAGATTGCAAAGCCAATGACTGAACTATTGAAGAAGGATACTAAGTTTAAATGGACAGAAGATTGCAAGGCAAGTTTCCAAGAATTGAAGAAATGTTTGACTACAGCGCCAGTGCTAACACTGCCAGATATACATAAGGAGTTCCAAGTGTACTGCGATGCCTCATGCTTAGGACTTGGATGTGTGCTTATGCACGACGGGAGAGTTGTCTCGTATGCCTCACGACAACTAAAACCTCATGAGTTAAACTATGCCACGCATGATTTGGAGTTAGCAGCCATAGTGCATGCATTGAAGACCTGGAGACATTACCTTATTGGAAACCGTTGTGATGTGTACATGGACCATAAGAGTTTGAAGTACATTTTCACCCAGAAGGAGCTGAACCTTTGATAGAGGAGATGGTTGGAGCTTATAAAGGATTATGACATGAAGCTACACTATCATCCAGGAAAGGCCAATGTCGTAGCAGATGCTTTGAGCCAGAAGAGTTATGCTAATATCCTTGAAAGCAAGGGACTGCCGAAGGAATTAGCAGAGGACATCATGGAACTTCGATGGAGATTGTTCCTAGAGGATTTATTGCAACAATGGAGGTCCAGTCGACATTGCTGGACAAGATTCGAGAAGCTCAGAAGGAGGACAAGGAGATTGCCGAGATAAAGGAGAAGATGAGCAAAGGAAAGGCTAGAGGTTTTTGTGAAGATGAGCACGATACCCTATGGTTTGAGGACCGAGTTTATGTGCCCAATAACCAGGAGATCAGGAAGTTAATACTTCAAGAGGCCCATGACTCACCATACTCGATACACCCTGGAAACACCAAGATGTATTTGGATTTGAAGGAACGTTTCTGGTGGACTGGTATGAAGAAGGATATTGCCGAGTATGTCGCCGTATGTGATGTATGTCAGCGCGTGAAGGCAGAGCATCAGAAGCCAGCAGGACTGTTACAGCCTATGTCGATACCCGAATGGAAGTGGGATAAACTGGGCATGGACTTTATCACCGGATTGCCCAGGACCAAAGTAGGATATGATTCCATATGGGTAGTAGTTGATCGCTTGACCAAAGTAGCTCACTTCATCCCAGTGAAAACCACCTATACAAGTGCAAAGTTGGCCAAGATATATATGTCCAGGATAGTATGTCTGCATGGAGTTCTGAGGACCATCGTATCAGATCGAGGAACACAGTTTACCTCAAAGTTTTGGCACCAGTTGCACCAGACCTTGGGAACGAGATTGGAGTTTAGTACAACATTTCACCCGCGGACGGATGGACAAACATAGAGAGTCAACCAAATTTTGGAGGACATGTTGAGAGCCTGTGCGCTAGATTATGGATCTAATTGGGATGACAATTTTCCATACGCAGAGTTTTCATACAACAATAGCTATCAAGCCAGTTTGAAGATGGCACCGTTTGAAGCCCTGTATGGACGAAGGTGCAGAACACCGTTGATGTGGGACGAGGTAGGAGACCGACAGTTGTTTGGACCAGACTTGATCAAGGAGTCTGAGGAGAAGGTTAAATTGATTCGCGACAGACTGAAGATTGCTCAGTCCAGGCAGAAGAGTTATGCTGACTCAAAACGCAAGGAGGTAACCTATGAAATTGGAGACCGAGCATACCTGCGAGTGTCACCCTTGCGAGGAGTGAAACCTTTTGGAGTTAAGGGAAAGTTAGCCCCGAGATTTGTAGGACCGTATCGTATTTTGGAACGGATGGGAGAAGTTGCCTACAAGTTGGAGTTACCCGAGGGATTGTCAGGAGTTCATGACATGTTTCACGCTTCACAGCTAAAGAAGTGTCATGCGGAGATGGCAGATATACCGCTAAGAGATACAGTACCCCTGGAGGCGATTCAGTTGGATAGTGATTTGACCTACGAGGAAAAACCAGTTAAGATTCTTGAGTTTGCCAGCAGAGTCACCCGCAGTAAGGTTATCAAGTTTTGTAAGGTTTAGTGGAGCCACCATACCGAGGATGAAGCCACATGGGAACGAGAGGATGATCTTCGCAAAGACCACCCACACCTATTCTCTAGTCAACCTGAATCTCGAGGGCGAGATTCATCTTAAGGGGGGCAGGTTTGTAACATCCCAAATTTTCAAATTTGGAATGTTATACATAGTCATCCATGCATATCATACTTTATTCGCATTTCGTCTCACGATCCTCGAAATCCTAAGCAACTCAAGGACCCTCAGAGAGAGTTGGGGATTTCCCGGTTTTCAAATTTGATTTTTATCAAATTTTGAAACGAGGATTTTTGGTTTTAATTATTTTCTCTCCAAAAATATTTCATACTAAAATATATGAGAGGAGATAATATGACTTCTCCAAGATAATTGAAATATTGGAGGAAAAATATTAAAATCAAATATTTGTTTTATTTGGATTTTATTGCAATTTTGTTTGCATTAGAAAAATTGCATGTTTTTCAAAATTGCATTTTAGGGCCAAGAAAATGTTCATCTCGTTCTAAATATTTTATTTAGACGGTGAAAATTTATTTTGGCATTTTTAGATTTTTATTTATTTTTCTAGGATTTTATTTCGGTCGGCGAAATTATTTTAAAAAAAAGTTCCCGCGCCCGACTGGGCCTAAGGCCGAGCCGAGCCAGGCCGCCGCCGCCGCCGCCGACTCGGACGAGGAGTCTGAGCCGGACTCCACCGCTGCCGCCTTGGCCCCTCCTCCAAGCCGCCCCGCCCCGCCCCTTTATATACGCCGCCACCCCCGCCTCCAAGCCGCCTCGCCCCGCCCCTTTATATACGACGCCACCCCGCCCCCAAACGTCACCGCCACCGCCGCCGCAACCGCCGCCGCCCGCACTAGCCGCCGCCGCCGCCCCGCAAGCCGCTGCCTCGCCTTGCCGGAGGTAGTCGCCGGACTCCGCCGCCGGTTTTTTTATAAAAACCGTTCGGTTTTTTAGAAACCCTAGATCCATTTTTTTCGGATTCGCCGGTTTTTCTCGGTTCTTCTAGTTAGCGGACGTTCGTCCGAACATTCGTTTTAACGAACGGTTCTTCGCCCGTTAGATACAGCTAACGAATGCTCGTTCGTTAGTCTGTTCGTCAGTTTTCTTTTATCGGATTTATTCCGCGATTTTCTCTGATCGCGATTTCTGATCCAATCTTAGTTTCAGTGTATCTTTTCGCTCGTTAGTCGGAATCAGGCGATTCAAGTGCCTAGAGTTTCATCTCAAAACCCTATTTCCGTTTAACCAACTCAAACAAGTTTTCTCTACTGAAAAATTTGACCTAGTTTCAGATTAGTAAACGAAGCTCCTTTCTTTTGCCGTTTGAGTTTCGTTGCTCCGTTTGATTTGATTCTTTTTGCGAACGGGAGTTCTTAATTTTAACTTTCTGGTCAACCTCTTTTATTTGAGTTTTGCGTGTGCATCGTTGCTTGTTACTTATGTATGCTATTGTTTGCTTGCGGTAGAACACCCGGAGTGCGAAGCGTGCTACTATGAGTCCCTAGGTTTCGCAGATCGTCAGCAAGGCAAGTAACACTTTGATCATATCCCTTTTATCACTCAGTTTTTATGCATTAGTTCCAATCCTCAAACATTGCATGATTAGGATGTCATTAACCTGTGGGTTGGGAAGTAGTTGATGAGGTAGAACCTATTGCCCTTTTACATTCAAACCCTTGGGAGTTACTTTACGCGTTGCTTATATACTATGCTATGCTATGCTCGTAGACGTGGTTTGGGTTTGAGTGAAATACATGACAGATGTGAGCTTGTTAATTAATGGTTCAACCTAAGGTGGCAACTTAATCAAACAACTGGGTGGATTGAGGCACCTGGAGTACCCAGTGTTGCCTATATTTTTGGAAATCCCGGAGTACCCGTGTGATCTTCTTATGGACCGCCACCCAGGCTCAAAGGGAACTGAGATGATTCATGCTAGAAACTTCCGTGTGCAGCCACAAGCTATTATGGGCTCTAGCATAGTTGAGTAAGTTACGTGAACCTCTTGAAGAGGCAGATCAGCAGGTAGTGGGATGTAGGTTTGGTATGGTCTGTCCGGAGTAGAGAGTTAGTGTTTCTGAAAGACTGTGTCTCAGTCATCCATTTCTCAAACACCCTGTAGTGCGAGAAATCCAACGGAGGCGATCGAGCCTTGTGGGGAAAAGTGCGCAAACCTCTGCAGAGTGTACAATCTAATCATGGTTAGCCGTGTCCTCGGTTATGGACAATTCTTGAGTATCTAGTACTTAGTTATCAAAAGTATCTCATCATGTTTAACTAATATTGTTGGGTTGTTAATCACTTTAATTGGGATTGAGTTGGAGGAACCTTCTCAATGTTGTTTCAACTACCATGATAGTTAAATTAAAAATCTATTCCTTTGTTGTAGGGAAAAATTGGCTTTTCGCAAAACTATAAAACCATAGAGCTTTCCACCAGCCAAATATGCATGTAGTGATAGCATTATTCTGTTCTTGCTCTACTGTGTTACTTTGCCAGCATATTCCATGTGCTGGCCCGTTTTCGGGCTGCAACGTATTATGTTGCAGACTTTTCAGACGAGGAGTAAGGTTCGTTAGGTCGTTGCCGTGCAGCTCAGCTATGCCATTGTAGTTGATGGACTCACTTTATCTTCCAAGCCTTCCGTTGTTATCATATCAGATGGCCTTAAGCCATATTATTGTAATAAGTTCTCTCTTGAGACGTTCGATGTAATAAGTGTGTGATTGCTACTCTGTTATAAATCCTTCGAGTACTGTGTGTGTCAGCATTACCGATCCAGGGATGACACTGAAGCACAGAGACTTGACCATCTGAGGTCGGGTCACTACAAACTGGTGCGCAAAGTAACCACTGCATGATACTCATACACTGAGTCTGCTAGACGCTCTCGGTACACACCATAGACTGGGTCGTCACCGAGAGGGTACAGCTGTTGCCACATGTTACGAAGGAGATGCGGCGACGTGTACGGCATCAGCTGCAACTGGCATGGATACGGCACTGGAGCCATCTACACTCACAACCATTAGTAGGTTAGAATAAAAATAAATGAGCGTATGCAATGCAACAACTAGCTACAAACACTGCAGGCACTCAACTTTTACTGTAGCTAACGTCCAGGAACATGGTGGTAGCCTAGCATGTCCTACAGTCAGCGCAGCTCTGATACCAAGTGTTGTGGCACCCCGGCTCAAAGAAACCGGTTTACCCTGTATTGCTAGCCCAAAGACCATGTCTTCTGGCAACACACAACATTTTGGTACAGAATACAACCGCTTTATTGATGTTAGCGAAACATGGTTCATATTACAACAAGTTGCGAGGCCAAGCGGCACACACGGTGTGGCTGAACAATATGTACATTAATTAGTGAACATAAAGGGGCCTCGATCACGACAACTACATGGCAGCGGAATGACGACGCAGCGGGACTCCATAGCACATGGACACCGATGTGGACACGATCTAGACTCGGACATCACTTCGTTCCAACGAGACTTTCCTGAAAACTGGCATGACACGCCAGGTCAGTACATTGAATGTACTTGCAAGCTCACAACAAGCATAAATATAATGACAAACAATATCATGATAATTAACCAAGTGAATCATTATTGCAAAATCATACTAGAAATGAAGTGATCATGATCTCGTGACTCAGGTCCCCCAGACTTGCTTACCAAACGGTGATCTCTCTTGGATCACAAGCGGGCCAACATCTTGGCCTTTAATCGGGTTACCTCGTAACCAAACAGTGATCTTTCTCGGATCATAGACGGACCAACAACTTGGTCTCCATCAATCAACTGGTTTCTCAACCATCCTCTTTCCAACAGTGCAAAGATATTATCTTAGTGTGCAAAATTATTTAAATGTTGACCCATGGTGTGACCTACTTTCGAGCATGTCCGTAACCGTGGACTCGGCTATCGATAGATTAAATACACTCTGCAGAGGTAGCGCATTGTACCCACACCACGAAACCTATGGCCTCGCACTCCCATTCGGGTGGACCAACGGCATTTCTAAAGAACCCCTCCATTGCCATGACACTCTCCTGGCCACTCCGACTCCCCACTAGGCTAAGTCCTGGGTGGCCCCGTGTCTACCAAAGACACCAACGGCCACCGTCGTGGCAAACAACCACCATTGTGGCAAAACATAAACGGTCCCAAACGGGGACAAGGTACCATAACAACAACGGGCACACAAGGTTATGTCTGCTTACCGGGCCAGGGCAACACACGCCCATAACCTTCCCTCATTAGAGGCACCGACAAGATGCATGACAACAGACCGAATAAAGGCCTTCCCATAAAGGCAAATGTGGCTGCACTGGGAAAAACTCGATTCAGTGGCACCATGACCCGATCAACGATATGTTCAAGTTGAGTTATTATCAGGTTCAACTTAAAGCAAAAGTAATCAGTGTCATGATATGCCATGCAAATGCAATCATAAAGCATGCATCACTTATCATTTGAGCAATAACAGGTCAACTATATCAAGCACTAACCATACATATCAAAAACTCATAACACTTTTCTGGTTATGATTATTCAGCAAACTAACCATGACAATATCTTACCATAATTCTCTTCTCACTCAAGAACATATTAAGCCAACTAATTCTTTTCATAAACAAATTACTTCTTCATAATCAAATATAACTTCTAGTGACTTAAACTAACTTAGTTAGTCTTAATCTTCTATAACAAACATATCAACACAAACAAGCATTCAACCGAATAAATGTAAATTTATTTTAGTGATTTAAATGCATGAACTAAATTATTCATTCAAGTAGAAAAAGCACAAATATTGTAATGGCACCATGAAAATGTTGTTGTGGCTTGCCTTAGTGCAGGTGAGGTTCACACTCCTCCTAGTGATCCTCAAGACAAGCTTCACCTTCTGAAAACAATTATAAACATAAAAAGAAAACATGAAGAAACACTCTGAAATTCACCAGAAAATCTAGACAGCAGAGAAAAATCTCATTTTTGTGTGCTGCTAGATATTTTCATAAAGAACACAATGCAAAAAGAATCAATTCAATTGGACTTATGGTTAAAGAGTTGTGGCTGTTTAAATCTCTCTAGTTAAATTTAAATTTGATTTAAATAAAAATAGATCTGGGGGTGACGTCGAAGACGTAAACCCGCGGGGCGTCTCCACTCATACCGCTTCGGGCGCTGCCAGAGTGGCTGACGGCGGGCCTCGCTAGTCAGGTGAGAGGGAGGGGAGAAGGAAACAGAGCACTGCGGGGCTCCGCCGGAGCACATGCCGGCGAGGAGGGCATCTTGGCCCGAGCTAGAGGGATAGATCGAAGGAGAAGACTGAGGCGCACCTGCCCGTACCCATAGATTAGCTAGGGGTGGTCGGACGGCGTCGGAAAGGACCTGTCCAGTGGCAGCAGAGAGCAGAAGTCGACGGAGTTGGGGATGACGGTGACCAGAGGCTGCACCAGTGGCTCCAACTGGGTCAGACGGCACCACTGAAGCATGGCGGAGGATCTGGAAGAGTGGCCCGAGCCTCGGAGGGGCTGGAGCGGTGGAGACGACCCGAGGGGATCGCCGGCGAGCTCAAGCTCGGGGATGGCGGCCCGAGGCCTGCCCGACCGGGGCTATGGCTTCCTACGTTCTTGTGGAGTGTGTGTGGTGAGTTGGTGCTGCTCGAGAGGGCTGGGGAGGGCTGAATTTATAGGCGAGCGAGAGGAGGGGATCGGGCTCCGCCGAAGGTCACCTGGACACGGCGCCCGGTGATGAACGGCGTTAGTGAGCGAGGGGGAAGGCGACGCAGCTCACGCGGGCACTGTGGGTGGGCGGCGACGAGCACAGGATCGAGGGGGTAGCGACAAACATAGTGCGCGGCGCACTATGCGGTTGGCCGGACCGCGCCCGTGCTCGCTGCGGCAAGCTCCGGCATTGGCGAGCGCCAGGAGGGAGTTAAGGGAGTAGAGACGGGGATGGTGGCAAGGTTTGGCGAGGTGCAGCAGCCTAGGAAGCGAGCACTGATAAGTCTCCAACGTATCTATAATTTTTTTATTGTTCCATGCTATTATATTATCTGTTTTGGATGTTAATGGGCTTTATTTTGCACTTTCATATTGTTTTGGGACTAACCTATTAACCGGAGGCCCAGCCCAAATTGCTGTTTTTTTGCCTATTTCAGTGTTTCGTAGAAAAGGAATATCAAACGGAGTCCAAACTGAATGAAACCTTCGAGAACGTGATTTTCGGAACAAACGAGATCCAGAGGACTTGGAGTGGACGTCAAGCAATCAACAAGCAGGCGGCCACGAGGCAGGGGCGTGCCTACCCCCTGGGCACGCCCTCCCCTCGTGGGCCCCTCATAGCTCCACCGACCTAGTTCTTCCTCCTATATATGTTCACATACCGCGCAAACATCCAGGAGCACCACGAAACCCTATTTCCACCGCCGCAACCTTCTGTACCCAAGAGATCCCATCTTGGGGCCTTTTCCGGAGCTCCGCCGGAGGGGGCATTGATCACGGAGGGCCTCTACATCAACTCCATGGCCCCTCCGGTGATGTGTGAGTAGTTTACCTCATACCTTCAGGTCCATAGCTAGTAGTTAGATGGCTTCTTCTCTCTCTTTGGATCTCAATACAAAGTTCTCTCGATTCTCTTGGAGATCTATTCGATGTAATCTTCTTTTGCGGTGTGTTTGTCAAGATCCGATGAATTGTGGGTTTATGATCAAGTTTATCTATGAACAATATTTGAATCTTCTCTGAATTCTTTTGTGTATGATTGGTTTATCTTTGCAAGTCTCTTCGAATTATCAGTTTGGTTTGGCCTACTAGATTGATCTTTCTTGCAATGGGAGAAGTGCTTAGCTTTGGGTTCAATCTTGCGGTGCTCAATCCCAGTGACAGAAAGGGAAACGACACGTATTGTATTGTTGCCATTGGGGATAAAACGATGGGGTTTATATCATATTGCATGAGTTTATCCCTCTACATCATGTCATCTTGCTTAAGGTGTTACTCTATTCTTATGAA